>NC_140165.1:267827454-267884954 GCF_963971535.1 Notolepis coatsorum
TACCGTCAATGCTCGTGCATGATTATCCATATATGGTCATGAAAGTGATGAAACACCCCCCATGGGATGTGAAATAATGGACTGACCCGAGCGGAACTCTGAGAAACTTCACGGAGATTGTTCACTGCTGTCGAACCAAGAAGACACAACGCGTGTTATGGGATAAATAAAAGGCGGACCATTGCTGCAATTCTGCCTGGACAGCTCAAAATACTAATAAAGACCGTTCGTTGACCACTGTTTGGCGTTGGTTGTGTGTCATTATAACCGAGCTGTAATATGAATGCCTTTATTAGTTGTGTTCGATTGGCTATATGATTTTTAGAGGCATCTATTTTGTTGTCGGTATTACCGACAACAAAATAGATGCCTCTAAAAATCATATACTATTAGGTAGCCTATATGAATTACATATAATAGCAGTCATAGCCTACATTATGCAACAGTAACTTGCGCATACCAGTGTATGCGACGGACCAGTGTATACCTTATATTATATATTCATATAATAGTTTACTCTATCAGCATACCAGCATGTAATATGTTCTTTGTTAGAACTCAACTCGTTATTATTTTGCACATAGATTGCAGAAATACGGGAATGTTTTGATTTACATTAAAAGGCTTTGACATTGTAAAACTAAATACGTGGAATTCTGTAAGCATAATACAAGTCATATCACCCACACGATATGCTCTGTGTCCAGAGCATGTATGCTTTTCATTCATTTAAGACACATTATTGCAAGGGTTTTGTAATACACATACACCCTGGTGTCATTGCAATGCGTTTTTTATTCTTTCTTATACAGTAAAAAGGGGGAAGAACACTATATCGTGGGTGTTCATATGACTTGTATTCTGCTTACAGCTTCGAAATTCCACTTGTTTCGTTTAACGTAAAGCCTTTTAAATATAATCAAAACGTTCCCGTGTTTCTGCGGTCTGTGCGAAAAATAATAACGAGTTGAGCTACGCGGAGCGCAGTCAGTCAGTACACCCCGTATATTCCGATAACGCTATATAAACCATGCTGCATTCATTCTGAGAGAAAGATCTATTATTCCAAATGCTATTTATAGGGTTTTGACCATAATTACACTACTGTTGCTATTTTACAATGAACTATAATGAATTACGGTTCATACAGAACATGTCAGTGTTGAAACTAATGCACAGAAGCTCATTTCCTTGTTGTAATAATATATTCTACCACTGGGCGTCAGCTAAGTGTGCTCCGAGCTGTACACATAAGCACGAAGTCAAGTTCAAGTTGAAATTGATGAATCCCACTCTTTGCTTAGAAATGGTCGTACGCACAGGTTAAGCACATATCTGTGCGTAAGACACGTTGATGAATGAGGGCCCAGGTATGCATGTTCTGAGCTGTGCGTAGATATACGCACAAAGTCAAGCACACGTTCAAATTGATAATTCCCACACTTTGCACGGGTTACGCAAATATCTGTGCGTACGCACCATTGATAAATGAGGGCCCAGGACCTTGAAATTAATTCTAAAATGTATAGGAAGCCAGTGCAAAGAGGCTAGAACTGGAGTGATGTGACACCTTCTGCTTGATCTGGTCAGCAGTCTTGCAGCAGTATTTTGGATGAACTGGAGGCGGTCTATGGATGATTTATTGAGGCAGGTGAGAACCGAATTGCAGTAGTCTAGACGAGAAGAAACGAAGGCATGGATGATCAACTCTAGGTCAGAATGGGAAACCATCGACCTGAGCTTAGCAATGTTCCTGAGATGGAAAAAACAGGTGCGGGTCACCGACTTGATGTGGGTGTCGAGGTTTGATTTGATTTGATTTTATTAGGGATCCCCATTAGCTGGTGCGATAGCAACCAGCTAGTCTTCCTGGGGTCCACACATGGCCTGATCAACGTTTACCCCAAGGTTCCTGAGGTTGGGGCTCACATTTGTTTCTAGGGACCCAAGGCAACCAGCCACCCTGGATGCAACGCCATGAGAGGCCACGATGAGCAACACGGTTTTGGCCTCATTTAGCTGGAGGAAATTGCTAGCTAACCAGGACTTAATGGCCGACAGACACTCATTTAAAACAATACAATTTGAATTAAAATCATCAGGGCAATCAGGGTTAAACGAGCAATACAGCTGGATATCATCCGCATAAAGGTGGTAGGAGATGCCTTTAAAAGCGTTAATAATGTGTCCTAATGGGAGCAAATACAGTGAAAATAAAATCGGACCAAGTACAGAGCCCTGGGGGACCCCACGGGAGAGGTAGGTATGCATTTGGTTATGTGGGTGGGTAGGTTTGTAGGCAGGTGGGTGGGTGGTTATGTATTATTATGTACGCAGTATACAGTATATGCATGTATGTACTGTGTGTATGTATGTTTGTATTAACATGTATCTTTTGAATGTATTCTGGTATTTTATAACATGTATTTTTTTGTATGTTTGATTTTACAAAACAGGGGATGTTCTCGATAAGCCTCTAGGCTTCTAACTTCTCCTTCACAACATGGTTATAACGTATTATGTATTGTTTCTACTTTTGTTTAACTGTGTTAATAAATAAATACAAAAAAATAAATGAAGAGCAGACAATACAAAGGAAATAATGTCAGTTATCACTCACTGTGAGCCACTCTGCCCCTAGTGGCTCCTCCCAGGCATCACATGTTATGTAAGAGCCGTTAGCTTCACATCACCATGTCCAGATTAAATAACAGGATGAATCAAGTAGAGGAGGATATTACCTGTTCCATTCTCAACCATATTAGCTTGTTAGCCAGGTGGCGAATCGTGAAGCTAGCGCGTCAAGCTACAGGTCTGGCTGCTTCCCCGGCCTTATCAGCCACCATTAGTAACTGGATGTTCATAACATATCCATTAAACATAATTGAATGATTATGAAAAATGACTTCCACTGTACCCAGACGCTCTCCTAGGCTGTCAGTGAATCTACCCACGCGGGTTGATCAGGGAGTCTGTTATGAAGGAGATGTATGGGCACTCCACTTCAGCAATGATTTATGCCAGACATAAGCATGGCCGGCCTACGATAGCGATGTCCTTAACTGACTGACATACATGCGTGATAGTTCCCGCTCCTCCCAGGCAGCGTGGCGACGTGTCCTTGAGCAAGACACTTGAGCCCTAACTGGTCCCGATGAGCAGGTCGGCACCTTGCATGGTCGGTGTGTGAGTGTGTAAAATGTGAGGAACAAATTGAAAAGCACTTTGGATAAAAGCTGTTATGCAGCCATTTACCATTTAACACACCTGTGAACCTGAAGTGTGTATATGTTATATGACAGGGACTCGTACTACTAACCACTTCAGCAACACTGTGCTGTAACCATGTCTTCCTCACAACAAATGTGTGTGTGTGTTTCTGTCTGTGTGGTGTGTGTATGTGTGTGTGTGTGTGTGTGTGTGTGTGTGTGTGTGTGTGTGTGTACAGTGTGTGTGTGTGTAGTGTGTAGTGTGTGTGTGTATGTGTGTGTGTGTGTGGTGTGTGTGTGTGTGTGTGTGTGGTGTGTGTGTGTGGTGTGTGTTTGTGTCTATGTTTCTGTGTGTGTGTTTTCTGTGTATGCATGTGTGTCTATGTTTTTGTGTGTGTGTGTGTGTGTGTGTGTGTGTGTGTGTGTGTGTGTGTGTGTGCGTGTGTGTGTGTGTGTGTGCATGCGTGTGTGTGTGTGTGTGTGTGTGTCTGCGTGAGTGAGTGAGCGAGTGAGTGAGAGAGTGAGAGAGAGACCTTGCCTGGCACAGTGCAGGCCTTGGAGAGAGAGATGGTGTGTGTGTGTGTGTGTGTGTGTGTGTGTGTGTGTGTGTGTGTGTGTGTGTGTGTGTGTGTGTCTCTGAGTGAGTGAGTGAGTGAGTGAGTGAGTGAGTGAGTGAGTGAGTGAGTGAGTGAGTGAGTGAGTGAGTGAGTGAGTGAGTGAGTGAGTGAGTGAGTGAGTGAGTGAGTGAGTGAGTGAGTGAGTGAGCGAGAGAGAGAGAGACCCTGCCTGGCACAGTGCAGGCCTTGGAGAGAGAGATGGGCCCTACTCCCCGTACCTGGTTCAACTAAGTTGATCAAAAGTCCCATTATCCAGATTCAAATAACCCGATGTTTGAATCCAGGCTTTCCCTGTTCCTCGAACTGTCTAATCTAACAAGACAGACTGGTTAGGTTAAGTGGACCACACACACATCGTCCCAGATTGATGAATGACACACACACTCACACACACCCAGTATTGCAGGTGACCGAGATTAGAGCTCACACCCCCTCACCCATTAGAACCTCACGCAGACAGAGACCAAACCAGTTTACCAACTATTGGCAGGGGAGGACCAGACCCACTTGTGTATTGGAGATAGGATTTAAACAACTTGTTGAGATCAGTAGAGGACTCTGTCTAGTCGAGGCTGGGTCAAGGATGGACGTTTTGTTGCTGTGCTCTGGAAACCTATGCTTGTATGCTGAATAAATCACCAACTGAGCCATTGCCTCTGAAAACCATCTCCAGTCTGAATTCTTCTTGAAACCAGCGTTCTCACTCAAATAATCTACTTCAAAATGGTGCCGAAACCAGGGACGCAAAAAACAAAACCTGGTTAACTTTTTTCTTCACAAACTTGAGAGGGTAAGTAAAGAAATTATGTTAAACAGGAGATGTTGGCGTGAGTCAGGGACAATCAGAGGATGGAGGGAAAGCGCTGATTTCAAGAAAGAAAAGACGGGGGGAAAAAGGTTGGTGTGTTTAAAAGCAGACAGAATGAGTTGAAAAGCATATAGTAAAAGTCTCTCTTAAGTTCTTTCATCTTTAGGCGTTTGGCCAAAATAGTAAGCAAATAGTATATATTAGGTTAATTACAATTGGAGTGAAATCCGCAGAAATGCGACGTTAAAAAATAAAACCAAGTATTCTAAATAATTACAATTGGAGTGAAATCCGCAGAAATGCGATGTAAAAAAATAAAACAAAGTATTATAAATAAAACGAATTGGAAGTGAGCCGTTATGACTAGCATGCAAAGTTAATAATAGATCTTACTATGACAAAGAAGAGAACATTGTGGTGAAGTAGTACCAGAGGTGAAATGCGCCAACTCAACGTTGGGGACGATGAGTTGTTTAATCAAAAACTATTGGCATAATTCATTAGGAATAGGTGTTTAAATTGTTTCTGCCAACTTACTGATATCTGAAACTATGTGGTAGCGCCTATGGGGAGGATGTAGAGGGGTTGGCTGAAACGGGTATCAAGGAATATTGTAATGAAACTCTGGATATTTATGTTGTAGAAGTGATGTGCAAGCGAGCCCCAATAAGGTCGCTTGGCACACACTTAGGGGCAGGTGTGCAGGTCAAACTCAAAAGTGACTTGCCAGCATACGCTAAGGGGTTCTAGGATTGTATGAAGGTCGGCCTCAATGGTGATTTGACATACTCAGAGGAATGTATAGGATGAGTATATCCAGAATCTCAGAAGCAATAACTTTAATCCACTAATATTGTAAATAATTACAATTGGAGTGAAAATCTGCAGAAATGCGATGTTACAAAATAAAACAAAGTAGTAGGAATAAGACGCATCTCAAGCTCTGAATAAATAGGAAAAACATGGATCCATGTATTGTAATACTTATTTTGCAGAATAAAGACGTCCGTTCTATAAATAAGGATGTGTAAAATGGCACTTTATAATATAGATTATAAAACATATGAATGCAAATGTTAGGTTGTAGGTTAATTTACGTTGAAATAAGGTAAATAAACAGCATTAGAGACGATCGTGTGTATTTCCGTATAGGGTTTGAATGAACGGAGAATGTGTTGATCTTTGTGTGTTTGACGTTGTGGCGCGCGATAACTCTTGGAAAATGCTAGCTTAGCCATCAGGGAATGTCGCATTAATAATGAACGATTATAGAATGTTGGGAATTATATAAAATGTATGTAATTAAGCGGAGATTTGCGCCCAGGTTTGAGCCGGAACTAAAGTGGGTGCGTTTTGGGTAAAATGTCTATGCTTTTGATTACCGGATATAGGTGGCGATGCATTTCCGGAACGACAGGAATTAATAGCCGAAGAAGAAAGCTGACGTTAATATGGAAATATAGCTTGTGATAACGTTAAATACATAGACTAAACACAACACCATGCTAGGAACATAATCTTTGGAAACATCACGATTAAGCATGATAGTATGAAAGTAATAAGGTGTGTGTTTAGACTATGTATTCGACAGAAGAAATGCATATTACATCACAGCTGAAATATGAAAATGGTGAGCTCGGGTAAATATCTGCAGGGTGTTCTGAAGTTCTGAAAGGGGCGTTTTTGGTCAAATTAGCCATAGTATATTTGTTTAAAGGTGGATAGGAGGGGGGACGTTTTTACAATGTCTAGGTATAGGCCACTGTGATGAAGTTCAATATTGTAGACTATGGTGTTTGACTGTGTTTATTTAGTTAAGAGCTTGGGACATAGTTTATTAAGTTAGAGGGGAAATAGTATGATCATAATACACTGCATTAGAACATTTTGGATATACTAGTATAAATCAGTATGTTTGACTTTGTGCATATACTATAGGCTAACAAATCGGTTTGATAGAAGAGTAATTTATGTGTTAAAGTGTGATATAGAAGTTAAGAATAATTACAGATTTATCATAACACCCATATATTTATAAAACACAAGTTACATAAAAGTGTACTTCCCTTCACTTCATCAGTACATTTAACAATCAGAGTTACCATTGGACACACAGAAACACATAGAAATGCGTGATTTTATAAAGTATAAATGGGTGGCATTTGGGTAGGAACCAGAAGACATTGGGTCTCATTCCCGAACGAAGTTACGACAAAAGATTTCGTCTTAGCCAGATTTTGGCCCATTTAAGACATATTAGGGCTGGGAGTGGGAGTCCCCAAATTTTCCTGAGATCAGATTTGATCGTGGCTGAGAGCACATTTAAGAGTGCTGAGGAGCACTCTTAAATCTGCTCTCAGCCACGATCAAATCTCATGATTGATTGACTAATTTAAAATTTCATTATTAACTTGACAGACTGTGTTCTCATAGTGATTCCTTCATGTTAACGCTACAGGCCTCCTTGGAATTAATTACTTAATCATAATTAAAATAAATATGACAATATTTGTACGATAAGAAATTACGCATTTGATGTCGGAAAAATAAATAATATGGATTCATCTGATCACAGGGCAGCTGCTTAACCATATCTGAACCAGCTATTTTGGACAAATGTATAATTACTTTAATACTCAGATATTCAAACACAATTATGCAATTATTGTGAAATGATTGAAAATAATAATAATTTAATGCCTTCTGTGGAATTTGTATTTCTTATTTGTTACACATCTGTTTTAATGATTAATTATATACATTTTAAAGAATTCAGGTCAACATGCAATGTATCCCATTGATTGGTATACAATGGGACAGACCTTTGTTTGATTGATTGATTGAAAACATTATTAACAGATTGCAGAATGGGTACAGTACAGTACAGCTCAATTACATAAGGGGATGCAGACCAGAGAAAGAATTTCGTCTTGTTTACATCAGGGTCCCCCATTTTCAATTCATCATAACATAAGACACACACGACACAGATAGACAATACTGCTACATCTATACATTTATGACATACCAGATTTGCAAATACAGTACTGTTTGTGATACAAAAAGAGAATCCAGAAAAGAAAAGAAAAGAGAGTACATTTGACGTAGAAACTGTTGGAGGAGGTTGGGTAGGATAGACTTACACTGTACAAGCAAAACTGTACATTGGAATATTGACAAAACCATACTTGGTAATTTATTGTACATTGGAGGGGGTTGATATAGCTATAAACCTGCATTCCTTCAAATATATCATTAATCAATTAAACGTATATTGAAATGCACTATATAGCCTATACACCAACACTGAAATGACAGTGGATAAATAAATAAGAACAAAAGCTAATCGGTGGAAATAGACTGCATTAATATTCCATAACAAGTCTTGTGTGCGCCTACGAAATGGGAATTAACAGTTAAACTAATTTAGTGTTATTTGATTTTAGATATAATGATTAATACTGGATAAAAGTGAATTGATCAATGTAACTATTTAGTTTCACTAAGCTTGTAATGATAGGAGACAGTTGAGACAGACTCTGCTATGGTTTGTAAAATATTCCACCCAAATTGTGAAATAATCATCACTGGTAAATGAACGGATAGTCAAATTGACTTGTACATCTGACTGTATTCAATATCCAAAGTTATAGTTATCATAATCTATGAGAAAAGGTAGAACGTCCTCCAAATGGCTTTATTGGATTGCAATACAAGACACAGAAAGTAACAAATGCCTTATATCCCGTCCATTAGCAAATGGAAATGCATTTACAGAAACTAGAATCAGACAAATAGAAGACTAAACATAGTTATACATTTAGGGTAGCAGACATGAGAGAGGGTCTATAGTTTCTGCTGAGTTCAACAGACTCTCATATCCTGACAACAAGGTGACTGTTGTGAGTCCACAGCAAATTATGGCATTCAGTTTAAATCAGTAGATAAGTACTGTACAGAGATTGTCACTTACAAATAGATGAAATGATAAATAGATAGATAGACCCATAAGTGTTGATTGCAATATTATAATACAGAAGAGATAGAAAACAATCACACAAGAGGCGACTGAGTGAGAGAGTAACTAATTTACATATATTGAAAATAACTACTCCTACAAGAGGTGTGAACACTTAATTATGCGACTACAGGCTTGACAGAAGAGAGGAGAAATTACTTTAAGGAAAACTATATGTCAGATGAAATGTTTTATGGTGTGTTCAATAATACTGTGCTAAATATATGCTTGTGACTGTACTAATCAATTATATTGTGCTGATTATGTGTTTTAGTAAAGTAGATGTGTTTGGTTTACATTGCATGTCAATGAAGATACTATGCTCAAATTCAGATTTCTGTGCTCATCAGAAATATAATTCATTCAGTAAAAGATTGTTTTGCATATAGTAAACAGTAGTTTAGGTCAGTATAATGTGTTCACAGTAGGAACTTGTTGCAGGATTGACCATACAAACTATCTATGTGTAATTTTCTAGTTAAATAACTGATATGCATTAATTTGGTGACATTGTATACCTTAAGTGTATTCAGGGCCGCCTCAGGGGGTGTGCGAGCAGTGCGGTCGCACAGGGCCTCGCGGGAAGGGGGGCCTCGCAAAAAAATAAATAAAAAAAAAATAAAATAAAAAATATTTTTTATTTATTTTTTTTATTATTCTTTATTATTTTTTTTTATTTTTTTTTTATTTTTTTGCAAGGCCCCCCTTCCCGCGAGGCCCTTTTTCATCACAGACCTAAAATCTAGTTTTGCTTATATGCTTATATATTTCACATTAGACACGTTTGTAGAATGTGTCTGACTTCCTGGCTCTGCAGACTGCAGTTTTCCGGTTTCTGCGGATTTGCTGCTCTACAGATTTTAGGATAGTGTTTCCGGCCCGTCCGCCGACCGCCGTAATACCAAATAGAAGAAGAAGACACACGAGGTAGATAATTCAGCGCTATTCAGAGGAGCGAGGCGAGTGGATGTCTTTTCAAAAGAAGGAGAAGAGAACTTGTGAGCAGATAAATCTGTTAGGCAGCAATATGCCGAAAGGTGTCCAGTCTGCCGGAAAGTACTCGAAGAAGAAGAAGAAGAAGAAGAATTACACCGTGGGCCAAGTCGCCATGATGCTGTCGCCGGCTAGTAGCTAGCTTAGCTAACGGCTAACCTATCCAGAGGAGCGAGGCGAGGCGAGTGGATGTCTTTTCAAAAGAAGCAATACGCCGAAAGGTGTCCAGTCTGCCGGAAAGTACTCGAAGAAGAAGAAGAAGAAATTACACCGTGGGGCCAAGAAAGTCTCCTTCCACGTGACGTTGATACTGCGTTATGGTGAGTGACCGTGAGTCAACATATGATTTATATACCCGCCGTGGATCTGTCTTTCTCTCTCTGGAGCCAAACTGGTCGACTACTGTAGCTAATACTACTAGTAGCTAACGCTAACGGTGTGTGCCTGCTGGTGGTGAGAGCACCTGGCTGTATGCAGCTACATAGAGCCACGTGCCTGATTGAGCTAACTGTTAGCCAGACGCCATGTGTGGGCTGGCTGGCTGGCTGTCGGCCCACCACGTCCTCCCCACACCCAGTCTCCTCGGCCGGAGCCGTGGCCCCCCGTACTATACCAGGAGGGAGGGGTGGGGAGCGAAGGTGGAGGGAGGCGCGCTGAGGCCTTTCGTCAACGTGGAGACCTGTGTTGCGCGGCCTTTCGCCCTGCGCCCTCGTGTAGGTAACTAAGATTAATGAAAATGTCATGACATTACCCCACTCTTACTTCCTTCCCCTCCCGAATGTTTTGTTAATAACAATGTTTTTTTCCAGGCAAAACATATGCTACTTCACAACATTTGGAGATACGACATGTGCTGTGTGTGAATGGTGTAGCTTGTGTAGCTTGTGTAGCTTGTGTAGCGTTGGGCCATTGGCCAAAGCTGTGTGTGGCCTGGTGTCACAGAGTACCTGGCTAGCCTATTTAGCTGATGTCGGCCATTGGCTCCTTGCTTTGGTTTCTCTGGTATACCCTGCTCTTCTTGTTGGATTTAAGTGTTGATCTTTGTCCTTTTGAATCTGTCATACATGCTCTAGTCTCTAACACACACACACATGACAAACACACATGTTCTCTCTCTCTCTCTCTCTCTCTTTCTAACACACACAGTCTGCCTATGGCGGCCTTTCTCGATGGCTAGGCTGTGCTCAAGGATCTTCAGTCACAGTGCTCAGGTATTCTGCCACTGTGTACTCTCTGTTTAGGGCCAAATAGCATTTCAATTTCTTTCCAATGTGTCTCTCTCTCTCTCTCTCTCTTTTGATCTTTGTCCTTTTGAATCTGTCATACATGCTCTAGTCTCTCTCTAACACACACACACATGACAAACACATGTTCTCTCTCTCTCTGTACACTGTATATTGACTGTAGAACGGGAGCTCTCTCTCGCTCTCTCTTTTGCTATATGTTGACTGTATCATGCCCCGCTTCGGGCAGCGCTATTATTTAAGAATATGTTGACTGTATATATAAAAAAAAAAAAAAAAAAAAAAAAAATATATATATATATATTTTTTTTTTTTTTTTTTTTTTTTTTACCTTTGGGGGGGGGGGGGGGGCCTCGCGTTAAATCTCGCACAGGGCCTCGCATTTCTCCCAGGCGGCCCTGAGTGTATTATTTTAGATGATTGGAAATGTTTATTTCACATTATAACAGAAGAAATTCTGGCTTTCTTTTAAGTAATATAATAATGTATAGTCATATTTTAAGTCTGGTAACAGAAGTGTATACATGACATGAATGGTGTGGAAGTGCTATTGGAGTTTAAAATGTTTTTATTTGATGTTATAATGTATGATTGTTTATCCCACTGTGCTAATTAAGCTGGTTCTTGATTTGTTTAGTGGATTATAGTATTCAACAACAAATGGGGGTAATGGTCCTATGGGATGACTTTTCTTGTTCTGTAATATGAGAATATTATGAGAATATTATGATCAATGCTATGTTTCCAGGTAAATTTTTTCAGGTATGTTGGGTTGACAAGTTGGTAAGTGGTTCTGACATCGACTTGAAGTCAACCAGGTGTAGACCCAACACATTTTTTCTCACTGAATATTAAGATAAGATCAGATATTCCCAGTAGGGAAATATAGATAATTATGTAGGGTAGCAGCCCGTTGTGCAAACTACCAATCATGGATTTCCCTTTACGCTACAGTGTTTCTGATCAACTCTTACTGTGGGGGTAAGGAAAGAGAAGAGATGATGGTATGGTGGACAATGTTGATGTCTCCCACCTGTGCAGCCTGGCCAAGCTGCTCAGTGGTCATGTGGAATCCGAACTAGACAGAGTCAAAGAGAGGATATATAGATCAAAATGGACGGTTGATTAATCCGGATGCTTACAACCTGTCAAAATTATGACGACAAATAGACACAGAAGAAATGCAGCAGTAGTCCAAATATTTTATGCTAAATCATTCTAACCTTGAAGAAGCCAGTAAATGGGTTCTGAAACAGGGGAAGGAGAGCCAAAGTTACGGCAACAATGCAGAATTGCACACAAAATTGCATGACAAATGTTATGAATAACCAAAACATGTGACTAATTTGTTCTTTTTCTGAGAAAATACAGGTGGAAGTGGCCAGTGGGCTAGAAGCATAGATTAGTTTAGAAAATAGCGAACAAAATCCAGATACAGAACGGACCAGTATGCTGTATGAACGAAGAGACAAACAACGAAAACAAAACAGTATCTTTATATTTCTATCACAAATTCTCTCAAACAAATTAATGAAAAGAAAAAAAACAATTATGGAAAATTTTGAAGAGATTGTATCTGAAATTATAGTTGTATAGTAAACATGTCTCATTTGATCTTGCACTGTTTTGCAGCCTCTCACCGGGGGAACGGAGTGACAAACGTCCATCAAGTGAAAAAGGTACAAATTTTACGGATCAAGAGACAGGAAATACAGGCAACAACAAGGTCACCTAACTGAAGGCTTGTGTAAGAGAGACAAAAACTTTATTAGAAGCAATATAAAAACACGCATACATACACACGTACATATACACCACACACAAATTAGGAGTTAATTTTTTTTCTTTTCTGGCGGTTCTCAGTTTTCCTCTCAATGCCATGTTCAAAGGCTCTTATAAAGAATTGGTATTCCAGAGGGTCTCATTTAAAGACAGGGATTGATGGCAAAGTGAATTGTCCTTGTTGCTTAATGAGAGTTTCTGTTATCCTGTTTTGACAGGTGTATTATGTTTAGTGTTGTAGTGCAGGTGTATTATGTTTAGTGTTGTAGTGACAGGTGTATTATGTTTAGTGTTGTAGTGACATGTGTATTATGTTTAGTGTGACAGGTGTATTATTTTTAGTGTTGTAGTGACAGCTGTATTATGTTTAGTGTTGTAGTGACATGTGTATTATGTTTAGTGCTGTAGTGACAGGTGTATTATGTTTAGTGTGACAGGTGTATTATGTTCAGTGTGACAGGTGTATTATGTTTCGTGTGACAGGTGTATTATGTATAGTGTGACAGGTGTATTATGTTTAGTGTTGTAGTGACAGGTGTATTATGTTTAGTGTGACAGGTGTTTTATATTTAGTGCTGTAGTGACAGGTGTATTATGTTTAGTGCTGTAGTGACAGGTGTATTATGTTTAGTGCTGTAGTGACAGGGATGGGTACCGAATTCGGTACTTTTGAGGTACCGAACCGAAACACGTCGGTACTACCGAGTATCGAATCAAGTGAGAAACCAAAAAAAAAAAAAAAAAAAAAAGTATAAATTTTTTTCCCCCTTTTTTTTTCTTTTTTCTTTTTTTTCATGTCAACGTTCACACGCACTATTATATGCTTACCTAGGATTTGACTTGATTCAACAACAAAGCAGTCGGAGCAATGACAAGCCGAAAACTGTCGAAATTGTAGTTATTTGAAGTTTGGATTATTTTTTTACGACTGAGGTAGGTAAATTAAATTTCTTGAGACTAAAGTACCGAAAAAAGGTACCGTTGGGTACCGGTATCGATTCACAGGTACCGGTACCGGTACCGGTATCTGTTCAAATGTGAAAGGTACCCATCCCTAATAGTGTGACAGGTGTATTATGTTTAGTGTTGTAGTGACAGGTGTATTATGTTTAGTCTTGTAGTGACAGGTGTATTATGTTTAGTGTTGTAGTGACAGGTGTATTATGTTTAGTGTGACAGGTGTATTATGTTTAGTGCTGTAGTGACAGGTATATTATGTTTAGTGTGACAGGTGTATTTTGTTTAGTGTGACAGGTGTATTATGTTTAGTGTGACATGTGTATTATGTTTAGTGTTGTAGTGACAGGTGTATTTTGTTTAGTGTGACAGGTGTATTATGTTTAGTGCTGTAGTGACAGGTGTATTATGTTTAGTGTGACAGGTGTATTATGTTTAGTGTTGTAGTGACAGGTGTATTATGTTTAGTCTTGTAGTGACAGGTGTATTATGTTTAGTGTTGTAGTGACAGGTGTATTATGTTTAGTGTGACAGGTGTATTATGTTTAGTGCTGTAGTGACAGGTATATTATGTTTAGTGTGACAGGTGTATTTTGTTTAGTGTGACAGGTGTATTATGTTTAGTGTGACATGTGTATTATGTTTAGTGTTGTAGTGACAGGTGTATTTTGTTTAGTGTGACAGGTGTATTATGTTTAGTGCTGTAGTGACAGGTGTATTATGTTTAGTGTGACAGGTGTATTATGTTTAGTGTTGTAGTGACAGGTGTATTATGTTTAGTGTTGTAGTGACAGGTGTATTATGTTTAGTGCTGTAGTGACAGGTGTATTATGTTTAGTGTTGTAGTGACAGGTGTATTATGTTTAGTGTGACAGGTGTATTATGTTTAGTGTGACATGTGTATTATGTTTAGTGTGACAGGTGTATTATGTTTAGTGTGACATGTGTATTATGTTTAGTGTGACATGTGTATTATGTTTAGTATGACAGGTGTATTATGTTTAGTGTGACAGGTGTATTATGTTTAGTGTGACAGGTGTATTATGTTTAGTGTGACAGGTGTATTATGTTTAGTGTGACAGGTGTATTATGTTTAGTGTGACAGGTGTATTATTTTTAGTGTTGTAGTGACAGCTGTATTATGTTTAGTGTTGTAGTGACATGTGTATTATGGTTAGTGCTGTAGTGACAGGTGTATTATGTTTAGTGTGACAGGTGTATTATGTTCAGTGTGACAGGTGTATTATGTTTCATGTGACAGGTGTATTATGTTTAGTGTGACAGGTGTATTATGTTTAGTGCTGTAGTGACAGGTGTATTATGTTTAGTGTGACAGGTGTATTATGTTTAGTGTGATAGGTGTATTATGTTTAGTGTGATAGGTGTATTATGTTTAGTGATGTAGTGACAGGTGTATTATGTTTAGTGTTGTAGTGACAGGTGTATTATGTTTAGTGATGTAGTGACATGTGTATTATGTTTAGTGTGACAGGTGTATTATGTTTAGTGTTGTAGTGACAGGTCTATTATGTTTAGTGTTGTAGTGACAGGTGTATTATGTTTAGTGTTGTAGTGACAGGTGTATTATGTTTAGTGTTGTAGTGACAGGTGTATTATGTTTAGTGTTGTAGTGACAGGTGTATTATGTTTAGTGTGACAGGTGTATTATGTTTAGTGTGACAGGTGTATTATGTTTAGTGTGACAGGTGTATTATGTTTAGTGTGACAGGTGTATTATGTTTAGTGTGACAGGTGTGTTATGTTTAGTGTGACAGGTGTATTATGTTTAGTGTGACAGGTGTATTATGTTTAGTGTGACACGTGTATTATGTTTAGTGTGACAGGTGTATTATGTTTAGTGTTGTAGTGACAGGTGTATTATGTTTAGTGTTGTAGTGACAGGTGTATTATGTTTAGTGTGACAGGTGTATTATGTTTAGTGCTGTAGTGATAGGTGTATTATGTTTAGTGTTGTAGTGACAGGTGTATTATGTTTAGTGTTGTAGTGACAGGTGTATTATGTTTAGTGTTGTAGTGACAGGTGTATTATGTTTAGTGCTGTAGTGACAGGTGTATTATGTTTAGTGTTGTAGTGACAGGTGTATTATGTTTAGTGTTGTAGTGACCGGTGTATTATGTTTAGTGTGACAGGTGTATTATGTTTAGTGCTGTAGTGACAGGTGTATTATGTTTAGTGTTGTAGTGACAGGTGTATTATGTTTAGTGCTGTAGTGACAGGTGTATTATGTTTAGTGTGACAGGTGTATTATGTTTAGTGTTGTAGTGACAGGTGTATTATGTTTAGTGTGACAGGTGTATTATGTTTAGTGTTGTAGTGACAGGTGTATTATGTTTAGTGTTGTAGTGACAGGTGTATTATGTTTAGTGTGACAGGTGTATTATGTTTAGTGTTGTAGTGACAGGTGTATTATGTTTAGTGTTGTAGTGACAGGTGTATTATTTTTAGTGCTGTAGTGACAGGTGTATTATGTTTAGTGTTGTAGTGACAGGTGTATTATGTTTAGTGTTGTAGTGACAGGTGTATTATGTTTAGTGTTGTAGTGACAGGTGTATTATGTTTAGTGTGACAGGTGTATTATGTTTAGTGCTGTAGTGACAGGTATATTATGTTTAGTGTGACAGGTGTATTTTGTTTAGTGTGACAGGTGTATTATGTTTAGTGTGACATGTGTATTATGTTTAGTGTTGTAGTGACAGGTGTATTTTGTTTAGTGTGACAGGTGTATTATGTTTAGTGCTGTAGTGACAGGTGTATTATGTTTAGTGTGACAGGTGTATTATGTTTAGTGTTGTAGTGACAGGTGTATTATGTTTAGTGTTGTAGTGACAGGTGTATTATGTTTAGTGCTGTAGTGACAGGTGTATTATGTTTAGTGTTGTAGTGACAGGTGTATTATGTTTAGTGTGACAGGTGTATTATGTTTAGTGTGACATGTGTATTATGTTTAGTGTGACAGGTGTATTATGTTTAGTGTGACATGTGTATTATGTTTAGTGTGACATGTGTATTATGTTTAGTATGACAGGTGTATTATGTTTAGTGTGACAGGTGTATTATGTTTAGTGTGACAGGTGTATTATGTTTAGTGTGACAGGTGTATTATGTTTAGTGTGACAGGTGTATTATTTTTAGTGTTGTAGTGACAGCTGTATTATGTTTAGTGTTGTAGTGACATGTGTATTATGGTTAGTGCTGTAGTGACAGGTGTATTATGTTTAGTGTGACAGGTGTATTATGTTCAGTGTGACAGGTGTATTATGTTTCATGTGACAGGTGTATTATGTTTAGTGTGACAGGTGTATTATGTTTAGTGCTGTAGTGACAGGTGTATTATGTTTAGTGTGACAGGTGTATTATGTTTAGTGTGATAGGTGTATTATGTTTAGTGTGATAGGTGTATTATGTTTAGTGATGTAGTGACAGGTGTATTATGTTTAGTGTTGTAGTGACAGGTGTATTATGTTTAGTGATGTAGTGACATGTGTATTATGTTTAGTGTGACAGGTGTATTATGTTTAGTGTTGTAGTGACAGGTCTATTATGTTTAGTGTTGTAGTGACAGGTGTATTATGTTTAGTGTTGTAGTGACAGGTGTATTATGTTTAGTGTTGTAGTGACAGGTGTATTATGTTTAGTGTTGTAGTGACAGGTGTATTATGTTTAGTGTGACAGGTGTATTATGTTTAGTGTGACAGGTGTATTATGTTTAGTGTGACAGGTGTATTATGTTTAGTGTGACAGGTGTATTATGTTTAGTGTGACAGGTGTGTTATGTTTAGTGTGACAGGTGTATTATGTTTAGTGTGACAGGTGTATTATGTTTAGTGTGACAGGTGTATTATGTTTAGTGTGACAGGTGTATTATGTTTAGTGTTGTAGTGACAGGTGTATTATGTTTAGTGCTGTAGTGACAGGTGTATTATGTTTAGTGTTGTAGTGACAGGTGTATTATGTTTAGTGTTGTAGTGACAGGTGTATTATGTTTAGTGTGACAGGTGTATTATGTTTAGTGCTGTAGTGATAGGTGTATTATGTTTAGTGTTGTAGTGACAGGTGTATTATGTTTAGTGTTGTAGTGACAGGTGTATTATGTTTAGTGTTGTAGTGACAGGTGTATTATGTTTAGTGCTGTAGTGACAGGTGTATTATGTTTAGTGTTGTAGTGACAGGTGTATTATGTTTAGTGTTGTAGTGACCGGTGTATTATGTTTAGTGTGACAGGTGTATTATGTTTAGTGCTGTAGTGACAGGTGTATTATGTTTAGTGTTGTAGTGACAGGTGTATTATGTTTAGTGCTGTAGTGACAGGTGTATTATGTTTAGTGTGACAGGTGTATTATGTTTAGTGTTGTAGTGACAGGTGTATTATGTTTAGTGTGACAGGTGTATTATGTTTAGTGTTGTAGTGACAGGTGTATTATGTTTAGTGTTGTAGTGACAGGTGTATTATGTTTAGTGTGACAGGTGTATTATGTTTAGTGTTGTAGTGACAGGTGTATTATGTTTAGTGTTGTAGTGACAGGTGTATTATTTTTAGTGCTGTAGTGACAGGTGTATTATGTTTAGTGTTGTAGTGACAGGTGTATTATGTTTAGTGTTGTAGTGACAGGTGTATTATGTTTAGTGTTGTAGTGACAGGTGTATTATGTTTAGTGTTGTAGTGACAGGTGTATTATGTTTAGTGCTGTAGTGACAGGTGTATTATGTTTAGTGCTGTAGTGACAGGTGTATTATGTTTAGTGTTGTAGTGACAGGTGTATTATGTTTAGTGTTGTAGTGACAGGTGTATTATGTTTAGTGCTGTAGTGACAGGTGTATTATGTTTAGTGTGACAGGTGTATTATGTTTAGTGTGACAGGTGTATTATGTTTAGTGTTGTAGTGACAGGTGTATTATGTTTAGTGCTGTAGTGACAGGTGTATTATGTTTAGTGTGACAGGTGTATTATGTTTAGTGCTGTAGTGACAGGTGTATTATGTTTAGTGTGACAGGTGTATTATGTTTAGTGTGACAGGTGTGTTATGTTTAGTGTGACAGGTGTATTATGTTTAGTGTGACAGGTGTATTATGTTTAGTGTGACAGGTGTATTATGTTTAGTGTGACAGGTGTATTATGTTTAGTGTTGTAGTGACAGGTGTATTATGTTTAGTGCTGTAGTGACAGGTGTATTATGTTTAGTGTTGTAGTGACAGGTGTATTATGTTTAGTGTTGTAGTGACAGGTGTATTATGTTTAGTGTGACAGGTGTATTATGTTTAGTGCTGTAGTGATAGGTGTATTATGTTTAGTGTTGTAGTGACAGGTGTATTATGTTTAGTGTTGTAGTGACAGGTGTATTATGTTTAGTGTTGTAGTGACAGGTGTATTATGTTTAGTGCTGTAGTGACAGGTGTATTATGTTTAGTGTTGTAGTGACAGGTGTATTATGTTTAGTGTTGTAGTGACAGGTGTATTATGTTTAGTGTGACAGGTGTATTATGTTTAGTGCTGTAGTGACAGGTGTATTATGTTTAGTGTTGTAGTGACAGGTGTATTATGTTTAGTGCTGTAGTGACAGGTGTATTATGTTTAGTGTGACAGGTGTATTATGTTTAGTGTTGTAGTGACAGGTGTATTATGTTTAGTGTGACAGGTGTATTATGTTTAGTGTTGTAGTGACAGGTGTATTATGTTTAGTGTTGTAGTGACAGGTGTATTATGTTTAGTGTGACAGGTGTATTATGTTTAGTGTTGTAGTGACAGGTGTATTATGTTTAGTGTTGTAGTGACAGGTGTATTATTTTTAGTGCTGTAGTGACAGGTGTATTATGTTTAGTGTTGTAGTGACAGGTGTATTATGTTTAGTGTTGTAGTGACAGGTGTATTATGTTTAGTGTTGTAGTGACAGGTGTATTATGTTTAGTGTTGTAGTGACAGGTGTATTATGTTTAGTGCTGTAGTGACAGGTGTATTATGTTTAGTGTTGTAGTGACAGGTGTATTATGTTTAGTGCTGTAGTGACAGGTGTATTATGTTTAGTGTTGTAGTGACAGGTGTATTATGTTTAGTGTTGTAGTGACAGGTGTATTATGTTTAGTGCTGTAGTGACAGGTGTATTATGTTTAGTGTGACAGGTGTATTATGTTTAGTGTGACAGGTGTATTATGTTTAGTGTTGTAGTGACAGGTGTATTATGTTTAGTGCTGTAGTGACAGGTGTATTATGTTTAGTGTGACAGGTGTATTATGTTTAGTGCTGTAGTGACAGGTGTATTATGTTTAGTGTTGTAGTGACAGGTGTATTATGTTTAGTGCTGTAGTGACAGGTGTATTATGTTTAGTGTGACAGGTGTATTATGTTTAGTGCTGTAGTGATAGGTGTATTATGTTTAGTGTTGTAGTGACAGATGTATTATGTTTAGTGTTGTAGTGACAGGTGTATTATGTTTAGTGTTGTAGTGACAGGTGTATTATGTTTAGTGCTGTAGTGACAGGTGTATTATGTTTAGTGTTGTAGTGACAGGTGTATTATGTTTAGTGTGACAGGTGTATTATGTTTAGTGCTGTAGTGACAGGTGTATTATGTTTAGTGTTGTAGTGACAGGTGTATTATGTTTAGTGCTGTAGTGACAGGTGTATTATGTTTAGTGTGACAGGTGTATTATGTTTAGTGTTGTAATGACAGGTGTATTATGTTTAGTGTTGTAGTGACAGGTGTATTATGTTTAGTGTTGTAGTGACAGGTGTATTATGTTTAGTGCTGTAGTGACAGGTGTATTATGTTTAGTGTGACAGGTGTATTATGTTTAGTGTGACAGGTGTATTATGTTTAGTGTGACAGGTGTATTATGTTTAGTGTGACAGGTGTATTATGTTTAGTGCTGTAGTGACAGGTGTATTATGTTTAGTGTGACAGGTGTATTATGTTTAGTGTGACAGGTGTATTATGTTTAGTGCTGTAGTGACAGGTGTATTATGTTTAGTGTTGTAGTGACAGGTGTATTATGTTTAGTGTTGTAGTGACAGGTGAATTATGTTTAGTGTTGTAGTGACAGGTGTATTATGTTTAGTGCTGTAGTGACAGGTGTATTATGTTTAGTGTGACAGGTGTATTATGTTTAGTGTTGTAGTGACAGGTGTATTATGTTTAGTGTTGTAGTGACAGGTGTATTATGTTTAGTGTTGTAGTGACAGGTGTATTATGTTTAGTGTTGTAGTGACAGGTGTATTATGTTTAGTGTTGTAGTGACAGGTGTATTATGTTTAGTGTTGTAGTGACAGGTGTATTATGTTTAGTGTTGTAGTGACAGGTGTATTATGTTTAGTGTTGTAGTGACAGGTGTATTATGTTTAGTGTGACAGGTGTATTATGTTTAGTATTGTAGTGACAGGTGTATTATGTTTAGTGTTGTAGTGACAGGTGTATTATGTTTAGTGTTGTAGTGACAGGTGTATTATGTTTAGTGTTGTAGTGACAGGTGTATTATGTTTAGTGTGACAGGTGTATTATGTTTAGTGTTGTAGTGACAGGTGTATTATGTTTAGTGCTGTAGTGACAGGTGTATTATGTTTAGTGTTGTAGTGACAGGTGTATTATGTTTAGTGTTGTAGTGACAGGTGTATTATGTTTAGTGTTGTAGTGACAGGTGTATTATGTTTAGTGTGACAGGTGTATTATGTTTAGTGTTGTAGTGACAGGTGTATTATGTTTAGTGTTGTAGTGACAGGTGTATTATGTTTAGTGTTGTAGTGACAGGTGTATTATGTTTAGTGTTGTAGTGACAGGTGTATTATGTTTAGTGTGACAGGTGTATTATGTTTAGTGTGACAGGTGTATTATGTTTAGTGTGACAGGTGTATTATGTTTAGTGTGACAGGTGTATTATGTTTAGTGTTGTAGTGACAGGTGTATTATGTTTAGTGTTGTAGTGACAGGTGTATTATGTTTAGTGTTGTAGTGACAGGTGTATTATGTTTAGTGTTGTAGTGACAGGTGTATTATGTTTAGTGCTGTAGTGACAGGTGTATTATGTTTAGTGTTGTAGTGACAGGTGTATTATGTTTAGTGTTGTAGTGACAGGTGTATTATGTTTAGTGTTGTAGTGACAGGTGTATTATGTTTAGTGTTGTAGTGACAGGTGTATTATGTTTAGTGCTGTAGTGACAGGTGTATTATGTTTAGTGTTGTAGTGACAGGTGTATTATGTTTAGTGTTGTAGTGACAGGTGTATTATGTTTAGTGTGACAGGTGTATTATGTTTAGTGTGACAGGTGTATTATGTTTAGTGTGACAGGTGTATTATGTTTAGTGTGACAGGTGTATTATGTTTAGTGTGACAGGTGTATTATGTTTAGTGTGACAGGTGTATTATGTTTAGTGTGACATGTGTATTATGTTTAGTGTTGTAGTGACAGGTGTATTATGTTTAGTGTTGTAGTGACAGGTGTATTATGTTTAGTATTGTAGTGACAGGTGTATTATGTTTAGTGTTGTAGTGACAGGTGTATTATGTTTAGTGTGACAGGTGTATTATGTTTAGTGCTGTAGTGATAGGTGTATTATGTTTAGTGTTGTAGTGACAGGTGTATTATGTTTAGTGTTGTAGTGACAGGTGTATTATGTTTAGTGTTGTAGTGACAGGTGTATTGTGTTTAGTGCTGTAGTGACAGGTGTATTATGTTTAGTGTTGTAGTGACAGGTGTATTATGTTTAGTGTTGTAGTGACAGGTGTATTATGTTTAGTGCTGTAGTGACAGGTGTATTATGTTTAGTGTGACAGGTGTATTATGTTTAGTGTTGTAGTGACAGGTGTATTATGTTTAGTGTGACAGGTGTATTATGTTTAGTGTTGTAGTGACAGGTGTATTATGTTTAGTGTTGTAGTGACAGGTGTATTATGTTTAGTGTGACAGGTGTATTATGTTTAGTGTTGTAGTGACAGGTGTATTATGTTTAGTGTTGTAGTGACAGGTGTATTATGTTTAGTGTTGTAGTGACAGGTGTATTATGTTTAGTGCTGTAGTGACAGGTGTATTATGTTTAGTGTTGTAGTGACAGGTGTATTATGTTTAGTGTTGTAGTGACAGGTGTATTATGTTTAGTGTTGTAGTGATAGGTGTATTATGTTTAGTGTGACAGGTGTATTATGTTTAGTGCTGTAGTGACAGGTGTATTATGTTTAGTGTTGTAGTGACAGGTGTATTATGTTTAGTGTGGCAGGTGTATTATGTTTAGTGTTGTAGTGACAGGTGTATTATGTTTAGTGCTGTAGTGACATGTGTATTATGTTTAGTGTGACAGGTGTATTATGTTTAGTGTTGTAGTGACAGGTGTATTATGTTTAGTGCTGTAGTGACAGGTGTATTATGTTTAGTGTGACAGGTGTATTATGTTTAGTGTTGTAATGACAGGTGTATTATGTTTAGTGTTGTAGTGACAGGTGTATTATGTTTAGTGTTGTAGTGACAGTTGTATTATGTTTAGTGCTGTAGTGACAGGTGTATTATGTTTAGTGTGACAGGTGTATTATGTTTAGTGTGACAGGTGTATTGTGTTTAGTGTGACAGGTGTATTATGTTTAGTGCTGTAGTGACAGGTGTATTATGTTTAGTGTGACAGGTGTATTATGTTTAGTGTGACAGGTGTATTATGTTTAGTGCTGTAGTGACAGGTGTATTATGTTTAGTGTTGTAGTGACAGGTGAATTATGTTTAGTGTTGTAGTGACAGGTGAATTATGTTTAGTGCTGTAGTGACAGGTGTATTATGTTTAGTGTTGTAGTGACAGGTGTATTATGTTTAGTGTTGTAGTGACAGGTGTATTATGTTTAGTGTTGTAGTGACAGGTGTATTATGTTTAGTGTGACAGGTGTATTATGTTTAGTGTTGTAGTGACAGGTGTATTATGTTTAGTGTTGTAGTGACAGATGTATTATGTTTAGTGTGACAGGTGTATTATGTTTAGTGCTGTAGTGACAGGTGTATTATGTTTAGTGTTGTAGTGACAGGTGTATTATGTTTAGTGTTGTAGTGACAGGTGTATTATGTTTAGTGCTGTAGTGACAGGTGTATTATGTTTAGTGTTGTAGTGACAGGTGTATTATGTTTAGTGTTGTAGTGACAGGTGAATTATGTTTAGTGTTGTAGTGACAGGTGTATTATGTTTAGTGTTGTAGTGACAGGTGTATTATGTTTAGTGCTGTAGTGACAGGTGTATTATGTTTAGTGGTGTAGTGACAGGTGTATTATGTTTAGTGTGACAGGTGTATTATGTTTAGTGTTGTAGTGACAGGTGTATTATGTTTAGTGTTGTAGTGACAGGTGTATTATGTTTAGTGCTGTAGTGACAGGTGTATTATGTTTAGTGTTGTAGTGACAGGTGTATTATGTTTAGTGTTGTAGTGACAGGTGTATTATGTTTAGTGCTGTAGTGACAGGTGTATTATGTTTAGTGTTGTAGTGACAGGTGTATTATGTTTAGTGTTGTAGTGACAGGTGTATTATGTTTAGTGTGACAGGTGTATTATGTTTAGTGTGACAGGTGTATTATGTTTAGTGTGACAGGTGTATTATGTTTAGTGTGACAGGTGTATTATGCTTAGTGTGACAGGTGTATTATGTTTAGTGTTGTAGTGACAGGTGTATTATGTTTAGTGTTGTAGTGACAGGTGTATTATGTTTAGTGCTGTAGTGACAGGTGTATTATGTTTAGTGTTGTAGTGACAGGTGAATTATGTTTAGTGTTGTAGTGACAGGTGTATTATGTTTAGTGTGACAGGTGTATTATGTTTAGTGCTGTAGTGACAGGTGTATTATGTTTAGTGCTGTAGTGACAGGTGTATTATGTTTAGTGCTGTAGTGACAGGTGTATTATGTTTAGTGCTGTAGTGACAGGTGTATTATGTTTAGTGCTGTAGTGACAGGTGTATTATGTTTAGTGTGACAGGTGTATTATGTTTAGTGCTGTAGTGACAGGTGTATTATGTTTAGTGTGACAGGTGTATTATGTTTAGTGTGACAGGTGTATTATGTTTAGTGCTGTAGTGACAGGTGTATTATGTTTAGTGTTGTAGTGACAGGTGTATTATGTTTAGTGTTGTAGTGACAGGTGTATTATGTTTAGTGCTGTAGTGACAGGTGTATTATGTTTAGTGTTGTAGTGACAGGTGTATTATGTTTAGTGTTGTAGTGACAGGTGTATTATGTTTAGTGTTGTAGTGACAGGTGTATTATGTTTAGTGTTGTAGTGACAGGTGTATTATGTTTAGTGTTGTAGTGACAGGTGTATTATGTTTAGTGTTGTAGTGATAGGTGTATTATGTTTAGTGTTGTAGTGACAGGTGTATTATGTTTAGTGTGACATGTGTATTATGTTTAGTGTTGTAGTGACAGGTGTATTATGTTTAGTGTTGTAGTGACAGGTGTATTATGTTTAGTGTTGTAGTGACAGGTGTATTATGTTTAGTGTTGTAGTGACAGGTGTATTATGTTTAGTGTGACAGGTGTATTATGTTTAGTGTTGTAGTGACAGGTGTATTATGTTTAGTGTGACAGGTGTATTATGTTTAGTGTTGTAGTGACAGGTGTATTATGTTTAGTGTTGTAGTGACATGTGTATTATGTTTAGTGTTGTAGTGACAGGTGTATTATGTTTAGTGTTGTAGTGACAGGTGTATTATGTTTAGTGTTGTAGTGACAGGTGTATTATGTTTAGTGTTGTAGTGACAGGTGTATTATGTTTAGTATTGTAGTGACAGGTGTATTATGTTTAGTGTTGTAGTGACAGGTGTATTATGTTTAGTGTTGTAGTGACAGGTGTATTATGTTTAGTGCTGTAGTGACAGGTGTATTATGTTTAGTGTGACAGGTGTATTATGTTTAGTGTGACAGGTGTATTATGTTTAGTGTTGTAGTGACAGGTGTATTATGTTTAGTGTTGTAGTGACAGGTGTATTATGTTTAGTGTTGTAGTGACAGGTGTATTATGTTTAGTGCTGTAGTGACAGGTGTATTATGTTTAGTGTTGTAGTGACAGGTGTATTATGTTTAGTGTGACAGGTGTATTATGTTTAGTGTGACAGGTGTATTATGTTTAGTGTTGTAGTGACAGGTGTATTATGTTTAGTGTTGTAGTGACAGGTGTATTATGTTTAGTGTTGTAGTGACAGGTGTATTATGTTTAGTGTGACAGGTGTATTATGTTTAGTGTGACAGGTGTATTATGTTTAGTGTTGTAGTGACAGGTGTATTATGTTTAGTGTTGTAGTGACAGGTGTATTATGTTTAGTGTTGTAGTGACAGGTGTATTATGTTTAGTGTTGTAGTGACAGGTGTATTATGTTTAGTGCTGTAGTGACAGGTGTATTATGTTTAGTGTGACAGGTGTATTATGTTTAGTGTTGTAGTGACAGGTGTATTATGTTTAGTGTGACAGGTGTATTATGTTTAGTGTGACAGGTGTATTATGTTTAGTGTGACAGGTGTTTTATATTTAGTGTGACAGGTGTATTATGTTTAGTGTGACAGGTGTATTATGTTTAGTGCTGTAGTGACAGGTGTATTATGTTTAGTGCTGTAGTGACAGGTGTATTATGTTTAGTGTTGTAGTGACAGGTGTATTATGTTTAGTGTTGTAGTGACAGGTGTATTATGTTTAGTGTGACAGGTGTATTATGTTTAGTGTTGTAGTGACAGGTGTATTATGTTTAGTGCTGTAGTGACAGGTGTATTATGTTTAGTGTTGTAGTGACAGGTGTATTATGTTTAGTGTTGTAGTGACAGGTGTATTATGTTTAGTGTTGTAGTGACAGGTGTATTATGTTTAGTGTTGTAGTGACAGGTGTATTATGTTTAGTGTTGTAGTGACAGGTGTATTATTTTTAGTGTGACAGGTGTATTATGTTTAGTGTTGTAGTGACAGGTGTATTATGTTTAGTGCTGTAGTGACAGATGTATTATGTTTAGTGTTGTAGTGACAGGTGTATTATGTTTAGTGTTGTAGTGACAGGTGTATTATGTTTAGTGTTGTAGTGACAGGTGCATTATGTTTAGTGTTGTAGTGACAGGTGTATTATGTTTAGTGTTGTAGTGACAGGTGTATTATGTTTAGTGTTGTAGTGACAGGTGTATTATGTTTAGTGTTGTAGTGACAGGTGTATTGTGTTTAGTGTTGTAGTGACAGGTGTATTATGTTTAGTGTGACAGGTGTATTATGTTTAGTGTTGTAGTGACAGGTGTATTATGTTTAGTGCTGTAGTGTTGTAGTGACAGGTGTATTATGTTTAGTTTTGTAGTGACAGGTGTATTATGTTTAGTATTGTAGTGACAGGTGTATTATGTTTAGTGCTGTAGTGACAGGTGTATTATGTTTAGTGCTGTAGTGACAGGTGTATTATGTTTAGTGCTGTAGTGACAGGTGTATTATGTTTAGTGTTGTAGTGACAGGTGTATTATGTTTAGTGTGACAGGTGTATTATGTTTAGTGTTGTAGTGACAGGTGTATTATGTTTAGTGTTGTAGTGACAGGTGTATTATGTTTAGTGCTGTAGTGACAGGTGAATTATGTTTAGTGTTGTAGTGACAGGTGTATTATGTTTAGTGCTGTAGTGACAGGTGTATTCTGTTTAGTGTTGTAGTGACAGGTGTATTATGTTTAGTGTGACAGGTGTATTATGTTTAGTGTTGTAGTGACAGGTGTATTATGTTTAGTGTTGTAGTGACAGGTGTATTATGTTTAGTGTGACAGGTGTTTTATATTTAGTGTGACAGGTGTATTATGTTTAGTGTGACAGGTGTATTATGTTTAGTGTGACAGGTGTATTATGTTTAGTGTTGTAGTGACAGGTGTATTATGTTTAGTGTGACAGGTGTATTATGTTTAGTGTGACAGGTGTATTATGTTTAGTGTGACAGGTGTATTATGTTTAGTGTGACAGGTGTATTATGTTTAGTGTGACAGGTGTATTATGTTTAGTGTGACAGGTGTATTATGTTTAGTGTGACAGGTGTATTATGTTTAGTGTGACAGGTGTATTATGTTTAGTGTTGTAGTGACAGGTGTATTATGTTTAGTGTTGTAGTGACAGGTGTATTATGTTTAGTGCTGTAGTGACAGGTGTATTATGTTTAGTGCTGTAGTGACAGGTGTATTATGTTTAGTGCTGTAGTGACAGGTGTATTATGTTTAGTGTGACAGGTGTTATATGTTTAGTGTTGTAGTGACAGGTGTATTATGTTTAGTGCTTTAGTGTTGTAGTGACAGGTGTATTATGTTTAGTGCTTTAGTGTTGTAGTGACAGGTGTATTATGTTTAGTGCTGTAGTGACAGGTGTATTATGTTTAGTGTTGTAGTGACAGGTGTATTATGTTTAGTGTTGTAGTGACCGGTGTATTATGTTTAGTGCTGTAGTGACAGGTGTATTATGTTTAGTGTTGTAGTGACAGGTGTATTATGTTTAGTGTTGTAGTGACAGGTGTATTATGTTTAGTGTTGTAGTGACAGGTGTATTATGTTTAGTGCTGTAGTGACAGGTGTATTATGTTTAGTGTGACAGGTGTATTATGTTTAGTGTGACAGGTGTATTATGTTTAGTGTTGTAGTGACAGGTGTATTATGTTTAGTGTTGTAGTGACAGGTGTATTATGTTTAGTGTGACAGGTGTATTATGTTTAGTGCTGTAGTGACAGGTGTATTATGTTTAGTGTGACAGGTGTATTATGTTTAGTGTGATAGGTGTATTATGTTTAGTGATGTAGTGACAGGTGTATTATGTTTAGTGTGACAGGTGTATTATGTTTAGTGCTGTAGTGACAGGTGTATTATGTTTAGTGTGACATGTGTATTATGTTTAGTGTGATATGTGTATTATGTTTAGTGATGTAGTGACAGGTGTATTATGTTTAGTGTGATAGGTGTATTATGTTTAGTGCCGTAGTGACAGGTGTATTATGTTTAGTGTGACAGGTGTATTATGTTTAGTGTTGTAGTGACAGGTGTATTATGTTTAGTGTGACAGGTGTATTATGTTTAGTGTTGTAGTGACAGGTGTATTATATTTAGTGTTGTAGTGACAGGTGTATTATGTTTAGTGTGACAGGTGTATTATGTTTAGTGTTGTAGTGACAGGTGTATTATGTTTAGTGTTGTAGTGACAGGTGTATTATGTTTAGTGTTGTAGTGACAGGTGTATTATGTTTAGTGTGACATGTGTATTCTGTTTAGTGTGATAGGTGTATTATGTTTAGTGCTGTAGTGACAGGTGTATTATGTTTAGTGTGACAGGTGTATTATGTTTAGTGTTGTAGTGACAGGTGTATTATGTTTAGTGTGACCGGTGTATTATGTTTAGTGTTGTAGTCACAGGTGTATTATGTTTAGTGTTGTAGTGACAGGTGTATTATGTTTAGTGTTGTAGTGACAGGTGTATTATGTTTAGTGATGTAGTGACAGGTGTATTATGTTTAGTGTGACAGGTGTATTATGTTTAGTGTTGTAGTGACAGGTGTATTATGTTTAGTGCTGTAGTGACAGGTGTATTATGTTTAGTGTTGTAGTGACAGGTGTATTATGTTTAGTGTTGTAGTGACAGGTGTATTATGTTTAGTGTTGTAGTGACAGGTGTATTATGTTTAGTGCTGTAGTGACAGGTGTATTATGTTTAGTGTTGTAGTGACAGGTGTATTATGTTTAGTGTTGTAGTGACAGGTGTATTATGTTTAGTGTTGTAGTGACAGGTGTATTATGTTTAGTGTTGTAGTGACAGGTGTATTGTGTTTAGTGCTGTAGTGACAGGTGTATTATGTTTAGTGTGACAGGTGTATTATGTTTAGTGTTGTAGTGACAGGTGTATTATGTTTAGTGTGACAGGTGTATTATGTTTAGTGCTGTAGTGACAGGTGTATTATGTTTAGTGTTGTAGTGACAGGTGTATTATGTTTAGTGCTTTAGTGACAGGTGTATTATGTTTAGTGTTGTAGTGACAGGTGTATTATGTTTAGTGTGACAGGTGTATTATGTTTAGTGTGACAGGTGTATTATGTTTAGTGTGACAGGTGTATTATGTTTAGTGTGACAGGTGTATTATGTTTATTGTGACAGGTGTATTATGTTTAGTGTGATAGGTGTATTATGTTTAGTGTGGCAGGTGTATTATGTTTAGTATGACAGGTGTATTATGTTTAGTGCTGTAGTGACAGGTGTATTATGTTTAGTGTTGTAGTGACAGGTGTATTATGTTTAGTGCTTTAGTGACAGGTGTATTATGTTTAGTGTTGTAGTGACAGGTGCATTATGTTTAGTGTGACAGGTGTATTATGTTTAGTGTGACAGGTGTATTATGTTTAGTGTGACATGTGTATTATGTTTAGTGTGACAGGTGTATTATGTTTAGTGTGACAGGTGTATTATGTTTAGTGTGACAGGTGTATTATGTTTAGTGTGACAGGTGTATTATGTTTAGTGTGACTTGTGTATTATGTTTAGTGTGACAGGTGTATTATGTTTAGTGTGACAGGTGTATTATGTTTAGTGTGACAGGTGTATTATGTTTAGTGTGACAGGTGTATTGTGTTTAGTGTGACAGTTGTATTGTGTTTTGTGTGACAGGTGTATTATGTTTAGTGTGACAGGTGTATTATGTTTAGTGTGACAGGTGTATTATGTTTAGTGTGACAGGTGTATTATGTTTAGTGTGACAGGTGTATTATGTTTAGTGTTGTAGTGACAGGTGTATTATGTTTAGTGCTGTAGTGACAGGTGTATTATGTTTAGTGTTGTAGTGACAGGTGTATTATGTTTAGTGTTGTAGTGACAGGTGTATTATGTTTAGTGTGACAGGTGTATTATGTTTAGTGCTGTAGTGATAGGTGTATTATGTTTAGTGTTGTAGTGACAGGTGTATTATGTTTAGTGTTGTAGTGACAGGTGTATTATGTTTAGTGTTGTAGTGACAGGTGTATTATGTTTAGTGCTGTAGTGACAGGTGTATTATGTTTAGTGTTGTAGTGACAGGTGTATTATGTTTAGTGTTGTAGTGACAGGTGTATTATGTTTAGTGTGACAGGTGTATTATGTTTAGTGCTGTAGTGACAGGTGTATTATGTTTAGTGTTGTAGTGACAGGTGTATTATGTTTAGTGCTGTAGTGACAGGTGTATTATGTTTAGTGTGACAGGTGTATTATGTTTAGTGTTGTAGTGACAGGTGTATTATGTTTAGTGTGACAGGTGTATTATGTTTAGTGTTGTAGTGACAGGTGTATTATGTTTAGTGTTGTAGTGACAGGTGTATTATGTTTAGTGTGACAGGTGTATTATGTTTAGTGTTGTAGTGACAGGTGTATTATGTTTAGTGTTGTAGTGACAGGTGTATTATTTTTAGTGCTGTAGTGACAGGTGTATTATGTTTAGTGTTGTAGTGACAGGTGTATTATGTTTAGTGTTGTAGTGACAGGTGTATTATGTTTAGTGTTGTAGTGACAGGTGTATTATGTTTAGTGTTGTAGTGACAGGTGTATTATGTTTAGTGCTGTAGTGACAGGTGTATTATGTTTAGTGTTGTAGTGACAGGTGTATTATGTTTAGTGCTGTAGTGACAGGTGTATTATGTTTAGTGTTGTAGTGACAGGTGTATTATGTTTAGTGTTGTAGTGACAGGTGTATTATGTTTAGTGCTGTAGTGACAGGTGTATTATGTTTAGTGTGACAGGTGCATTATGTTTAGTGTGACAGGTGTATTATGTTTAGTGTTGTAGTGACAGGTGTATTATGTTTAGTGCTGTAGTGACAGGTGTATTATGTTTAGTGTGACAGGTGTATTATGTTTAGTGCTGTAGTGACAGGTGTATTATGTTTAGTGTTGTAGTGACAGGTGTATTATGTTTAGTGCTGTAGTGACAGGTGTATTATGTTTAGTGTGACAGGTGTATTATGTTTAGTGCTGTAGTGACAGGTGTATTATGTTTAGTGTGACAGGTGTATTATGTTTAGTGTTGTAGTGACAGGTGTATTATGTTTAGTGTGACCGGTGTATTATGTTTAGTGTTGTAGTCACAGGTGTATTATGTTTAGTGTTGTAGTGACAGGTGTATTATGTTTAGTGTTGTAGTGACAGGTGTATTATGTTTAGTGATGTAGTGACAGGTGTATTATGTTTAGTGTGACAGGTGTATTATGTTTAGTGTTGTAGTGACAGGTGTATTATGTTTAGTGCTGTAGTGACAGGTGTATTATGTTTAGTGTTGTAGTGACAGGTGTATTATGTTTAGTGTTGTAGTGACAGGTGTATTATGTTTAGTGTTGTAGTGACAGGTGTATTATGTTTAGTGCTGTAGTGACAGGTGTATTATGTTTAGTGTTGTAGTGACAGGTGTATTATGTTTAGTGTTGTAGTGACAGGTGTATTATGTTTAGTGTTGTAGTGACAGGTGTATTATGTTTAGTGTTGTAGTGACAGGTGTATTGTGTTTAGTGCTGTAGTGACAGGTGTATTATGTTTAGTGTGACAGGTGTATTATGTTTAGTGTTGTAGTGACAGGTGTATTATGTTTAGTGTGACAGGTGTATTATGTTTAGTGCTGTAGTGACAGGTGTATTATGTTTAGTGTTGTAGTGACAGGTGTATTATGTTTAGTGCTTTAGTGACAGGTGTATTATGTTTAGTGTTGTAGTGACAGGTGTATTATGTTTAGTGTGACAGGTGTATTATGTTTAGTGTGACAGGTGTATTATGTTTAGTGTGACAGGTGTATTATGTTTAGTGTGACAGGTGTATTATGTTTATTGTGACAGGTGTATTATGTTTAGTGTGATAGGTGTATTATGTTTAGTGTGGCAGGTGTATTATGTTTAGTATGACAGGTGTATTATGTTTAGTGCTGTAGTGACAGGTGTATTATGTTTAGTGTTGTAGTGACAGGTGTATTATGTTTAGTGCTTTAGTGACAGGTGTATTATGTTTAGTGTTGTAGTGACAGGTGTATTATGTTTAGTGTGACAGGTGTATTATGTTTAGTGTGACAGGTGTATTATGTTTAGTGTGACATGTGTATTATGTTTAGTGTGACAGGTGTATTATGTTTAGTGTGACAGGTGTATTATGTTTAGTGTGACAGGTGTATTATGTTTAGTGTGACAGGTGTATTATGTTTAGTGTGACTTGTGTATTATGTTTAGTGTGACAGGTGTATTATGTTTAGTGTGACAGGTGTATTATGTTTAGTGTGACAGGTGTATTATGTTTAGTGTGACAGGTGTATTGTGTTTAGTGTGACAGTTGTATTGTGTTTTGTGTGACAGGTGTATTATGTTTAGTGTGACAGGTGTATTATGTTTAGTGTGACAGGTGTATTATGTTTAGTGTGACAGGTGTATTATGTTTAGTGTGACAGGTGTATTATGTTTAGTGTTGTAGTGACAGGTGTATTATGTTTAGTGCTGTAGTGACAGGTGTATTATGTTTAGTGTTGTAGTGACAGGTGTATTATGTTTAGTGTTGTAGTGACAGGTGTATTATGTTTAGTGTGACAGGTGTATTATGTTTAGTGTTGTAGTGACAGGTGTATTATGTTTAGTGTTGTAGTGACAGGTGTATTATGTTTAGTGTTGTAGTGACAGGTGTATTATGTTTAGTGCTGTAGTGACAGGTGTATTATGTTTAGTGTGACAGGTGTATTATGTTTAGTGCTGTAGTGACAGGTGTATTATGTTTAGTGTTGTAGTGACAGGTGTATTATGTTTAGTGCTGTAGTGACAGGTGTATTATGTTTAGTGTGACAGGTGTATTATGTTTAGTGTTGTAGTGACAGGTGTATTATGTTTAGTGTGACAGGTGTATTATGTTTAGTGTTGTAGTGACAGGTGTATTATGTTTAGTGTTGTAGTGACAGGTGTATTATGTTTAGTGTGACAGGTGTATTATGTTTAGTGTTGTAGTGACAGGTGTATTATGTTTAGTGTTGTAGTGACAGGTGTATTATTTTTAGTGCTGTAGTGACAGGTGTATTATGTTTAGTGTTGTAGTGACAGGTGTATTATGTTTAGTGTTGTAGTGACAGGTGTATTATGTTTAGTGTTGTAGTGACAGGTGTATTATGTTTAGTGTTGTAGTGACAGGTGTATTATGTTTAGTGCTGTAGTGACAGGTGTATTATGTTTAGTGTTGTAGTGACAGGTGTATTATGTTTAGTGCTGTAGTGACAGGTGTATTATGTTTAGTGTTGTAGTGACAGGTGTATTATGTTTAGTGTTGTAGTGACAGGTGTATTATGTTTAGTGCTGTAGTGACAGGTGTATTATGTTTAGTGTGACAGGTGCATTATGTTTAGTGTGACAGGTGTATTATGTTTAGTGTTGTAGTGACAGGTGTATTATGTTTAGTGCTGTAGTGACAGGTGTATTATGTTTAGTGTGACAGGTGTATTATGTTTAGTGCTGTAGTGACAGGTGTATTATGTTTAGTGTTGTAGTGACAGGTGTATTATGTTTAGTGCTGTAGTGACAGGTGTATTATGTTTAGTGTGACAGGTGTATTATGTTTAGTGCTGTAGTGACAGGTGTATTATGTTTAGTGTGACAGGTGTATTATGTTTAGTGTTGTAGTGACAGGTGTATTATGTTTAGTGTGACCGGTGTATTATGTTTAGTGTTGTAGTCACAGGTGTATTATGTTTAGTGTTGTAGTGACAGGTGTATTATGTTTAGTGTTGTAGTGACAGGTGTATTATGTTTAGTGATGTAGTGACAGGTGTATTATGTTTAGTGTGACAGGTGTATTATGTTTAGTGTTGTAGTGACAGGTGTATTATGTTTAGTGCTGTAGTGACAGGTGTATTATGTTTAGTGTTGTAGTGACAGGTGTATTATGTTTAGTGTTGTAGTGACAGGTGTATTATGTTTAGTGTTGTAGTGACAGGTGTATTATGTTTAGTGCTGTAGTGACAGGTGTATTATGTTTAGTGTTGTAGTGACAGGTGTATTATGTTTAGTGTTGTAGTGACAGGTGTATTATGTTTAGTGTTGTAGTGACAGGTGTATTATGTTTAGTGTTGTAGTGACAGGTGTATTGTGTTTAGTGCTGTAGTGACAGGTGTATTATGTTTAGTGCTTTAGTGACAGGTGTATTATGTTTAGTGTTGTAGTGACAGGTGTATTATGTTTAGTGTTGTAGTGACAGGTGTATTATGTTTAGTGCTGTAGTGACAGGTGTATTATGTTTAGTGTGACAGGTGTATTATGTTTAGTGTTGTAGTGACAGGTGTATTATGTTTAGTGTGACAGGTGTATTATGTTTAGTGCTGTAGTGACAGGTGTATTATGTTTAGTGTTGTAGTGACAGGTGTATTATGTTTAGTGCTTTAGTGACAGGTGTATTATGTTTAGTGTTGTAGTGACAGGTGTATTATGTTTAGTGTGACAGGTGTATTATGTTTAGTGTGACAGGTGTATTATGTTTAGTGTGACAGGTGTATTATGTTTAGTGTGACAGGTGTATTATGTTTATTGTGACAGGTGTATTATGTTTAGTGTGATAGGTGTATTATGTTTAGTGTGGCAGGTGTATTATGTTTAGTATGACAGGTGTATTATGTTTAGTGCTGTAGTGACAGGTGTATTATGTTTAGTGTTGTAGTGACAGGTGTATTATGTTTAGTGCTTTAGTGACAGGTGTATTATGTTTAGTGTTGTAGTGACAGGTGTATTATGTTTAGTGTGACAGGTGTATTATGTTTAGTGTGACAGGTGTATTATGTTTAGTGTGACATGTGTATTATGTTTAGTGTGACAGGTGTATTATGTTTAGTGTGACAGGTGTATTATGTTTAGTGTGACAGGTGTATTATGTTTAGTGTGACAGGTGTATTATGTTTAGTGTGACTTGTGTATTATGTTTAGTGTGACAGGTGTATTATGTTTAGTGTGACAGGTGTATTATGTTTAGTGTGACAGGTGTATTATGTTTAGTGTGACAGGTGTATTGTGTTTAGTGTGACAGTTGTATTGTGTTTTGTGTGACAGGTGTATTATGTTTAGTGTGACAGGTGTATTATGTTTAGTGTGACAGGTGTATTATGTTTAGTGTGACAGGTGTATTATGTTTAGTGTGACAGGTGTATTATGTTTAGTGTTGTAGTGACAGGTGTATTATGTTTAGTGCTGTAGTGACAGGTGTATTATGTTTAGTGTTGTAGTGACAGGTGTATTATGTTTAGTGTTGTAGTGACAGGTGTATTATGTTTAGTGTGACAGGTGTATTATGTTTAGTGCTGTAGTGATAGGTGTATTATGTTTAGTGTTGTAGTGACAGGTGTATTATGTTTAGTGTTGTAGTGACAGGTGTATTATGTGTAGTGTTGTAGTGACAGGTGTATTATGTTTAGTGTTGTAGTGACAGGTGTATTATGTTTAGTGTTGTAGTGACAGGTGTATTATGTTTAGTGTGACAGGTGTATTATGTTTAGTGCTGTAGTGACAGGTGTATTATGTTTAGTGTTGTAGTGACAGGTGTATTATGTTTAGTGCTGTAGTGACAGGTGTATTATGTTTAGTGTGACAGGTGTATTATGTTTAGTGTTGTAGTGACAGGTGTATTATGTTTAGTGTGACAGGTGTATTATGTTTAGTGTTGTAGTGACAGGTGTATTATGTTTAGTGTTGTAGTGACAGGTGTATTATGTTTAGTGTGACAGGTGTATTATGTTTAGTGTTGTAGTGACAGGTGTATTATGTTTAGTGTTGTAGTGACAGGTGTATTATTTTTAGTGCTGTAGTGACAGGTGTATTATGTTTAGTGTTGTAGTGACAGGTGTATTATGTTTAGTGTTGTAGTGACAGGTGTATTATGTTTAGTGTTGTAGTGACAGGTGTATTATGTTTAGTGTTGTAGTGACAGGTGTATTATGTTTAGTGCTGTAGTGACAGGTGTATTATGTTTAGTGTTGTAGTGACAGGTGTATTATGTTTAGTGCTGTAGTGACAGGTGTATTATGTTTAGTGTTGTAGTGACAGGTGTATTATGTTTAGTGTTGTAGTGACAGGTGTATTATGTTTAGTGCTGTAGTGACAGGTGTATTATGTTTAGTGTGACAGGTGCATTATGTTTAGTGTGACAGGTGTATTATGTTTAGTGTTGTAGTGACAGGTGTATTATGTTTAGTGCTGTAGTGACAGGTGTATTATGTTTAGTGTGACAGGTGTATTATGTTTAGTGCTGTAGTGACAGGTGTATTATGTTTAGTGTTGTAGTGACAGGTGTATTATGTTTAGTGCTGTAGTGACAGGTGTATTATGTTTAGTGTGACAGGTGTATTATGTTTAGTGCTGTAGTGATAGGTGTATTATGTTTAGTGTTGTAGTGACAGATGTATTATGTTTAGTGTTGTAGTGACAGGTGTATTATGTTTAGTGTTGTAGTGACAGGTGTATTATGTTTAGTGCTGTAGTGACAGGTGTATTATGTTTAGTGTTGTAGTGACAGGTGTATTATGTTTAGTGTTGTAGTGACAGGTGTATTATGTTTAGTGTGACAGGTGTATTATGTTTAGTGCTGTAGTGACAGGTGTATTATGTTTAGTGTTGTAGTGACAGGTGTATTATGTTTAGTGCTGTAGTGACAGGTGTATTATGTTTAGTGTGACAGGTGTATTATGTTTAGTGTTGTAGTGACAGGTGTATTATGTTTAGTGTGACAGGTGTATTATGTTTAGTGTTGTAGTGACAGGTGTATTATGTTTAGTGTTGTAGTGACAGGTGTATTATGTTTAGTGTGACAGGTGTATTATGTTTAGTGTTGTAGTGACAGGTGTATTATGTTTAGTGTTGTAGTGACAGGTGTATTATTTTTAGTGCTGTAGTGACAGGTGTATTATGTTTAGTGTTGTAGTGACAGGTGTATTATGTTTAGTGTTGTAGTGACAGGTGTATTATGTTTAGTGTTGTAGTGACAGGTGTATTATGTTTAGTGTTGTAGTGACAGGTGTATTATGTTTAGTGCTGTAGTGACAGGTGTATTATGTTTAGTGTTGTAGTGACAGGTGTATTATGTTTAGTGCTGTAGTGACAGGTGTATTATGTTTAGTGTTGTAGTGACAGGTGTATTATGTTTAGTGTTGTAGTGACAGGTGTATTATGTTTAGTGCTGTAGTGACAGGTGTATTATGTTTAGTGTGACAGGTGTATTATGTTTAGTGTGACAGGTGTGTTATGTTTAGTGTTGTAGTGACAGGTGTATTATGTTTAGTGCTGTAGTGACAGGTGTATTATGTTTAGTGTGACAGGTGTATTATGTTTAGTGCTGTAGTGACAGGTGTATTATGTTTAGTGTTGTAGTGACAGGTGTATTATGTTTAGTGCTGTAGTGACAGGTGTATTATGTTTAGTGTGACAGGTGTATTATGTTTAGTGTTGTAATGACAGGTGTATTATGTTTAGTGTTGTAGTGACAGGTGTATTATGTTTAGTGTTGTAGTGACAGGTGTATTATGTTTAGTGCTGTAGTGACAGGTGTATTATGTTTAGTGTGACAGGTGTATTATGTTTAGTGTGACAGGTGTATTATGTTTAGTGTGACAGGTGTATTATGTTTAGTGTGACAGGTGTATTATGTTTAGTGCTGTAGTGACAGGTGTATTATGTTTAGTGTGACAGGTGTATTATGTTTAGTGTGACAGGTGTATTATGTTTAGTGCTGTAGTGACAGGTGTATTATGTTTAGTGTTGTAGTGACAGGTGTATTATGTTTAGTGTTGTAGTGACAGGTGAATTATGTTTAGTGTTGTAGTGACAGGTGTATTATGTTTAGTGCTGTAGTGACAGGTGTATTATGTTTAGTGTGACAGGTGTATTATGTTTAGTGTTGTAGTGACAGGTGTATTATGTTTAGTGTTGTAGTGACAGGTGTATTATGTTTAGTGTTGTAGTGACAGGTGTATTATGTTTAGTGTTGTAGTGACAGGTGTATTATGTTTAGTGTTGTAGTGACAGGTGTATTATGTTTAGTGTTGTAGTGACAGGTGTATTATGTTTAGTGTTGTAGTGACAGGTGTATTATGTTTAGTGTTGTAGTGACAGGTGTATTATGTTTAGTGTGACAGGTGTATTATGTTTAGTATTGTAGTGACAGGTGTATTATGTTTAGTGTTGTAGTGACAGGTGTATTATGTTTAGTGTTGTAGTGACAGGTGTATTATGTTTAGTGTTGTAGTGACAGGTGTATTATGTTTAGTGTGACAGGTGTATTATGTTTAGTGTTGTAGTGACAGGTGTATTATGTTTAGTGCTGTAGTGACAGGTGTATTATGTTTAGTGTTGTAGTGACAGGTGTATTATGTTTAGTGTTGTAGTGACAGGTGTATTATGTTTAGTGTTGTAGTGACAGGTGTATTATGTTTAGTGTGACAGGTGTATTATGTTTAGTGTTGTAGTGACAGGTGTATTATGTTTAGTGTTGTAGTGACAGGTGTATTATGTTTAGTGTTGTAGTGACAGGTGTATTATGTTTAGTGTTGTAGTGACAGGTGTATTATGTTTAGTGTGACAGGTGTATTATGTTTAGTGTGACAGGTGTATTATGTTTAGTGTGACAGGTGTATTATGTTTAGTGTTGTAGTGACAGGTGTATTATGTTTAGTGTTGTAGTGACAGGTGTATTATGTTTAGTGTTGTAGTGACAGGTGTATTATGTTTAGTGTTGTAGTGACAGGTGTATTATGTTTAGTGCTGTAGTGACAGGTGTATTATGTTTAGTGTTGTAGTGACAGGTGTATTATGTTTAGTGTTGTAGTGACAGGTGTATTATGTTTAGTGTTGTAGTGACAGGTGTATTATGTTTAGTGTTGTAGTGACAGGTGTATTATGTTTAGTGTTGTAGTGACAGGTGTATTATGTTTAGTGCTGTAGTGACAGGTGTATTATGTTTAGTGTTGTAGTGACAGGTGTATTATGTTTAGTGTTGTAGTGACAGGTGTATTATGTTTAGTGTGACAGGTGTATTATGTTTAGTGTGACAGGTGTATTATGTTTAGTGTGACAGGTGTATTATGTTTAGTGTGACAGGTGTATTATGTTTAGTGTGACAGGTGTATTATGTTTAGTGTGACAGGTGTATTATGTTTAGTGTGACATGTGTATTATGTTTAGTGTTGTAGTGACAGGTGTATTATGTTTAGTGTTGTAGTGACAGGTGTATTATGTTTAGTATTGTAGTGACAGGTGTATTATGTTTAGTGTTGTAGTGACAGGTGTATTATGTTTAGTGTGACAGGTGTATTATGTTTAGTGCTGTAGTGATAGGTGTATTATGTTTAGTGTTGTAGTGACAGGTGTATTATGTTTAGTGTTGTAGTGACAGGTGTATTATGTTTAGTGTTGTAGTGACAGGTGTATTGTGTTTAGTGCTGTAGTGACAGGTGTATTATGTTTAGTGTTGTAGTGACAGGTGTATTATGTTTAGTGTTGTAGTGACAGGTGTATTATGTTTAGTGCTGTAGTGACAGGTGTATTATGTTTAGTGTGACAGGTGTATTATGTTTAGTGTTGTAGTGACAGGTGTATTATGTTTAGTGTGACAGGTGTATTATGTTTAGTGTTGTAGTGACAGGTGTATTATGTTTAGTGTTGTAGTGACAGGTGTATTATGTTTAGTGTGACAGGTGTATTATGTTTAGTGTTGTAGTGACAGGTGTATTATGTTTAGTGTTGTAGTGACAGGTGTATTATGTTTAGTGTTGTAGTGACAGGTGTATTATGTTTAGTGCTGTAGTGACAGGTGTATTATGTTTAGTGTTGTAGTGACAGGTGTATTATGTTTAGTGTTGTAGTGACAGGTGTATTATGTTTAGTGTTGTAGTGATAGGTGTATTATGTTTAGTGTGACAGGTGTATTATGTTTAGTGCTGTAGTGACAGGTGTATTATGTTTAGTGTTGTAGTGACAGGTGTATTATGTTTAGTGTGGCAGGTGTATTATGTTTAGTGTTGTAGTGACAGGTGTATTATGTTTAGTGCTGTAGTGACATGTGTATTATGTTTAGTGTGACAGGTGTATTATGTTTAGTGTTGTAGTGACAGGTGTATTATGTTTAGTGCTGTAGTGACAGGTGTATTATGTTTAGTGTGACAGGTGTATTATGTTTAGTGTTGTAATGACAGGTGTATTATGTTTAGTGTTGTAGTGACAGGTGTATTATGTTTAGTGTTGTAGTGACAGTTGTATTATGTTTAGTGCTGTAGTGACAGGTGTATTATGTTTAGTGTGACAGGTGTATTATGTTTAGTGTGACAGGTGTATTGTGTTTAGTGTGACAGGTGTATTATGTTTAGTGTGACAGGTGTATTATGTTTAGTGCTGTAGTGACAGGTGTATTATGTTTAGTGTGACAGGTGTATTATGTTTAGTGTGACAGGTGTATTATGTTTAGTGCTGTAGTGACAGGTGTATTATGTTTAGTGTTGTAGTGACAGGTGAATTATGTTTAGTGTTGTAGTGACAGGTGAATTATGTTTAGTGCTGTAGTGACAGGTGTATTATGTTTAGTGTTGTAGTGACAGGTGTATTATGTTTAGTGTTGTAGTGACAGGTGTATTATGTTTAGTGTTGTAGTGACAGGTGTATTATGTTTAGTGTGACAGGTGTATTATGTTTAGTGTTGTAGTGACAGGTGTATTATGTTTAGTGTTGTAGTGACAGATGTATTATGTTTAGTGTGACAGGTGTATTATGTTTAGTGCTGTAGTGACAGGTGTATTATGTTTAGTGTTGTAGTGACAGGTGTATTATGTTTAGTGTTGTAGTGACAGGTGTATTATGTTTAGTGCTGTAGTGACAGGTGTATTATGTTTAGTGTTGTAGTGACAGGTGTATTATGTTTAGTGTTGTAGTGACAGGTGAATTATGTTTAGTGTTGTAGTGACAGGTGTATTATGTTTAGTGTTGTAGTGACAGGTGTATTATGTTTAGTGCTGTAGTGACAGGTGTATTATGTTTAGTGGTGTAGTGACAGGTGTATTATGTTTAGTGTGACAGGTGTATTATGTTTAGTGTTGTAGTGACAGGTGTATTATGTTTAGTGTTGTAGTGACAGGTGTATTATGTTTAGTGCTGTAGTGACCGGTGTATTATGTTTAGTGTTGTAGTGACAGGTGTATTATGTTTAGTGTTGTAGTGACAGGTGTATTATGTTTAGTGCTGTAGTGACAGGTGTATTATGTTTAGTGTTGTAGTGACAGGTGTATTATGTTTAGTGTTGTAGTGACAGGTGTATTATGTTTAGTGTGACAGGTGTATTATGTTTAGTGTGACAGGTGTATTATGTTTAGTGTGACAGGTGTATTATGTTTAGTGTGACAGGTGTATTATGCTTAGTGTGACAGGTGTATTATGTTTAGTGTTGTAGTGACAGGTGTATTATGTTTAGTGTTGTAGTGACAGGTGTATTATGTTTAGTGCTGTAGTGACAGGTGTATTATGTTTAGTGTTGTAGTGACAGGTGAATTATGTTTAGTGTTGTAGTGACAGGTGTATTATGTTTAGTGTGACAGGTGTATTATGTTTAGTGCTGTAGTGACAGGTGTATTATGTTTAGTGCTGTAGTGACAGGTGTATTATGTTTAGTGCTGTAGTGACAGGTGTATTATGTTTAGTGCTGTAGTGACAGGTGTATTATGTTTAGTGCTGTAGTGACAGGTGTATTATGTTTAGTGTGACAGGTGTATTATGTTTAGTGCTGTAGTGACAGGTGTATTATGTTTAGTGTGACAGGTGTATTATGTTTAGTGTGACAGGTGTATTATGTTTAGTGCTGTAGTGACAGGTGTATTATGTTTAGTGTTGTAGTGACAGGTGTATTATGTTTAGTGTTGTAGTGACAGGTGTATTATGTTTAGTGCTGTAGTGACAGGTGTATTATGTTTAGTGTTGTAGTGACAGGTGTATTATGTTTAGTGTTGTAGTGACAGGTGTATTATGTTTAGTGTTGTAGTGACAGGTGTATTATGTTTAGTGTTGTAGTGACAGGTGTATTATGTTTAGTGTTGTAGTGACAGGTGTATTATGTTTAGTGTTGTAGTGATAGGTGTATTATGTTTAGTGTTGTAGTGACAGGTGTATTATGTTTAGTGTGACATGTGTATTATGTTTAGTGTTGTAGTGACAGGTGTATTATGTTTAGTGTTGTAGTGACAGGTGTATTATGTTTAGTGTTGTAGTGACAGGTGTATTATGTTTAGTGTTGTAGTGACAGGTGTATTATGTTTAGTGTGACAGGTGTATTATGTTTAGTGTTGTAGTGACAGGTGTATTATGTTTAGTGTGACAGGTGTATTATGTTTAGTGTTGTAGTGACAGGTGTATTATGTTTAGTGTTGTAGTGACATGTGTATTATGTTTAGTGTTGTAGTGACAGGTGTATTATGTTTAGTGTTGTAGTGACAGGTGTATTATGTTTAGTGTTGTAGTGACAGGTGTATTATGTTTAGTGTTGTAGTGACAGGTGTATTATGTTTAGTATTGTAGTGACAGGTGTATTATGTTTAGTGTTGTAGTGACAGGTGTATTATGTTTAGTGTTGTAGTGACAGGTGTATTATGTTTAGTGCTGTAGTGACAGGTGTATTATGTTTAGTGTGACAGGTGTATTATGTTTAGTGTGACAGGTGTATTATGTTTAGTGTTGTAGTGACAGGTGTATTATGTTTAGTGTTGTAGTGACAGGTGTATTATGTTTAGTGTTGTAGTGACAGGTGTATTATGTTTAGTGCTGTAGTGACAGGTGTATTATGTTTAGTGTTGTAGTGACAGGTGTATTATGTTTAGTGTGACAGGTGTATTATGTTTAGTGTGACAGGTGTATTATGTTTAGTGTTGTAGTGACAGGTGTATTATGTTTAGTGTTGTAGTGACAGGTGTATTATGTTTAGTGTTGTAGTGACAGGTGTATTATGTTTAGTGTGACAGGTGTATTATGTTTAGTGTGACAGGTGTATTATGTTTAGTGTTGTAGTGACAGGTGTATTATGTTTAGTGTTGTAGTGACAGGTGTATTATGTTTAGTGTTGTAGTGACAGGTGTATTATGTTTAGTGTTGTAGTGACAGGTGTATTATGTTTAGTGCTGTAGTGACAGGTGTATTATGTTTAGTGTGACAGGTGTATTATGTTTAGTGTTGTAGTGACAGGTGTATTATGTTTAGTGTGACAGGTGTATTATGTTTAGTGTGACAGGTGTATTATGTTTAGTGTGACAGGTGTTTTATATTTAGTGTGACAGGTGTATTATGTTTAGTGTGACAGGTGTATTATGTTTAGTGCTGTAGTGACAGGTGTATTATGTTTAGTGCTGTAGTGACAGGTGTATTATGTTTAGTGTTGTAGTGACAGGTGTATTATGTTTAGTGTTGTAGTGACAGGTGTATTATGTTTAGTGTGACAGGTGTATTATGTTTAGTGTTGTAGTGACAGGTGTATTATGTTTAGTGCTGTAGTGACAGGTGTATTATGTTTAGTGTTGTAGTGACAGGTGTATTATGTTTAGTGTTGTAGTGACAGGTGTATTATGTTTAGTGTTGTAGTGACAGGTGTATTATGTTTAGTGTTGTAGTGACAGGTGTATTATGTTTAGTGTTGTAGTGACAGGTGTATTATTTTTAGTGTGACAGGTGTATTATGTTTAGTGTTGTAGTGACAGGTGTATTATGTTTAGTGCTGTAGTGACAGATGTATTATGTTTAGTGTTGTAGTGACAGGTGTATTATGTTTAGTGTTGTAGTGACAGGTGTATTATGTTTAGTGTTGTAGTGACAGGTGCATTATGTTTAGTGTTGTAGTGACAGGTGTATTATGTTTAGTGTTGTAGTGACAGGTGTATTATGTTTAGTGTTGTAGTGACCGGTGTATTATGTTTAGTGTTGTAGTGACAGGTGTATTGTGTTTAGTGTTGTAGTGACAGGTGTATTATGTTTAGTGTGACAGGTGTATTATGTTTAGTGTTGTAGTGACAGGTGTATTATGTTTAGTGCTGTAGTGTTGTAGTGACAGGTGTATTATGTTTAGTTTTGTAGTGACAGGTGTATTATGTTTAGTATTGTAGTGACAGGTGTATTATGTTTAGTGCTGTAGTGACAGGTGTATTATGTTTAGTGCTGTAGTGACAGGTGTATTATGTTTAGTGCTGTAGTGACAGGTGTATTATGTTTAGTGTTGTAGTGACAGGTGTATTATGTTTAGTGTGACAGGTGTATTATGTTTAGTGTTGTAGTGACAGGTGTATTATGTTTAGTGTTGTAGTGACAGGTGTATTATGTTTAGTGCTGTAGTGACAGGTGAATTATGTTTAGTGTTGTAGTGACAGGTGTATTATGTTTAGTGCTGTAGTGACAGGTGTATTCTGTTTAGTGTTGTAGTGACAGGTGTATTATGTTTAGTGTGACAGGTGTATTATGTTTAGTGTGACAGGTGTATTATGTTTAGTGTTGTAGTGACAGGTGTATTATGTTTAGTGTTGTAGTGACAGGTGTATTATGTTTAGTGTGACAGGTGTTTTATATTTAGTGTGACAGGTGTATTATGTTTAGTGTGACAGGTGTATTATGTTTAGTGTGACAGGTGTATTATGTTTAGTGTTGTAGTGACAGGTGTATTATGTTTAGTGTGACAGGTGTATTATGTTTAGTGTGACAGGTGTATTATGTTTAGTGTGACAGGTGTATTATGTTTAGTGTGACAGGTGTATTATGTTTAGTGTGACAGGTGTATTATGTTTAGTGTGACAGGTGTATTATGTTTAGTGTGACAGGTGTATTATGTTTAGTGTGACAGGTGTATTATGTTTAGTGTTGTAGTGACAGGTGTATTATGTTTAGTGTTGTAGTGACAGGTGTATTATGTTTAGTGCTGTAGTGACAGGTGTATTATGTTTAGTGCTGTAGTGACAGGTGTATTATGTTTAGTGCTGTAGTGACAGGTGTATTATGTTTAGTGTGACAGGTGTTATATGTTTAGTGTTGTAGTGACAGGTGTATTATGTTTAGTGCTTTAGTGTTGTAGTGACAGGTGTATTATGTTTAGTGCTTTAGTGTTGTAGTGACAGGTGTATTATGTTTAGTGCTGTAGTGACAGGTGTATTATGTTTAGTGTTGTAGTGACAGGTGTATTATGTTTAGTGCTGTAGTGACAGGTGTATTATGTTTAGTGTTGTAGTGACAGGTGTATTATGTTTAGTGTTGTAGTGACAGGTGTATTATGTTTAGTGTTGTAGTGACAGGTGTATTATGTTTAGTGCTGTAGTGACAGGTGTATTATGTTTAGTGTGACAGGTGTATTATGTTTAGTGTGACAGGTGTATTATGTTTAGTGTTGTAGTGACAGGTGTATTATGTTTAGTGTTGTAGTGACAGGTGTATTATGTTTAGTGTGACAGGTGTATTATGTTTAGTGCTGTAGTGACAGGTGTATTATGTTTAGTGTGACAGGTGTATTATGTTTAGTGTGATAGGTGTATTATGTTTAGTGATGTAGTGACAGGTGTATTATGTTTAGTGTGACAGGTGTATTATGTTTAGTGCTGTAGTGACAGGTGTATTATGTTTAGTGTGACATGTGTATTATGTTTAGTGTGATATGTGTATTATGTTTAGTGATGTAGTGACAGGTGTATTATGTTTAGTGTGATAGGTGTATTATGTTTAGTGCTGTAGTGACAGGTGTATTATGTTTAGTGTGACAGGTGTATTATGTTTAGTGTTGTAGTGACAGGTGTATTATGTTTAGTGTGACAGGTGTATTATGTTTAGTGTTGTAGTGACAGGTGTATTATGTTTAGTGTTGTAGTGACAGGTGTATTATGTTTAGTGTGACAGGTGTATTATGTTTAGTGTTGTAGTGACAGGTGTATTATGTTTAGTGTTGTAGTGACAGGTGTATTATGTTTAGTGTTGTAGTGACAGGTGTATTATGTTTAGTGTGACATGTGTATTCTGTTTAGTGTGATAGGTGTATTATGTTTAGTGCTGTAGTGACAGGTGTATTATGTTTAGTGTGACAGGTGTATTATGTTTAGTGTTGTAGTGACAGGTGTATTATGTTTAGTGTGACCGGTGTATTATGTTTAGTGTTGTAGTCACAGGTGTATTATGTTTAGTGTTGTAGTGACAGGTGTATTATGTTTAGTGTTGTAGTGACAGGTGTATTATGTTTAGTGATGTAGTGACAGGTGTATTATGTTTAGTGTGACAGGTGTATTATGTTTAGTGTTGTAGTGACAGGTGTATTATGTTTAGTGCTGTAGTGACAGGTGTATTATGTTTAGTGTTGTAGTGACAGGTGTATTATGTTTAGTGTTGTAGTGACAGGTGTATTATGTTTAGTGTTGTAGTGACAGGTGTATTATGTTTAGTGCTGTAGTGACAGGTGTATTATGTTTAGTGTTGTAGTGACAGGTGTATTATGTTTAGTGTTGTAGTGACAGGTGTATTATGTTTAGTGTTGTAGTGACAGGTGTATTATGTTTAGTGTTGTAGTGACAGGTGTATTGTGTTTAGTGCTGTAGTGACAGGTGTATTATGTTTAGTGTGACAGGTGTATTATGTTTAGTGCTGTAGTGACAGGTGTATTATGTTTAGTGTTGTAGTGACAGGTGTATTATGTTTAGTGCTTTAGTGACAGGTGTATTATGTTTAGTGTTGTAGTGACAGGTGTATTATGTTTAGTGTGACAGGTGTATTATGTTTAGTGTGACAGGTGTATTATGTTTAGTGTGACAGGTGTATTATGTTTAGTGTGACAGGTGTATTATGTTTATTGTGACAGGTGTATTATGTTTAGTGTGATAGGTGTATTATGTTTAGTGTGGCAGGTGTATTATGTTTAGTATGACAGGTGTATTATGTTTAGTGTGACAGGTGTATTATGTTTAGTGTGACAGGTGTATTATGTTTAGTGTGACAGGTGTATTATGTTTAGTGTGACAGGTGTATTATGTTTAGTATGACAGGTGTATTATGTTTAGTGCTGTAGTGACAGGTGTATTATGTTTAGTGTTGTAGTGACAGGTGTATTATGTTTAGTGCTTTAGTGACAGGTGTATTATGTTTAGTGTTGTAGTGACAGGTGTATTATGTTTAGTGTGACAGGTGTATTATGTTTAGTGTGACAGGTGTATTATGTTTAGTGTGACATGTGTATTATGTTTAGTGTGACAGGTGTATTATGTTTAGTGTGACAGGTGTATTATGTTTAGTGTGACAGGTGTATTATGTTTAGTGTGACAGGTGTATTATGTTTAGTGTGACTTGTGTATTATGTTTAGTGTGACAGGTGTATTATGTTTAGTGTGACAGGTGTATTATGTTTAGTGTGACAGGTGTATTATGTTTAGTGTGACAGGTGTATTATGTTTAGTGTGACAGGTGTATTGTGTTTAGTGTGACAGTTGTATTGTGTTTTGTGTGACAGGTGTATTATGTTTAGTGTGACAGGTGTATTATGTTTAGTGTGACATGTGTATTATGTTTAGTGTGACAGGTGTATTATGTCTGTCTGTTCTCTGTCTGCTTGTTTTCCTATTGTTTCCTGTCTTTCTGTTTTCTTCTTTCCCAGGATGATGTAACTACTGGTTGAAGGGCGCAATATAAATGTAGCATATCATATCATGTGATATCATATATATATATATATATTGCACTTTACTGTTTCATTTGGACTTGTTGTACTGTACTTGCTGTATATGACAATATATTTGAATCTGATCTAAATCTAATCTAATCTAAACGCGTAGAGAATTAGCATAAGACAAACTACATCACAATGCATAGTTCAGTGGTGCTTCACATGCATCAGGAGCGGAAACATTCATCAACAGCAAAACAGAAATATAAAAATGACTACAGGTCAATATGTCACTAAATGATATCGCCGCACCCCTCCCGCCCCCCTCTTGTATTATGGTAATGCCCCCCCCCCCCCCCAGTGTTCTCTTGTATGATGGTAATGCCCCCCCTCCCCCCATGAAGGTAATGCTTCTCATGAGCGACCTTTCTGATTTTAAGACAGGGCATCGTAGCATGTGTGTGTGTGTTTGTTCCAGTGTGTGTGTGTGTGTGGGCAGTTTGTTTGTTTGTTCCAGTGTGTGTGCGAGAGAGAGAGAGAGAGAGAGAGAGAGAGAGTGTCTGTGTGTGTGTGTGTGTGTGTGTGTGTGTGTGTGTGTGTGTGTGTGTGTGTGTGTGTGTGTGTGTGCGTGCTTCACATGGCGGTGGAGTGTGTATAATTGGCCAGGCTTTATCATTAAACCAGGAGACTTACACCTCTGCTCTCTCTCCCTCTCTCTCTCAACATTTCTCTCTCTCTCTCTCTCTCTCCCTCTCTCTCTCAACATTTCTCTCTCTCTCTCTCTCTCTCTCTCTCAATTAAATTCAATTTAATTCAATTCATTTTATTTGCATGACGCAACTTGTACACGTTGCCAAAGCAAATTATTAATAACATAAACATGGATTACAAAACAGATATTAATGTTATAGTACATAAAAAAATTATCATCATAAATTAAAACATAAAATATTACGGCATAAACATGTCAGGTGACTGTCACTCACTGTCCCTCAGTCTATGGCAGGCAGCAACAGAGGCTGCTGCTAGCTCACTGCTTGTTGAGTCATCCCCTAGTAGGACTGGTAGTTTTCCTGTATCTGGTAGTGCAAGAAAACCTTTTGTTATTCATTAAAAAAAAAGAAAATGCGTTTCTCTAATATATTTATATTTTTCACATTTGGTGAGGAAGTGCAACTCAGTTTCAGGCTCACTGAGGATGCAATGACAGCACAGCCTTTGCTCTGCAGGAAGCAAGGTTTTCCCGTGCCTTCCCTTTTCAACAGCGAGGCTGTGCTCACTCATTCTTTATTTTGTCAAGGTTCTTTTTAGTTGTTGATCAGTCACCATGCTCAAATAATCTGCTATGGTGTACTGTCGATTTAGAGCCAGATAGCACTGCATTTTGCTCTGTGCTTTTGTTTGTGTTTTCCAATAGGTGATGTAGTTTTGTTTTAGCTGTGTAGTAATTTGATTTATTCTGATTGGTGATGTGTTCTGTTCCTGAGGTGTGTGAAGAGAGCAGGTTTGTGGACTCAGCCTCAGGACCAGCTGGGTAAGGGGGTTCCTGATGCTCCTCAGCACTGCAGGGCTTGATAATGGTACAAGAGGGGGTCACTTTGTTTTAGGTGTGTCCAAAAGTTAATTGCTCTTTTTTGTATTTTTAGTATTAGTGGGTAACAGCCTAATTCTGCCCTGCATGCATTGTTTGTAGTTTTCCTCTGGACATGTAGGATAATCTTACAGAACTCTGCATGCAGGGTCTCAATGGGGTGTTTGTCCCATTGGGTAAAGTCTTGTTTTGTAAGTGGACATCACACCTCACTGCCATAGAGTGCAATTGGTTCAATAACACATTCAATACATTTTTACCAGATTCAAATTGGTATTTCTGTTTGTATATTTCTTTTTATGGCATAGGAAGCCCAGCATGCTTTCCCTCTCAGCTCATTGACTGCTTCCTTAAAATGTCCAGTTGAACTTAGTTTAGGCCTAAATAGGTGTAATGTGTGCAGTACTCTACATGTTTTGTACCAATTAAGAACTTTGGTAGGATGTCCTGAGATCTGGATAATTTTTTTAAGATTACTTTTCTAGTACATTAGCCAATTCATTAATATAGATATTGAAGAGTGCCGGGCTGAGGTTGCAGCCCTGACGAACCCCTCGCCCTTGGGTAAAGAATTCTGTTATTTTTTTGCCAATTTTTACACTGCACATATTACCAGAATACATTGATTTAATAATATCATATGTTTTACCCCCTACACCACTCTTTATAGAACAGTCCTGTATGCCAAATAGAGTCAAAAGCCTTTTGGAAGTCAATAAAACAGGCATATATTTTGGTTTTATTTTGGTTTATATGTTTATCAATTAGGGTATGTAGGGTGTAAATATGATCGGTTGTGCAGTGTTTTGGTATAAATCCAATTTGGCTTTTACTCAAGACATTGTGCTTGGTAAGGAAGTTTAAAAGTCTGGTATTCATAATACTACAGAAAACCTTCCCCAGATTACTGTTCACACAGATGCCTCTGTAATTATTAGGGTCAAATTTGTCTCCGCTTTTATAGATTGGGGTTATGAGTCCGTGATTTCAGATGTCAGGAAAATATCCTACATTCAGGACCAAATTGAATAGTTTTAATATAGCCAATTGGAATTTCTTGTTCATATTTTTCATCATCTCATTCAAGATGCGATCAGGTCCACAAACCTTTTTAGATTTAAGAGTTTGTAATTTCTTAAGCAGTTCATGCTCAATAATTGGGGAGTCTAATGGATTTTGATTGTCTTTTATGGCGAGCTCCAATTTAGTCATTTTATCAAGAATTTGAGATTGTTCTGTGTTTCCATCAATTTGAACAGTGTGGTATAGTGTTTTAAAATGGGTTGTCCATATATCACTGTTCTGTATAGCCAATTCCTGGTTTTGTGGTTTGTTTATGTGTTTCCAATGTTGCCAAAAGTTGTTTGTATTGATTGCATCCTCAATTAGGGTCAGTTGCTGTTTGTCATATTGTTGTTTTTTGATTCTGAGTGTAAGTAGAGTTTTAGGGTCTCACAGTAGAGAAAGCGTACATCAGCATTATTGGGGTCTCTGTGTTTTTTATTTGATAGCATTCTAAGTTTTTTCCTAATGATTTTACAATCTGTATCAAACCAGCTGTTATTTGTTGCAGTTTTTGGTTTGTTTGTAGTCAATTTCAGTTGTGCCTCCTTTGCTGTTTGTCTGAATATATTGTTAATATTGTTTACTGCTAGATTGAGGCTTTCTTTACTGTAAGAGTATGTGGAATCCAGAAAGTTATCTAAAAGTGTTTGGATTCTTGGGGTATGAATTGCTTTCTGGTATTGTTCTGCACTGTTTTGGTCCCATCTGTATGAATTTCTGCTATTGTACAGCTTACTGTTTTGTGTTTGTGCCATTGTTGTGTCTGATCTTTTAATAAACAGGGTAATTTGGCTGTGATCAGACAGAGGGGTTAGTGGTTTCACAGTGAATGAGCTGAGCGAGGAAGGGTCAAGGTCTGTGATCATATAATCTACAGTACTGTGGCCAAGAGGTGAGCAGTAGGTGAATATTGGCAGCATCTCTCTCTCTCTCTCTCTCTCTCTCTCTCTCTCTCTCTGCAGAGTGCTGTTACAGGTATATTGACAGTGAATCTACCTAGGCTGTCCCCCCGAACTCTACCGTTGACAAAGTACAGACTGAGGCTCTGACAGAACTGCAGGAGGTCTCGTCCACTCCTGTTGATGACCTGGTCACTATTGCTCCTGTGGGGGAGAGTGAAAGTGTGAGAGACATTTTCATTTGAGATGTAAATGGCTCCTTGTGGATCTGTGAGGTCAGCAAGTGTTCCTGTGCGTGCGTTGGTGTCCCCACAGATGAGCACATTTCCCTGGGCCTGGTAATGGCATGTCTCTGTCTCAAGGGTAGGGAAAATGTCCTCTGAGAAGTTTCTGTTTCGCTCCAGAGACTGTGCTAGGCAAAAATAGATAATAAAATAAGTATAGCAAGTATAAAATAGAAGTCAAGTACGTAGACAAAAATGTTCAGTATATATACAATGCTCTATGTAGAGTAGAAGTAACTGAGTTACCATACAATATACTATACAGGCAAAGCAGAAGTGGGATGAGGTACAATTTAGGTACAATATAATTTACAGTAAGGTGTAATGAGGTATGGGTTGTAGTGCAAATTCTTTACCGATAAATATAAAGTGTGCTTAGGTGTACTAAAGTGGTTAAAGTGGGTGCTGCAGTGAGTTGTATGTTTAAAGTGAGTGTGTGTGTGTGTGTGTGGATGTGTATGCTGTGAGTGCATTTGATGGTTGTTACATAGTTTTATTGTTCATTGAGCATTCTGATGGCCTGGGGATAGAAGCTTCTTCTGAGTCTTTCTGTGCTTGCCATGAGACTCCTGTATTGCTTGCCTGACCGCAGCAGTTCAAAGAGGCAGTTGTTTGGGTGGCTCGAGTCTTTGATAATTCTCTTAGCCTTGCCCATGCACCGCTTGTTGTAAATGCCCTGGAGAGTGGGAAGCCCCCCTCCAATTGTGTGTTCGGCTGAGCGGGCCACTATCTGTAGTCTGCTACGGTCTTGTGCGGTGCTATTCCCAAACCAGGAGATAATATTGCCAGTCAGTATGAATGAATGAATGAATGAATGAATGAATGAATGAATGAATGAATGAATGAATGAATGAATGAATGAATGAATGAATGAATGAATGAATGAATGAATGAATGAATGAATGAATGAAAAGTTTATTTTTGGACATGTTATTCTCCATATTTCTCCAAACAACTCACGATATTTTGTTCCGTCGAACCAAACAATCATATCAACAAATAAAAAAAAACATTAAAAGAAAAACATTAAAAAAATAAGGAATTATAAACAAAAGGTCAAGAGCAATGTGTTTGGTTAGCAGACTTGTCCAAAAAAGGAGTAGAGGGAAGCTAAGCTTATTGATCCCTACCCCCTTACATTTATATTTGTTCTTCCATTAATTTTACTAGATATAACATAATTTAGTGTATTACAATATAGAATATACTTTTACTTATATTAAAAGATTACAAGAAAAAAAACGTGATTCACTTGACATCAGTGCATATAGTACAGCACTACATACACAATATAACATAACTTTGTTTATCCTCAATACTCATTTCTGTATTTTTCCAATGTGTATTTTTTTAGCTGCTTTTTAAATTGTGCCACATGTTTACTCAGTTTGATGTATTCGGGTCAGTTATTCCACAACTTCACTCCACACACCGATATGCACATGCTTTTCAGTGTGGTGTTTACCATTGGTTGTTTAAGATTCCCTCTCCCTCTTAAGTTATATTCTCCTTCCATGTCTCTGAACCATTTTTTAATGTTGCCTGGGATTAGTTTATATCTGGCTTTGTATACAATGAGGGCAGTTTTGTAATCCACTAGGTCCATCAATTTCAATGCTTGTAGCTTTATAAATAAGTTATTGGTGTGTTCATAATATCCTACATTGTTGATTATTCTTATATGCTCTCTATTGTGCATGAGTAGAAGTTCTTAAGGATCTTCTGACTGACTTGGAACTTCCTTAGGCATCTGAGGAAGTAGAGGCGTTGCCGTGCCTTCCTCACAACACTGTCAATGTGTGAGGTCCATGTCAAGTCCTCGGATATGTGGACTCCGAGGTACTTAAAACTGTTCACTCTCTCAACCGGTGCCCCGTCGATGCTGAGGGGGCTGTAGTCCCTGACCCCGGACCTCCTAAAGTCCACAATCATCTCCTTTGTTTTGCTGACGTTCAGGGAGAGGCTGTTCTCTTGACACCATCCCGCTAGAACCTTGACCTCCTCCAGGTAGGCCCTCTCGTCGTTTGCAGAGATCAGGCCCACCACTACTGTGTCATCAGCAAATTTGATGATTGTGTTGTTGTTCTGCTGTGCCACACAGTGTACAGGGAGTAGAAGAGGGGACTCAGAACACAGCTCTGGGGGGCCCCTATATTGAGAGTGATGGATGAGGAGGTGCAGTTGCCTGCTCTCACCATCTGGGGTCTGCCTGTCAGGAAGTCGAAGACCCACTGGCAGAGGTCATAGTTCAAGCCCAGGGCCCTATTCCCCGTACCTGGTTCAACTAAGTCGATCAAGAGTCCCATTATCCAGATTCAATTAACCCGATGTTTGAATCCGGGATTTTCCTGTTCCTCGAATGCTGATTCAGTCTCGTTCATTTGAACCAGACTTGAAACTCACGATAATTGCGCGCGCCCGCCTCAGCTGAAAAGACAGCAGGTGTCGATCCCAGAAATCCTGAGTTTCTAACGGCATTGATTGATTGATTGATTTAAAACTTTATTAACAGATTGCAGAATGGGTACAATGCAGTACGGCTCAATTATAGCCTCGCCGACAAGTTAAATGCATAATCTATAGGCTAATTTTAAATCCCTCATTACCCCAATCAATCAGATTATATTTCTTTAAACGTGCCTGCTGCCAGTAGGTTTATGGAATGGATAATCAAATGAGATCTTGCTAGTGAAAATAATTAGTTCAACAGTTTCAGAATAAGGATACGGCTCTCTTATCCATTGAAGGATGTATGGTGGATGTTTTGTTTGACTGGCACCGTGGTGTGATGGTTGGTCCTTTTGCCTTTCACGCGGACGACCCGCGTTCTAATCCTCCTTCTTCTATTTTTTTTTCTTTTTGCAATGTAAATATTTCAATTTGGTGCACGTTGAGAGCTATATAAAGAATGACATCCTCAATGCATGTAGATTTATAATATTTTAACTTAAAACTAGGCTACTTTTGCGTATATTCATTAATATTATATTCCAAAAAGATTATATTGGAAACGCGGGGTTTCGAACTCGGGTCGTCCGCTTGACAGGAGTGAGCACTAGCTGCTGCACCACTGTGCCAGATGGGATATATTCATTGTTATTCCCAGCCTCAAACCTTGCATAGAAGGTATTGAGATCATTTGCTAGGGAGATGTCACTGTTCAGCTTGAGGGAGGTGCCTTTGTAATCTGTCATCGTTCTGAGGCCCTGCCACATAGCTCTAGAGTCAGCCTGTTCATATTGGAGTTCAATTTGATCCCTCTAGCGCCTCTTTGCTTCTTTCACTGCCCTTCTCACGTTGCATGCCGCCACCTTGTGGTCATTCATGTTGCCTGCCACAAGCCCGGCGTTATAGGATGAGGTGCGCGCTTTCAGAGCCTCACGGACGGATTTGTCTACCCAGGGCTTTTGGTTTGGGTAAACTCTAATTGTGGTAGTGCGGATTGTTTCTTCCACCAAAGTACAAACAAAGTCCAGCACTGTCTCCGTGTAGTCATTAATGTTATCTGTGTTATCTTGGAACACACCCCAGTCTGTACATTCCAGTGGGTGTCAGTGTCAGCTTTACACCATGTCTCCTGTAGAATAATGATGTCGACATCTTTAAGGTTTGTTTTGAGTTCCGGGGCTAAACTCTTCAGCCCAAAGGTTGAAGACTTCAGGCCCTGGATGTTCCACATGCAAACTGAAAGGGATTTCATTATACAAGAGAGGTATAAAGGTTATAAGCTATAAAGTTATTCAATCAATGAACAAACATCACAGAACAAATGTAACAACAACAAAGGCAACAGCAGGCAACTGGCCTGCTTTTCTTTTTAGGGCCGACTGCTAGCTTGGAGTGAGAAGTCTACTGCACAGGGTGTAGAGCATCTGTTTGATCTCCTTCAGCTCTGATGTGGGTGGGGGAGGAGGAGGCCTGGTCAGGGCGGATGCATAGGTCTTCTGCTGCTGGGGACGGTGGAGGGGTCGGCTGGGGGGATGTCTCCTCTCACTGGGTGGGGTGGAAGGGTGGGGTATAGGTGGGGCATGGGGTACTGCAGTGGTTTGTGGGGTGACTCCTCGTGGGTATCTCGTAGGCCTGTGTGTGACTGGGTCTATTGGGGTTGCGTCCAAGGGCAGCATCTTTTAATGTTTTTGCAAATGTCCTCACTCCAGCGTTGTTTAGGTGTAGCCCATCATGAAGGTCCCATGTGCCGATGTTTGTGTGGTGGGCCAGGTGAACATTTGGGAGGTCAGCACAGTCTCTTGAGATCTCCATGTTGATTTCATGAATGATGTGTGGGGGGGTGTCCATCCTGGGGAGGAGGGTGGAGATGACTACTCTGGTATCTGGGATCTCAGCCACCTTGGTCATTGCTTCAGCAGTCCCACGGCGTAGATAGTGGAGGTCATTAGTGCCCGTGTGCACCACCATGTACTGGGGGCTCCCTAGACTAGCCTATAAATATTATTAAATGTTTTCATAAGCATAAAGATAGGAAGGACAACAGTTATATTAACGATCAAGTTAGTTTACTGTATGCATGCTTTGCGGGGCTCCGTGTGACATGTCTGTGCCATGCTGCGTTATGTGCAAATTACTGTTGCATAATGTAGGCTATGCATATATAATTTATATAGGCTATACCTAATACTGACATCAAAATAGATTGTATGCCTCTACAAATCATATTAAACCATGCAGGTAAATGGTATTTATCAACACGGTGTGTGCGTAGAACCTGTGTACGCATGTTTGATGAATCCCGATTTTTCTGTACGTACACACATTTTTGCGTAGGAGCGAAAATAGAACACTTTCTAAGCATTGTTGATGAATGAGGGCCCTGGCTCCCAAGAGAAGACAGACTGTGCACCCACTGCACACAAGAAGAGGTGGAAACCGAGCTCCACTTCTTAACAACCTGCCCACTATACCAAGACAAATTGCAAACACCCAAAGAGACTTTGAAAACATGTAAAATAACTCAAAACTCCCATACCTACTGGGAGAAATACAAGAATGTGCAAACACAGTAAAGACTGTCACTCATACAAGAAATTCCTTCGCAATGTAAACGTATGTTTCCCATGTCAATAAAGCCCATTTGAATTGAATTGAATTGAATTTAGAGAGAGAGAGTGAGAGAGAGAGAGAGAGAGAGAGAGAGATAGAGAGAGAGAGAGAGAGAGAGAGAGAGAGAGAGAGAGAGAGAGAGAGAGAGAGAGAGCAGACAGAGAGAGAGGTAGAGAGAGAATGAGTGAGAGAGAGAGAGAGAGAGAGAGAGAGAGAGAGAGAGAGAGAGAGAGAGAGAGAGAGAGAGAGAGAGAGAGAGAGAGAGAGAGAGAGAGAGAGAGAGAGAGAGAGAGAGAGAGAGAGAGAGAGAGAGAGAGAAGAGAGAGAGAGAGAGAGAGAGAGAGAGAGAGAGAGAGAGAGAGAGAGAGACCTCAGCCCGGCACTCTT
>NC_140165.1:267889954-267932454 GCF_963971535.1 Notolepis coatsorum
GGTGCGTGCTTTCAGAGCCTCACGGACGGATTTATCTACCCAGGGCTTTTGGTTTGGGAAAACTCTAATTGTGGTGGAGGGGATTGTTTCTTCTACCAGAGTACCAACATTTATATTATTCTCACGGAACACGCTCCAGTCTGTTCACGTGAGTGTCTCTTGCAGCGTGTTCTCCCATTCCACACCAAACAGGCTTCGGTGACAGCTTTCACACACACACACACACACACACACACACACACACACACACACACACACACACACACACACACACACACACACACACACACACACACACACACACACACACACACACACACACACACACACACACACACACACACACACACACACACACACACACACACACACACACACACACACACACACACACACACACACACACACACACGTACACACGTACACACGTACACACGTACACATACACGTACACACACACACACACCCACTCACTCACATACAGAATCACTCTCACACACAGTGAGTCTATGAGAACTCTGATGGCGAGACACCGTTGAACATCTACTGAATCAAACAGAAATGTATACATTTTCCCGTGGTGGCAGAGACATTATATGTTTGGAAATGATTGCTGAGGAGAGGAGAGGAGAGGAGAAGAGAGGAGAGGAGAGGAGAGGAGAGGAGAGGAGAAGAGAGAGAGGATAGGAAAGGATAGGAAAGGAGAGGACAGGAGAGGGCAGGAGAGGAGATGAGATTAGAGGAGATGAGAGGAGAGGAGAGGAGAGGAGAGGAGAGGAGAGGAGAGGAGAGGAGAGGAGAGGAGAGGAGAGGAGAGGAGAGGAGAGGAGAGGAGAGGAGAGGAGGGGAGAAGAGAGAGAGGAGAGGAAAGGAGAGGACAGGAGAGGACATGAGAGGAGAGGAGAGGAGAGGAGAGGAGAGGAGAGGAGAGGAGAGGAGAGGAGCATTTTTTTAACATATGCCCTAGCCCTATTTTCTGAAAATCCGCCTAAAAATACATACCTACGTAAATGGAAGATTGCTGCACTTCTACAAGCTCCATTTGCATGTTCTTCTATCTAGGGACATCTATGGATCTCAGGGGATATATTCCCATTGTCAGAAATATTGTGTCTGTTACTAGGCTTGAGTAAATTGTTATGAAACAAAAGAGAATATAAATTATGATTTTTCTTGAGCTCTTTCAGCACCTTCTTGAGATCATGTCTACAATACAATAAACATTGCAGAACATTCAGAACCTCTTTCTGCCAGAACCATGAAAAGCCCGGGACAGTTACATGTTTGTATTTCCTTATGTGAACATGTGAGAAGTGTGATGTCATCATGTAATGTGTGATGATGTCATCATGTAATGTGTGATGTCATCATGTAATGTAATATTTTCACTACCACCTTCACCCAGATGTGTAGAATTGCAACAAGGACATATGGTCAAAATAAAATGTGATGAATGTATCCCACAATAACTTATAATATCTACATCTTCTAGACATTGTAATAATCGCAAAATAAATATGCATGGCATTTTTATCACTGTGGTGTCATCGGCAAATGTAATTACCGTGTTGGAGCTGTGCGTGGCTACGCAGTCATAGTCGTACAGTGAGTAGAGGAGAGGGCTCAGTGGGGGCTCCAGTGTTGAGAGTCAGGGGGGCGAAGGTGTGAGGGCCCATCTTCACCACCTGGCGTCGAGCCGACAGGAAGTCCAGGATCCAGTGACACAGTATCCTTCCTTATAAGGGCTCTGTGTTTGAAGCGTATCCTTCCTTATAAAGACTTTGTGTTTGAAGCGTATCCTTCCTTATAAAGGCTCTGTGTTTGAAGCGTATCCTTCCTTATAAAGGCTTTGTGTTTGAAGCGTATCCTTCCTTATAAAGGCGTTATGTTTTAAGCGTATCCTTCCTTATAAAGGCTCTGTGTTTGAAGCGTATCCTTCCTTATAAAGGCTTTGTGTTTGAAGCGTATCCTTCCTTATAAAGGCTCTGTGTTTGAAGAGTATCCTTCCTTATAAAGGCTCTGTGTTTGAAGCGTATCCTTCCTTATGAAGGCTCTGTGTTTGAAGCGTATCCTTCCTTATAAAGGCTTTGTGTTTGAAGCGTATCCTTCCTTATAAAGGCGTTATGTTTGAAGTGTATCATTCCGTATAAAGGCTCTGTGTTTGAAGCGTATCCTTCCTTATAAAGGCTCTGTGTTTGAAGCGTATCCTTACTTATAAAGGCTTTGTGTTTGAAGTGTATCATTCCTTATAAAGGCTCTGTGTTTGAAGTGTATCCTTCCTTATAAAGGCTCTGTGTTTGAAGCGTATCCTTCCTTATAAAGGCTCTGTGTTTGAAGCGTATCCTTCCTTATAAAGGCTCTGTGTTTGAAGCGTATCCTTCCTTATAAAGGCTCTGTGTTTGAAGCGTATCCTTCCTTATAAAGGCTTTGTGTTTGAAGCGTATCCTTCCTTATAAAGGCTTTGTGTTTGAAGCGTATCCTTCCTTATAAAGGCGTTATGTTTGAAGTGTATCATTCCTTATAAAGGCGTTATGTTTGAAGTGTATCCTTCCTTATAAAGGCTCTGTGTTTGAAGTGTATCATTCCTTATAAAGGCTCTGTGTTTGAAGTGTATCATTCCTTATAAAGGTGTTATGTTTGAAGTGTATCATTCCTTATAAAGGTGTTATGTTTGAAGTGTATCCTTCCTTATAAAGGCGTTATGTTTGAAGTGTATCATTCCTTATAAAGGTGTTATGTTTGAAGTGTATCATTCCTTATAAAGGTGTTATGTTTGAAGTGTATCCTTCCTTATAAAGGCTCTGTGTTTGAAGCGAATCCTTCCTTATAAAGATGTTATGTTTGAAGCGTATCCTTCCTTATAAAGGCTCTGTGTTTGAAGTGTATCCTTCCTTATAAAGGCTTTGTGTTTGAAGTGTATCCTTCCTTATAAATGCTCTGTGTTTGAAGCGTATCCTTCCTTATAAAGGCTCTGTGTTTGAAGTGTATTATTCCTTATAAAGGCGTTATGTTTGAAGTGTATCCTTCCTTATAAAGGCTCTGTGTTTGAAGTGTATTATTCCTTATAAAGGCGTTATGTTTGAAGTGTATCCTTCCTTATAAAGGCTTTATGTTTGAAGCATATCCTTCCTTATAAAGGCGTTATGTTTGAAGCGTATCCTTCCTTATAAAGGCTCTGTGTTTGAAGCGTATCCTTCCTTATAAAGGCTCTGTGTTTGAAGTGTATCCTTTCCTTATAAAGGCTTTATGTTTGAAGCGTATCCTTCCTTATAAAGGCTTTGTGTTTGAAGCATATCCTTCCTTATAAAGGCTCTGTGTTTGAAGCGTATCCTTCCTTATAAAGGCTCTGTGTTTGAAGCGTATCCTTCCTTATAAAGGCGTTATGTTTGAAGCGTATCCTTCCTTATAAAGGCTCTGTGTTTGAAGTGTATCCTTCTTTATAAAGGCTCTTTGTTTGAAGTGTATCCTTCCTTATAAAGGCGTTATGTTTGAAGCGTATCCTTCCTTATAAAGGCTCTGTGTTTGAAGTGTATCATTCCTTATAAAGGCATTATGTTTGAAGTGTATCCTTCCTTATAAAGGCTTTGTGTTTGAAGCGTATCCTTCCTTATAAAGGCTCTGTGTTTGAAGTGTATTATTCCTTATAAAGGCGTTATGTTTGAAGTGTATCCTTCCTTATAAAGGCTTTATGTTTGAAGCGTATCCTTCCTTATAAAGGCGTTATGTTTGAAGCGTATCCTTCCTTATAAAGGCTCTGTGTTTGAAGTGTATCCTTCCTTATAAAGGCTCTGTGTTTGAAGTGTATCCTTCCTTATAAAGGCTCTGTGTTTGAAGTGTATCCTTCCTTATAAAGGCGTTATGTTTGAAGCGTATCCTTCCTTATAAAGGCGTTATGTTTGAAGCGTATCCTTCCTTATAAAGGCTCTGTGTTTGAAGCGTATCCTTCCTTATAAAGGCTCTGTGTTTGAAGTGTATCCTTCCTTATAAAGGCTCTGTGTTTGAAGTGTATCCTTCTTTATAAAGGCATTATATTTGAAGCGTATCCTTCCTTATAAAGGCTCTGTGTTTGAAGTGTATCCTTCCTTATAAAGGCTCTGTGTTTGAAGCGTATCCTTCCTTATAAAGGCTCTGTGTTTGAAGTGTATCCTTCCTTATAAAGGCGTTATGTTTGAAGTGTATCATTCCTTATAAAGGCGTTATGTTTGAAGTGTATCCTTCCTTATAAAGGCTTTGTGTTTGAAGCGTATCCTTCCTTATAAAGGCGTTATGTTTGAAGCGTATCCTTCCTTATAAAGGCTCTGTGTTTGAAGCGTATCCTTCCTTATAAAGGCTTTGGGTTTGAAGTGTATCCTTCCTTATAAAGGCTCTGTGTTTGAAGTGTATCATTCCTTATAAAGGCATTATGTTTGAAGCGTATCCTTCCTTATAAAGGCTCTGTGTTTGAAGCGTATCCTTCCTTATTAAGGCTATGTGTTTGAAGTGTATCATTCCTTATAAAGGCGTTATGTTTGAAGCGTATCCTTCCTTATAAATGCTCTGTGTTGGAAGCGTATCCTTCCTTATAAATGCGTTATGATTGAAGCGTATCCTTCCTTATAAAGGCTTTGTGTTTGAAGTGTATCATTCCTTATAAAGGCTTTGTGTTTGAAGCGTATCCTTCCTTATAAAGGCTCTGTGTTTGAAGTGTATCATTCCTTATAAAGGCGTTATGTTTGAAGCGTATCCTTCCTTATAAAGGCTTTGTGTTTGAAGCGTATCCTTCCTTATAAAGGCTTTGTGTTTGAAGTGTATCCTTCCTTATAAAGGCTCTGTGTTTGAAGTGTATACTTCCTTATAAAGGCTCTGTGTTTGAAGTGTATTATTCTTTATAAAGGCGTTATGTTTGAAGTGTATCCTTCCTTATAAAGGCTTTATGTTTGAAGCGTATCCTTCCTTATAAAGGCTTTGTGTTTGAAGCATATCCTTCCTTATAAAGGCTCTGTGTTTGAAGCGTATCCTTCCTTATAAAGGCTCTGTGTTTGAAGCGTATCCTTCCTTATAAAGGCGTTATGTTTGAAGCGTATCCTTCCTTATAAAGGCTCTGTGTTTGAAGTGTATCCTTCTTTATAAAGGCTCTTTGTTTGAAGTGTATCCTTCCTTATAAAGGCGTTATGTTTGAAGCGTATCCTTCCTTATAAAGGCTCTGTGTTTGAAGTGTATCATTCCTTATAAAGGCATTATGTTTGAAGTGTATCCTTCCTTATAAAGGCTTTGTGTTTGAAGCGTATCCTTCCTTATAAAGGCTCTGTGTTTGAAGTGTATTATTCCTTATAAAGGCGTTATGTTTGAAGTGTATCCTTCCTTATAAAGGCTTTATGTTTGAAGCGTATCCTTCCTTATGAAGGCGTTATGTTTGAAGCGTATCCTTCCTTATAAAGGCTCTGTGTTTGAAGTGTATCCTTCCTTATAAAGGCTCTGTGTTTGAAGTGTATCCTTCCTTATAAAGGCTCTGTGTTTGAAGTGTATCCTTCCTTATAAAGGCGTTATGTTTGAAGCGAATCCTTCCTTATAAAGGCGTTATGTTTGAAGCGTATCCTTCCTTATAAAGGCTCTGTGTTTGAAGCGTATCCTTCCTTATAAAGGCTCTGTGTTTGAAGTGTATCCTTCCTTATAAAGGCTCTGTGTTTGAAGTGTATCCTTCTTTATAAAGGCATTATGTTTGAAGCGTATCCTTCCTTATAAAGGCTCTGTGTTTGAAGTGTATCCTTCCTTATAAAGGCTCTGTGTTTGAAGCGTATCCTTCCTTATAAAGGCTTTGTGTTTGAAGTGTATCCTTCCTTATAAAGGCGTTATGTTTGAAGTGTATCATTCCTTATAAAGGCGTTATGTTTGAAGTGTATCCTTCCTTATAAAGGCTTTGTGTTTGAAGCGTATCCTTCCTTATAAAGGCGTTATGTTTGAAGCGTATCCTTCCTTATAAAGGCTCTGTGTTTGAAGCGTATCCTTCCTTATAAAGGCTTTGGGTTTGAAGTGTATCCTTCCTTATAAAGGCTCTGTGTTTGAAGTGTATCATTCCTTATAAAGGCATTATGTTTGAAGCGTATCCTTCCTTATAAAGGCTCTGTGTTTGAAGCGTATCCTTCCTTATTAAGGCTCTGTGTTTGAAGTGTATCATTCCTTATAAAGGCGTTATGTTTGAAGCGTATCCTTCCTTATAAATGCTCTGTGTTGGAAGCGTATCCTTCCTTATAAATGCGTTATGATTGAAGCGTATCCTTCCTTATAAAGGCTTTGTGTTTGAAGCGTATCCTTCCTTATAAAGGCTTTGTGTTTGAAGCGTATCCTTCCTTATAAAGGCTTTGTGTTTGAAGCTTATCCTTCCTTATAAAGGCTTTATGTTTGAAGCGTATCCTTCCTTATAAATGCTCTGTGTTTGAAGTGTATCCTTCCTTATAAAGGCTCTGTGTTTGAAGCGTATCCTTCCTTATAAAGGCGTTGTGTTTGAAGCGTATCCTTCCTTATAAAGGCTTTGTGTTTGAAGTGTATCATTCCTTATAAAGGCATTATGTTTGAAGTGTATCATTCCTTATAAAGGCGTTATGTTTGAAGCGTATCCTTCCTTATAAAGGCTCTGTGTTTGAAGTGTATCCTTCCTTATAATGGCTCTGTGTTTGAAGCGTATCCTTCCTTATAAAGGCTCTGTGTTTGAAGCGTATCATTCCTTATAAAGGCGTTATGTTTGAAGCGTATCCTTCCTTATAAAGGTTTTGTGTTTGAAGCGTATCCTTCCTTATAAAGGCTCTGTGTTGGAAGCGTATCCTTCCTTATAAAGGCGTTATGTTTGAAGCATATCCTTTCTTATAAAGGCTCTGTGTTTGAAGCGTATCCTTCCTTATAAAGGCTTTGTCTTTGAAGGGTATCCTTCCTTATAAAGGCGTTATGTTTGAAGCGTATCCTTCCTTATAAAGGCTCTGTTTTTGAAGCGTATCCTTCCTTATAAAGGCATTATGTTTGAAGTGTATCCTTCCTTTTAAAGGTTTTGTGTTTGAAGCGTATACTTCCTTATAAAGGCTTTGTGTTTGAAGCGTATCCTTCCTTATAAAGGCTCTGTGTTTGAAGCGTATCCTTCCTTATAAAGGCTCTGTGTTTGAAGCGTATCTTTCCATATAAAGGCTCTGTGTTTGAAGCGTATCCTTCCTTATAAAGGTGTTATGTTTGAAGCGTATCCTTCCTTATAAAGGTTTTGTGTTTGAAGCGTATACTTCCTTATAAAGGCTCTGTATTGGAAGCGTATCCTTCCTTATAAAGGCTTTGTGTTTGAAGCGTATCCTTCCTTATAAAGGCTCTGTGTTTGAAGCGTATCCTTCCTTATAAAGGCTTTGTGTTTGAAGCGTATCCTTCCTTATAAAGGCTCTGTGTTTGAAGCGTATCTTTCCATATAAAGGCTCTGTGTTTGAAGCGTATCATTCCTTATAAAGGCTTTGTGTTTGAAGCGTATCCTTCCTTATAAAGGCTGTGTGTTTGAAGCGTATCCTTCCTTATAAAGGCTCTGTGTTTGAAGCGTATCCTTCCTTATAAAGGCTCTGTGTTTGAAGCGTATCCTTCCTTATAAAGGCTCTGTGTTTGAAGCTTATCCTTCCTTATAAAGGCTTTGTGTTTGAAGTGTATCCTTCCTTATAAAGGCTTTATGTTTGAAGCGTATCCTTCCTTATAAAGGCTCTGTGTTTGAAGTGTATCCTTCCTTATTAAGGCTCTGTGTTTGAAGTGTATCATTCCTTATAAAGGTGTTATGTTTGAAGCGTATCCTTCCTTATAAAGGCTTTGTGTTTGAAGCGTATCCTTCCTTATAAATGCGTTATGATTGAAGCGTATCCTTCCTTATAAAGGCTTTGTGTTTGAAGCGTATCCTTCCTTATAAAGGCTTTGTGTTTGAAGCGTATCCTTCCTTATAAAGGCTTTGTGTTTGAAGCTTATCCTTCCTTATAAAGGCGTTATGTTTGAAGTGTATCCTTCCTTATAAAGGCTTTATGTTTGAAGCGTATCCTTCCTTATAAAGGCTCTGTGTTTGAAGTGTATCCTTCCTTATAAAGGCTCTGTGTTTGAAGCGTATCCTTCCTTATAAAGGCGTTGTGTTTGAAGCGTATCCTTCCTTATAAAGGCTTTGTGTTTGAAGTGTATCATTCCTTATAAAGGCATTATGTTTGAAGTGTATCATTCCTTATAAAGGCGTTATGTTTGAAGCGTATCCTTCCTTATAAAGGCTCTGTGTTTGAAGTGTATCCTTCCTTATAATGGCTCTGTGTTTGAAGCGTATCCTTCCTTATAAAGGCTCTGTGTTTGAAGCGTATCATTCCTTATAAAGGCGTTATGTTTGAAGCGTATCCTTCCTTATAAAGGTTTTGTGTTTGAAGCGTATCCTTCCTTATAAAGGCTCTGTGTTGGAAGCGTATCCTTCCTTATAAAGGCGTTATGTTTGAAGCATATCCTTTCTTATAAAGGCTCTGTGTTTGAAGCGTATCCTTCCTTATAAAGGCTTTGTCTTTGAAGGGTATCCTTCCTTATAAAGGCGTTATGTTTGAAGCGTATCCTTCCTTATAAAGGCTCTGTTTTTGAAGCGTATCCTTCCTTATAAAGGCATTATGTTTGAAGTGTATCCTTCCTTATAAAGGTTTTGTGTTTGAAGCGTATACTTCCTTATAAAGGCTTTGTGTTTGAAGCGTATCCTTCCTTATAAAGGCTCTGTGTTTGAAGCGTATCTTTCCATATAAAGGCTCTGTGTTTGAAGCGTATCCTTCCTTATAAAGGTGTTATGTTTGAAGCGTATCCTTCCTTATAAAGGTTGTGTTTGAAGCGTATACTTCCTTATAAAGGCTCTGTGTTTGAAGTGTATCCTTACTTATAAAGGCTTTGTGTTTGAAGCGTATCCTTCCTTATAAAGGCTCTGTGTTTGAAGCGTATCCTTCCTTATAAAGGCTCTGTGTTTGAAGTGTATCCTTCCTTATAAAGGCTCTGTGTTTGAAGCGTATCCTTCCTTATAAAGGCTCTGTGTTTGAAGCGTATCCTTCCTTATAAAGGCTCTGTGTTGGAAGCGTATCCTTCCTTATAAAGGCGTTATGTTTGAAGCGTATCCTTCCTTATAAAGGCTCTGTGTTTTAAGCGTATCCTTCCTTATAAAGGCTCTGTGTTTGAAGCGTATCCTTCCTTATAAAGGCTCTGTGTTTGAAGCGTATCCTTCCTCATAAAGGCGTTATGTTTGAAGCGTATCCTTCCTTATGAAGGCTCATAACTCAGACCTGTGACAGATCCCACTGTAGCGAGGCATCAACCCGCGGTTGACAACCGCAGATCTAATCCTCACAGCGTCTGGTCGCCAGGGAAACGCTTCGGGCTCCACTGAGCCTGTAACACAGGAGGCGAACACTCTGATAACCTCCAAGCTCTGTGTGTAAGCGGCTTGTCTGGCTGACACATGACCCCGAGATAAGCGCGGGTCAATCAATCATGCGCTCGCGTCCCGTCAGCCGATGGAGTAGAAGGACACCTTGAAACAGCGGCGTGTCAATCTGAAGTGAGACGGACCGGAGCTGCCAGGACCCCAAGTGTTCCTCATGTATTCAGATGTTCAGTTTAAAGGTGCTATAGATAACATTCAGCCACTAGAGGTCACCCTAGACTACAAGCATGGCATTTATCCAATCAGTGGACGTAGGGAGGGGATACATGCAGCAACATTCATTTTGGACCTGCCATCAATGATAAATTAATGAATCCATCATTTCTTTGGGGGAAAGCAATACTTTCTAAAAGTTGTGGATGTATTATTATTTTTTTTTTTTTTTTCACTTTTTTGTTTATTATACTTTTTTGAGGACATAGACATTATAAGTATATGTCTGTATATATACATTGTTGTATTGTCATTGTCCACATAGAACAGATAACAACATTAAACAGAAGAAAATAAAATAAAAAAATAAAAAACAAGAAAAAATAAAACAGAGTTCAAAAGTAAATAATAATACAAACAAACACTGACTTGGTCGCTCGACAGTCGTCTCAAACGTATATACATAGTATATCAAATATATAGCACATGTTTAGGTACCCAAATATGCTTCTCCAATGTATATCCGGTATATCAAATAACTCACGTTGAATTAACGTTCACACAGATGAATACCAACAAGCAGCATACAAATTGTTATTCTGGAATAGTATGGAACTGTACATCATCCACAAGTACAAGGAATGAACCCCACGTTTTCTTGAACATAGATGAAGAACCTCTCAGAGTGCATCTTATCTTTTCAAGTTTGATAAAGTATAGTATGTCTCTAATCCAGTGAAGGTGAGTGGGGGGAGCAGCGGACTTCCATTTAAACAGAATCAGCCGCCTGGCCAGTAGAGTGGTAAATGCCACAATGTGTGCTTTGTGCTTTGAAAGTGATAACATAGGTGGGGAGTATCCAAAAAGCGCTGTCAATACATTTGGTTCAAGATTTGTCTCAATACTTCCCGAGATGGTTTCAAAAATATTTGTCCAATACCTGTGCAAGGAGGGGCATGTCCAAAACATGTGAGTATATGTGGCTGGGGCCGAATGACATCTATCACATATAGGATCGATATCTTCATACATTTTGGCTAATCTGACTTTCGTCAGGTGTACTCGATGAACAATTTTGCATTGTATCAGCCCGTGTCTTGCACAAATAGAAGAAGAATGAACAAGACGTAGAATGTCAACGCAAATGTCATCCGAGATCTCCTCCACTAAATCCTCCTCCCATTTACTTTTAATATTGTGTATTGTGGTTGGACATAAGGAGAGAATGAGATTGTACATAGTCGATATCATGCCCTTGATGGAAGACATCGGGGTTAAAAAGGAGTCGATGGGTGTTACCTCTGGAAGGTTGGGAAATATAGGGTTAATGCTACAGACATAGCTACGAATCTGTAGATACCGAAAGAAATGTCGGCTATGGATTGAATATTTCTCTGATAATTGCTGAAAGGAGGCAAAAACATTATCTATATATAGGTCACCTAGTGTTTTAATACCGAGTGAGGCCCATAAGGAGAATGCTCCATCCATCAATGAGGGGTGAAATAAAGGGTTAGCTGCTATCGGGGCCAAGTGGGATAGAGTTTTAAACCCAAAGTGGCGTCTGAATTGATTCCAAATTCTGAATGTAGTTTTAACGATTATATTTTTGAAGTAGGGGGCCAATGGAGAACTAATGGGGGCATGTATAAGACCGGTTAGTGAAGCAGGTTTGACAGATGAGGCTTCGATGTCAACCCACATAGGGCACACCAGAGGTTTGTCTGACTGTAGCCATTGCTGTATGATTCTGAGATTGGCTGCCCAATAGTAGGCTCTGAAGTTAGGTAGAGCCATGCCACCCAGAGATCTACTCCTTTGTAATAGAGCTTTACTAATTCTGGGAACTTTGTTATTCCAAATAAATTTGGACACTAGGCTGTCAATTTTTTGAAAGAATGAGTGGGGAAGAAAGATAGGCAGGCACTGGACAAGATAAGAAAACCTTGGGAGAGAGTTCATCTTAACGCAATTGATACGTGCAGCAAGAGAGAGAGGTAATAATGACCAACGTTCAAAATCTTCCTGAAATCGAGTCAGTAGAGAGCCAAAATTAAATTTGAATAGGTCCCCAAATGTATCCCTAATTTGGATACCGAGATATTTGAAGCCATGGGGGGACATTTTCAATGGGAAGTTATGCAGTGGATAACTTCGAGCTTCTGCATTCAATGGAAGAAGTTCACTTTTGTCTAAATTTAGTTTATACCCTGAAATACGGCCAAATCGGGTGAATATGTCAAGTGCAGCTGGAATAGATGTGGAGATGTCAGATACGTATAGAAGCAGGTCATCTGCATATAGGGAGGTCCTCTGTTCAACACCCCCTCTGATTATACCTTTTATACGAAGGTCTGATCGAAGTGCGATGGCCAACGGTTCAATGGCAACATCGAACAGGAGTGGGCTCAAATTGCAACCCTGTCTCGTGGAGCGGTGTAGATGGAACTGTGCTGAACGTGTGTTGTTAGTCCTTACTGAGGCAGTGGGAGAGGTGTAAAGTAATTTCACCCAAGCTACAAAGTTATCCCCCAGTCCAAACTTTTTCAATGTGTCGAAAAGATATCCCCACTCCACACGGTCAAAAGCTTTGGCCGCATCTAGTGAGATGACAGCCTCCGGGCTAGTTGTGGAGGAAGGGCTATATATGACATTAAAGAGACGTCTAATGTTGGAAAATGAATATCTATTCTGGATAAAACCTGTTTGGTCTGGAGATATGATAGTGGGAAGGACAGGTTCTAAGCGCATAGCTAAGAGCTTTGATAGAAGCTTTAAATCTACCGTCAACTGACTGACAGGACGATAACTTCCACAGGATAGGGGGTCTTTATCTTTTTTTAGCAACAGAGAAATCGAGGCTTGAGTAAGGGATGGGAGTAACTTAAGTGACCTAAATGAATCTGCATACATGTCAATTAAAATGGGTGCCAGTTTATCAAAGAATTTCCTGTAGAACTCTATAGGGTAACCATCTAGCCCCGGACACTTCCCTGTTTGCATAGAGTAGGCGGCCTCTCTGAGCTCATCTATCGTGACTGGTCCCTCCAGCCCTGTGGCAGCCTCCGGGTTTATCTGTGGTATATCCAATGAATTAAAAAAATGATCATAGGCAGAAGGGTCAGAGGTTTGTTCAGATGTATATAAGGAGGAATAAAAGTTTTTAAATTCTTCATTAATTAGCTTGGGATCCGTAGTTAAACCATTGGTTGTCTGGATTTGAGGGATCTGATGTGAGGCAGAGGCCTGTCGTAACTTATGGGCCAATAATTTATTAGACTTGTCTCCATGCTCATAGTACGTCTGTCTGGATTTAATCATTAGATCCTCCACGTAAGCAGAGGAGAGGACATCAAATTTAGCTTGGAGGGAGAGACGTTCTTTATAGACATCCGGGGATGGTTGAGTAGCATGTATGTTATCTAATTGACTAATCTGCTTAGTCAAGTCACTCATCTGTCTTTTTCTATCCTTCCTTTCATAGGCGCTATATGAGATTATCTCACCCCTCAGATATGCCTTCAATGTCTCCCATAGTAAAGATGCTGAAATCTCAGGGGTCTTATTGGTCGATATAAAAAAATCGATTTGGTTGTGTATGAAATTAACGAAATTCTCATTTGACAATAAACGGCAATTTAGGCGCCAGGGAGGTGGCGAGTTGTTATATTCCTGGAAGCACAACTCCAGAAGCACTGGAGCATGATCCGACAATACGATCGCTTCATAAGAGCAGGAGTGTAGTGATGGGATGAGTCGATTATCAATCAGAAAAAAGTCAATACGAGAATAAGTTTGATGAACATGTGAAAAGAAAGAATATTGTCTTCCTTGTGGGTTTAAAAATCGCCAGGGGTCAGAGACCTTGAATTCATTCATAAAGGCATGAATGATTTTGGCAGATCTTGAAGGTACACTATTCCTGGGTGATGAGCGATCTAATCTAGGATTAATCCAGACATTGTGGTCTCCACCCTGAATCAGATAATGTGTTGACATATCAGGTATCCTGGCAAACAGTGTTTGAAAAAAGTTCTCATTGTCCCAATTGGGGCCGTATACATTAGCCAGAATTACTGGTACATCATACAGCCGTCCTATAACTATCACAAATCTCCCGCCAGGATCCGAGATAATATCGGAGTAAACAAAGTTGACAGATTTATGGATTAGAATGGCTACCCCTCTGGATTTCCCTTGAAATGACGAATGATAAACCTGACCCACCCATCTCCTCTTTAATTTGATATGATCCGTTCCCTTTAAGTGGGTCTCTTGAAGGAAAGCAATGTTAGCGCCAAGATGTTGAAGATGATGTATCACCTTACTACATTTGATCGGTTGATTTAGGCCTCTGCAATTCCAGCTGCAAAACCTAAGTACACCTCCCGACCGCTGTGCTGATCTAGGTTGGGTCATAATACCGGCAAGATAATGAATAGATGTGCTGGGTACACCGCAAATGAGAAACACTGAAAACAATAAAATAAAACTGCAATAGGGCGACCAAGCCAAGTACACAAAAATAAAAAAGAACTGATACAGACAACATTACTCCCCCTTCCCTCCTCCCCCCTCCCTCCTCCCCCCTCTCCCCTCCCTCCTCCCCCCTCCCCCCTCCCCCCTCACGCCGAAGCATCTCCCGCTGAGATACGCGTGTGGTGTGGTGCCCGGAGCTCCTGCCCTCTCCCGAGTTTCGTGGTCTCTGTCCAGCAGAGAGATTTTTACAACTTTTTGAACTAAACCTATAAACTGAAGCTATGGCATCAGATATGGCCACAAGTAAATGTCTCACATTTAGCAGATGGACTTTATATGAACTAATAACTGCAATAAAGTGCATATACGTATTGCACGTGTGCCTGCGTTAATGCTGCACTTACACACCTGAAATGGGCTTTGAGTGAAAATAATAAGTGTGTGCGTGCACCTGCTGCCCATGCATAATGAAAAAAAAAAAAAAAGCTTTAGATGAAATAGTAAATGTAGTATTCATACCAACGCAGTGAATGGGCTTTAAGCGAGATCATATTAAATGCATGCGTATATGTGCTGCACCTATCTGTGCAGTAAGTAGGCTTTTTAGGAGAAATAATAATAAATGCATACGTACTGTGTGTTCGCACATACACACACACACATGCCTGTCCAGGAATGTATGTGTACTCACACACATTCATATAGCCATGTGCATGCAAACAAGCCTATAGTACCACACTAATTGTCAAAAATTCATGTTCTTGGAGAGCTAACGAAAAAAAAAAAAAAAGCGAACAAGCTGCAATAATAATAATAATAATAATAATAATAATAATAATAATATACAGTAGTGAAGATGGTCGTGATAATAATAATGACAATAATAATAACACTAAGCAAAACACGTTACATTAAAGTATGTTGCGTGACTCACTTGAAAGAGTTTGCATACTTTGATTAAGTGTCTCGAAAAAAAGCGAATAACAAGCTGCAATAATAATAATAAAAGAAGAAAAAAAAAAGACAGTAGTGAAGATGATCATGATAATGGAAATAATAATAATGACAATAATAACACTAAACAAAACCTGCTATATTAAAGTATGGCAAGAGGCTTGACGAGCGAAACTAAACCAATACAGCTGCACTGTGTTAATCAACAAGCTACTGTACAGCATAACCAAATTGACTGCACTAATTCAACACAGTAGATCATTAATTAAATATATTAATATAAATATTCAGTAGGCTCCTATGCAGTTCTTTAGTGATCGATTATCCTCCAATAATAGTAGGCATAGCATTGGTGAAATAATAATGAAGTAAATAGAAAAGACAGTTCAAATGTTCAGAGATACATAACCAATTGACTGCTCTAATTCAACACCGTAGATCATTAATTAGATATAAATATGGCTATGGGCAAATGTCTATGGGTGGAAAAAAAAATTAAGTAAAGAGATAGAAGTTCAAATGTTCATAGAACAGTCACTTATCTTGATCCGTTGGTTGTCATCTTAGTGTTCAACAGTTGCTGGGCCGCTTTTATTAGTTTTCTGATGAAGATTGTTCTGCTTGAGAAACACATCAGCGTCCTCTTTTGAATGACACATCACCTGCTTCCCTTTGAAGTCGATCTGTAATGATGTGGGCCAACGCATTCTATAGACAATGCCATTGTCTTGTAGGGCTATTTTGGCCTCGAGAAACATCTCCTTTCTCATCTTTTGAATGGCCGGTGGGATGTCCTGAAAGATTTGGATTTTGGCACCTTCAAATGTGAGGGACCGCTTTTCCCTAGCCAGTTGTTGAATTTTATTCTTCTCTTGGAGACGGAGAAAGCGAACCCAAACATTACGAGGCGGGCGGCCTGCAGGTGGACGTGTGTTCGGGGCCCGGTGCGCTGTTTGTAGCTCGATGCGCCTCGGGAGCGCGTCAGGGCCGAACAGGTTCGAGAAGAACGTCTCGAAAAATGCGGTTGGGTCGGGACCTTCTCTCCCCTCGGGAAGGCCGTGGATTTTAAGGTTAAACCTTCTGCTGCGATTTTCCAGGTCGATATTCCTCTCCGTCAGGTATGATATTTCTTTTTCTAATTTGAGGAGTCGGCTGTCAGCTTGTTGGGTGTGGTCCTCCACGTCGCTGACGCGCTGTTCCATAGTATCGACTCTTGTTGTCAAACCTGTCAGCTTTCCATCCATGGCTGTCAATGCAGATTGGATTTGATCCACTTGTTTGGCGATTTTGTTAGAGACATCAGTCCCGTCTTTAATAGCCTTCATTAGGTCACCTAGATTTAATTCCGCTGAGTCTGTCATGACTGTTGGCGGCGTGTGACGTATGCGTCGTCTTGGCTGTATGTCTACAAGCGTGTCGGGAGGGCCTTGGCTCCGTAGTCCTTTACTCATTTAATAAATGACATTTAAATTAAATCCGACCATAAACGAAATGTCTAAGCAGACAGGGTGGTTTCAGTGTAAAAGTGGCATTCGTCAATTCTTTAGGCAAGCATTAAGTTGCTATAATAAGATTGGCATCGGGAGCACAGGGAGCGTGCGACTACTCTAGCACTGCATCTCGCCCCGACAAAAGAAAGACAAACGTCTTTCGAGTGGATGTATTATTTTTTAATGATTCCTCTACATATAAATGTTATATATAGCACCTTTAACCCCAAAATTACATCACGTCATAAATCAATCTCTCTAGACCAGGGGTTCTCAAACGTTTTTATACCACAACCCCATTTTATTTAGGATTATTTTTGGCGACCCCACACTTAATGTATCGCGTAATTTCAACGTGGAAATAAGGAATATCAAAATAAAAGCACACGTTGTTAAATTTGATCATGCATATTTATTAGACAATTAAATTACAGCACTATGTTATCAATGAAATTAATTAATATTATCAACAAAAGCAACAGAATTGTTTCTCTATACACATTTATAATGAGGCATATTTATCCAAAACCCCTGATTCTGCGGATCAATTATAATTTGAAGCCCTGTCCCTGCGCAATTAGGACATATCAACCGACTGATCAGTTCATTAAAAACGCGCTACATGAACTATCAGCCACTATCAGCCATTGCCCCGCAGTCCAAACACTCCTGCTTTCCAAGTGACAGCTTATGCATCGATGCACTTTGTGAAGGCATTTCATATTCTGCTTCAGTATTTTCATTGTCCTTGCATCTTCTTGCAAGTGACAACTGTTGTCGTATTTTGTGTGTAAGGCTTTTACACACCGGTCCGCGTTTTGACAGGTCCCACGGAGAAAAGCGATGTCAGGAATGTCAGAGCATGTGACGCATCTGAACCAATCACGTTGTCAGAATTCTGCACCAGCCAATGGGAGCTCGTTGTTTGAGGCAAACCCCCCCTACAACGGTGCCTCATATGATATTGGGCAGAGAGCAACCGCGCTGAATTTAGGCGACATCTACAGGCGCAGCATTACAATGTGTAGTAAAAATAAACATCTAAATGTGTATTTTGAACTGTTTTACCCAGAGGAACTGTTTTACCAGAGGAACTGTTTTACCAGAGGAACTGTTTTACCATGAGGAAAAAGTAACTCATCACATGGAAAAGTACAGGTCAGTGCTCGAATCCAAGTCCAAGTCATTTTGAAATTCCACACAAGTGTGTTTTTGATTGATCTGTAAACAAAGACCAAAAATAAGCTATTCATATTCATATAAATCGAGTCACAAGTCCTGAAAATGAGTCCTGGATTCGAGTCCTACACCGCTGTGATGTACATCCACACAGACAGGCAGACAGACAGACAGACAGACAGACATGCAGACAGACAGACAGACAGACAGACAGACAGACAGACATACAGACAGACAGGCAGACAGACAGACAGGCATACAGGAATGCAGACAGACATACAGACATACACACAGACAGACAGACATACATACAGACAGACAGACATGCAGACAGACAGACAGGCAGGCAGGCAGGCAGACAGACAGACAGACAGATAGATAGACAGACTGACAGACTGACAGACAGACAGGCAGACAGACATACAGACAGACAGACAGACAGACAGACAGACATACAGACAGACAGACAGACAGACAGACAGACAGACAGACAGACAGACATACAGACAGACAGACAGACAGACAGACAGACAGACAGACAGACAGACAGACAGACAGACAGACAGACAGACAGACAGACAGACAGACAGACAGACAGACAGACAGACAGACAGACAGACAGACAGACAGACAGACAGACAGGAAGGCAGACATACAGACATACAGACAGACAGGCAGGCAGACAGATAGGAAGGCAGACAATATCAAAATCAATATCATGTTTTTTTTAAATCCACCCTAACAAGGTTGGATTCACGCCTCCCCCCACTGCAAGCTAATGCTACCGGGATCAAGGCATGTTATCTCTCTCTCTCTCTCTCTCTCTCTCTCTCTCTCTCTCTCTCTCTCTCTCTCTCTCTCTCTCTCTCTCTCTCTCTCTCTCTCTCTCTCTCTCTCTCTCTCTCTCTCTCTCTCTCTCTCTCTCTCTCTCTCTCTCTGTCTCTCTGTCTCTCTGCGTTTCTCCCGATCATTCAATACATTGTTGGAAAGTAAAATGTTCCGCCTTTCGATCGTCACCACACTCAACCTATTGCGTGCTTCGTGTCTCGAGTTATAGGACGAAATATCCGGCGAGCGTTATTTGACAAGCCGTTCTGACGAGTGACCACGTTGATTGTAGCCACGCCCCCTTTTTGAGATGATTTATGACCCCCTAGGGCTTCTCTGATTGGTTGAGAGGTTTAAGGAGGCAGGACATCCGGTTTTGAGGGAGGGACATCCGGTTTCGGAAGGGGAGGGCCATCTGGTTACGGAAGGGGAGGATTTGTAAGGGGGAGGACTTCCGTTTTCATAATTTTTTCAAAATAAAAGTTTAAATTTTTTTTATCAGGTTGTGTGTATTCCAAGGTTTTCAAAAAAAACATTTCACAATATCTTCAGAAGGTATTTTGTGTGTGTGTGTATCTTCAGAATATAGTTTCACAACAATCTTAAGATTAAATGTGTGTATTCCAAGGATTAAACATTTAAACTGTGTGTGAGAATTAAGTTACAGAATTAAGAATATATGTATATCTTCAGAATAAAATACATTTTGTGTATTTCTTAAGAATGTATTATTCTCGGGCGGTTAGGTGGTCGAGCGGAGATTGCGTTCGTCACCAGCCCCGGAGCTGTGAGCTTGGTTCGCCTGTTCGAATCCAGCTCACAGCTCCGGGGTTGTCACCAGCTTGGCTGGCCGTCTGCACTGATACAATTGGCTGTATCAGAGGTTGGGAGAAGCTGGCGGGGTGGGTCCGGGTCGTTGTAAACAGCGACTCCTACAGTTCGGTCGGGGCGCCTGCTAAGCGCGGATTGGACGTGAGGGGGATAGTGTGGTCCTCCCACACGCTACGCCCTCTCAATGAGAATCCGCGCTGCCAGGTGAAAAGAAGCGGTGATTGGCTGGACGTGTGTCGGAGGAAGCACGTGGTAGCCTCCACTCTCCCAAAATGATCTGACTGTGGGGGTAAAGCGCAGCGACCAGGAAGGGACTGGGAATTGGCATACGACTAAACATTGGGATGGGAGAAAATTGGAGGAAAATGGAGGGGGAAAAAGACCAATAAAAAAAAAAAAAAAAAATAATGTATTATTCTTCAGAAAGTGCATTTATTCCAAGTGGTGTTTGTGTGTTTTCTTCCAAGTGGTTGTTCAATACCCTCTCTGTCTGTCGTAAACAAGGGTCGTAAATCTGCTTTTGGCAGAAGCTAAATACTAGTTTTGAGCCATCGCATTGGCCCTCGTTAAACACCCGCCTCCTATGATAGTTAAGGGGGTTGTCACTTCAGAGAAGCTGCAGTTAGACAGAGGGAGAAATATTCAGTCTACTGAGAGGAGACAGCCTACAGTGTGGAGACAAACAGAGCAGGGGAGAATTCTTTCTACACACCAACAGCAAACAGACAAACAGGTCCACTGACGACGCAGTCTCCCAGGTACTGCACAGCACCCTCTCCCACCTTGACCGTCAGAAGGGGGGCTATGTGAGACTGTTGTTCATTGACTACAGCTCAGCGTTCAACACCATAGTCCCCACCAGACTGGTGGACAAGCTGATCGAGCTGGGTCTGAGCTCCGCCCTGAGCGCCTGGGTACTGGACTTTCTGAGTGAAAGACCCCAGGCGGTCAGGGTGGGGGGTCAGACCTCCAACACCATCACCCTGAGCATCGGGTCCCCCCAGGGCTGTGTTCTAAGCTCCCTGCTGTACTCACTCTACACACACGACTGTGTGGCCAAGTTCAGCTCCAACTCCATAGTGAAGTTCGCAGACGACACGGTGGTGGTGGGGCTGATTTCGGACAACGACGAGAAGGCCTACCGGGAGGAGGTTGAGGTACTGGAACGCTGGTGCCAGGACAACAGCCTGCTCCTGAACATTGGTAAAACCAAGGAGATGATCGTGGATTATAGGAGAGGACAGCAGGAGACGCACACACCACTGATGATTAACGGGGCTACCGTGGACAGGGTGAGCAGCTTTAAGTACCTGGGGGTCCACATCTCAGAGGACCTGACATGGTCAACACACATAGACACAGTAGTAAAGAAGGCGAAACAGCGCCTCTACCACCTGAGACAGTTAAGGAAGTTCAGAGTATCGGGGAAGATACTCCAGTCCTTCTACTCAGGAGCTGTAGAGAGCATCCTGACCGGAAACATCACTGCCTGGTATGGAAACAGCACGGCACAGGACAAGAAGGCCCTACAGAGAGTGGTGCGCTCAGCCGAGCGTACCACGGGTATTGCACTACCCCCCCTGCAGGTTCTATACAACAAGAGGTGCAAATCCAGAGCCTGCAGGATAATGTAAGACCCTCACCACCCCAATAACAGCCTGTTTCAGCTGCTGAGGTCAGGCAGACGCCTGCGAACCCCAGCTACTAGGACAGAGCGGCTTAGGCTCAGCTTCTTCCCCCAGGCCATCAGAGCCATGAACAATGAACATTGAGTGCTCAGAACATTGAACTATCCACACACAAGCACACATGAACACACACACGACACGCACGCTGTGCACGCTCACACACGAGCAGCCACTTAACACTTTAACATGAGCGGGCACACACTCATGTCGCACACACGCACACTTATGACCAAAGGAAAGGACACTTTAAATTAGAATAACAGGAATAATAATAATAATAATAATACATCTATTTTATATAGCGCTTTTCCAGGTGCTCAAAGACGCTTTACATGGGCAGGAGAGACAAACTATGGCAAAACAAAAAACAGAACAAAAATAATACATGACAAAAATAAAATAAAATAACACCGACAGAATTAGAGGTCAAAAGCAAGATTGAAAAGGTGAGTTTTGAGGGCTGATTTAAAAGATGTCAGGGTGTTTGCATCACGGATATGGCTGGGGAGGGCATTCCAGAGGGAGGGGGCAGCAGCAGCGAAGGCCCTGTCGCCCCAGGTCCGGAGCCTGGTCGTGGGAGGTGTTAGGAGGTTGGCATCTGCAGACCTAAGGCGATGGGTGGGCGTGTGACGGTGGAGGAGGTCGGACAGGTAGGGAGGGGCAAGGTTGTTGAGGGCTTTGAATGTGATGAGTAGTATTTTAAAATGTATCCTGTATTTGATTGGAAGCCAGTGGAGGTCGTGGAGGACAGGGGTGATGTGATCAGAGCGACGGGTGGAGGTGAGCATGCGGGCAGCAGAGTTTTGGACATATTGGAGTTTATTGAGGATAGTGTTTGGTGAGCCGTAGAGGATGCTGTTGCAGTAATCTAGTCGTGATGATATGAATGCATGAACCAGTGTTTCAGCAGCGGAGAGTGATAGGGAGGGGCGGAGACGGGCAATGTTCCGGAGGTGGTAGAAGGCCGATTTGGTTATGTGGTTCACATGGCGGAGGAAAGAAAGGGTGGGGTCCAGGATGATGCCAAGGTTACGGACGTGAGTGGAGGGGGTGACAATGGTACCATCAATGTTTAGGGTGAAATCCTGGGTGTGGCTGGTGAGGAATTTTGGACCGATAATAATGATTTCTGATTTATTGCAGTTTAGTTTAAGAAAGTTATTTTGCATCCATATTTTGATGTCTGTGTATTGGAACAGGAACAGTGTATTGCACTACCAAAGCTAACTAGCATGTCCCATATGCTCTGTAAATAACTATGTACAGATACCGAGATGTCACTCCATGTTACCTGTTACCTGTTTACTGCACAATGTTGTTTTTTCATTTTTTGATTCTATTATATGTTGTACCACTGTATTGCACATCGTTGCGGGCAAGACCACCCGCATTTCATTGTATACCTGTATGCCGTGACAATTAAAACTCTTGACTTGACTTGACTTGACTTGACAGAGGGTATTGAACAACGACTTGGAAGAAAACACACAAACACCACTTGGAATAAATGCACTTTCTGAAGAATAATACATTCTTAAGAAATACACAAAATGTATTTTATTCTGAAGATATACATATATTCTTAATTCTGTAACTTAATTCTCACACACAGTTTAAATGTTTAATCCTCGGAATACACACATTTAATCTTAAGATTGTTGTGAAACTATATTCTGAAGATACACACGCACACAAAATACCTTCTGAAGATATTGTGAAATGTTTTTTCTGAAAACCTTGGAATACACACAATCTGATAAAAAAAATTAAAACTTTTATTTTGAAAAAATTCAGAAAACGGAAGTCCTCCCCCTTACAAATCCTCCCCTTCCGTAACCAGATGGCCCTCCCTCAAAACCGGATGTCCTGCCTCCTTAAACCTCTCGACCAATCAGAGAAGCCCTAGGGGGTCATAAATCATCTCAAAAAGGGGCGTGGTTACAATCCATCAAACTTTGCTATATGCCCTTATAAGGTATGACATACCCCTAAGTCCCGCCCCATTAAACCTCTCAAATTTCAAAAGGGGGCGTGTTTTGCATAATTAGACAGGTGGTGTATCCCTATTCTCTCTCTAGCGTTTGCTCTGAAAGTGATGAGCACTGATTGCAACGAGAAGCAGAAGAAGACCGACAAGTTCTTTGTTTTGACTCGCGCGTCTGAATGAATGGAAGCTGACAGTCATTTTGGATAATCACGCTGAATTATCGCGGTACACACATTACAAAAACCTTTGTAAAACCCATATTTTCCATGGGATTTTTATAAACGTTGGACCTGTATGACTATACGACTTCAGACTATGGAACTGTACCCAAAAACAGGCATCTGGCAACAAGTCAAGCAAGGACTAACAGACAAACAAACAGAAAAAACATTTAAACAAAAATCTAAATACTAAAATACCAGTCATTAGTTAGTTCTTCCAGTGGCAATGAAAGGGTTGAGGCCTTTGTGTTCAAGCCATAAATAATTTACTGTTTCCCGGATTTATGCAGAATTGAACCTAACCACCTTTATTTAACTTTTGTTTATCCAGGTCATCCCCTTTGAGGTCCCACATCTCTTCTACAGTGAACACCTGGCAACAGAAAGCAGCACATTCAATTACTGACAGAACAATATGAATACTTGATAAATAAGCAATAAATAAGCAATAGACCATCTCAGGAGGAAAGAAAGAGAGGAGGAGAACAGAGGGATGAAGAGAGTAAAACAAGAGAACCACGGCCAAGTAGTACATGTTAGGATAGGTCTCACGCCTGTGGAACAGCCTCCCCATCCAGCGGAGGGCACCACAGAATTAATGAAAAAGTTTAATTTGAACATGTATTCTCCATATTCCTCCAAACAAATCACAATATCAAGCTCTGTCATACATAACAATCATAATGAAAAAGAAATTAAGCAAAAAGTCAAGAGCAATGTAGTTAGTTAGTTGACATTTTCAAAAAAGGAGTAGAGGGAAGCTAAGCTTATTGATCCCTACCCCCTTACATTTACATATTTTTTTCTTCCATTACATTTTACTTGACATAACATAATTTAGTATAATACATTATATAATATACTTTTACTTATAGTACAAAAAGAAAAAACTTGAGTCGCTTGACAGCAGTAAATAGTACAATTCCACACTACATAACACAATATAACATAACTTTGTTTATCAGCATTACTCAATTCTATATTTCTCTAATGTGTATTTTTTAAGCTGCTTCTTAAATTTTGCAATATGATTACTCATTTTGATGTATTCAGGTAAGTTATTCCACAACTTCACTCCACAAACAGATATGCACATGCTTTTCAGCGTAGAGGTGGACACGGGCAAATACTGCGGCATGGTCATGCTGGACCTACAAAAGGCCTTCGACACTGTCAATCACACCATTCTGATTGACACGCTAAAAGCAATTGGTTTTGATAGTCTATCAGTGAGCTGGATGCAATCCTACCTGGAGGGGAGAGAGCAGATGGTGGAGGTAAACGGTACCCTACCCCCCCCCCCCCCTCACAGTAAGCTGTGGTGTTCCACAAGGAAGCATACTAGGTCCGCTACTGTTCCTAATTTATGCAAATGACATGTCGTCAGCTTGTGACTGCAACTTGTTCCTGTTTGCGGACGACTCAGCCCTGCTGGTCTCTGACAAGAACAAGTTACAGGTTGAAAAAACCCTCAGCTCAGAACTAGGCAAAATCTGCATATGGCTCGCTGATAACAAACTATCATTACACATGGGCAAAACAGAGTCCATTCTTTTCGGTTCAAATAACAAACTCAGCAAGACCGACGGCTTCTCAGTTACAGTGGGTGACAATATTGTCACAAGGAAAGAAGATATTACCTACCTGGGTTCCATCCTAGAGGCAAATCTTTCCTGTGACAAAATGGCATCCAATGTAATAAAAAAAAAGTCAACCAACGAACTCGATTCTTGTACCGGATCTCCTCACTGGTAAACAAGAATACCCTGAATACTCTGGCAGGAGCACTCATTTAAGGGTACTACGACTATGCTTGCACCTCATGGTACCAAAGCACCTCAAAGGCGCTAAAAACAAAATGACAAACATCTCAAAACAAACTGGTCAGACTACTGCTTGACCTTACTCCTAGAACCCACCTCACCCCTGCCCACTTTGACAACCTAGGATGGCTTAGAGTAGACGACAGAGTACAGCAACTTGCAATGGGCCTGGTCTACAAGATACACTACACGACCAAGGTACCCATGTACATGTCAAAATACTTCCCAAAGGTCAGTGAATACCACGATCACAACACCAGAGGGAGCTCCACAAATCATGTTAAACCCAGATTCCGAAATGTCCGAACACAACCCCCTCCAATGTACAGTAAATTACCAAGTATGGTCTTGTCAATATTCCAATGTACAGTTTTGTTTGTACAGTTGTACAGTGTCCCCCACCCACCCCTCCTACCCAACCTCCCCCCCCTACTCCTACCCAAACCCCCCCCCCCCCCCCCCACCCAACCACCTCCAATGTACAGTCCCCCCCCACCCCCACCTACCCAATCCAATGTACAGTTTCTACGTCAAATGTATATACTCTTTTTTCTGGACTCTTTTTGTATCACAAACAGTACTGTATTTGCAAATCTGGTATGTCATAAATGTATAGATGTAGCAGTACTGTCTATCTGTATGTCATGTATGTCATATATGTTACGATGAATTGAAAATGGGGGACCCTGATGTAAACAAGACGAAAGTCTTTCTCTGGTCTGCATCCCCTTAACAGACCAGAGTATTCCATGTATTGAGCTGTACTGTACTGTACCCATTCTGCAATATGTTAATAAAGTTTTCAATCAATCAATCAATCAATCAATCAATCAATCAAGTGTGTACCATTGGTTGTTTAAGATTCCCTCTCCCTCTTAAGTTATATTCTCCTTCCCTGTCTCTGAACCATCTTTGAATGTTGCCTGGGATTCATTTATATCTGGCTTTGTATACAATGAGAGCAGTTTTGAAATCAACTAGGTCCATACATTTCAATGTTTGTAGCTATTTATTATAAGTTATTTGTGTTCATAATATCCAACATTGTTGACTATTCTTATTGCGTTTTGTTGCATGGTGCATATTGGCTGTAGAGTGCTTTTGTAGGTATTACCCCACACCTCCGCACAGTAGTTTATATATGGAAGGAAGAGCGTACAGTACAGTGTATACAGTGTTTTTTGGTTTAGAATGTGTCTTATCTTACATAAAACACCAACACTCTGTGCCAATTTTGTCCTGACATATTTGACTTCAGAGCATGGCCTCTTTTAAAGCAGGCCTGAAAACCTATCTATTCCAACATTGCTAGATTTTCTTTTTTTCTTGTAATTAAATTTTTTGCTGTTGTCTTTCATTTTCTGTTTATACTATGTTTTTAACAATGTTCCATTTAAAAAAAAGTGTATTCTGTATTTTATTCTATTATTATTATTTTTTATTTTATTTTTATTTTTTAATCTTTTTCCCCCTCCATTTGCCTCCGATTTTCTCCCATCCCAATGTTAGTCGTTATGCCAATTCCCAATCCCCTTCCTGGTCGCCTGTAGCTGTTCCGCAACCGTTGCTATTTCCGGGGTAGGCCTGATTGGCCCCGACAGGCACGTGACCCGCCGCGGCCACGCCCCGCGGCAGCCTCAGGACGCGGCAACGAGGCTGCTGTGGTTCACAGGCGCTTTCCGCCTTCAACGCCGCCCGCAGCATTAGGAAGGAGTTTGTGGCGCCTTTCACATCGCAGTCATCAGTCATAATAATCGCGCCGCAGTCGGCAGTCATGCAATCATTTATCATTTAACATTTGAAAGGCATACATTGTTGTATGAAATAAAATAGTATAGAGACATATGTACAGCGTCGCGCCACAGTCGGCAGTCATGCAATCATTTATCATTTAACATTTGAAAGGCATACATTGTTGTATGAAATAAAATAGTATAGAGACATATGTACAGCGTCGCGCCACAGTCGGCAGTCATGCAATCATTTATCATTTAACATTTGAAAGGCATACATTGTTGTATGAAATAAAATAGCGGGGAGAATATGCTCACGTGAGCGGCATCGCTTATTGGGGCTTATGCCGAGAACAGCAGTAACACAACATTGCAGTGGCGGACTGGGACACAAATTCAGCCCGGGACATTCAGACGCACCAGCCCACACACCGGCCCACGCACCGGCCCCGAAACCGGCCCACACAACGGCCGTTATGAAACACTTGTCCAGTATTAAACAACCCAAGGCTGTGGCTAAGGAGTCAACATCAGGGAGACCAAATCTACACACCGCCCCTAGATGTGCACTCATGCACAGTGCACACACACACACACACACACAGAGACACACACATACATATACCGTTACTTCCTGTCATTGGCATATGTTTTTTTTTTACTAACATCTTAGTGCCTCATTAGCCTAGGGATTAAGGATACATGAAGTATTAACTACACCATAATAATATTGAGGTTTTGATCCATAGAAAAGGTCTGTGCTACACAATTTCAGTTAGATTGGATTTATTGTCCTTTAATTTGGCACTCATGTCATTAGTTGCTTGCCGTTTAATCAACATCGAAAGACCCCCCACTTCCTCCCAGACACCCATTCCAAGAGCTTGTTTCTCTCTCTCTCTCTCTCTCTCTCTCTCTCTCTCTCTCTCTCTCTCTCTCTCTCTCTCTCTCTCTCTCTCTCTCTCTCTCTCTCTCTCTCTCTCTCTCTCACTCTGTGTCTCTCTGTGTGTGTGTGTGTGTGTGTGTGTGTCTCTCTCTGTGTCTCTCCCTCTCTCTGTGTGTCTCTCTCTGTGTCTCTCTCTGTGTCTCTCTCTCTCTCTTTCTCTCTCTGTGTGTCTGTCTGTCTGTCTGGACTGGGCTCTCTCTCTCCCCTCAGGGTCAGCTGTGCTGGACTGGGCACTCTCTCTCCCCTCAGGGTCAGCTGTGCTGGACTGGGCTCTCTCTCTTCCCTCAGGGTCAGCTGTGCTGGACTGGGCTCTCTCTCTCCCCTCAGGGTCAGCTGTGCTGGACTGGGCGCTCTCTCTCCCCTCAGGGTCAGCTGTGCTGGACTGGGCTCTCTCTCTCCCCTCAGGGTCAGCTGTGCTGGACTGGGCTCTCTCTCTCCCCTCAGGGTCAGCTGTGCTGGACTGGGCTCTCTCTCTCCCCTCAGGGTCAGCTGTGCTGGACTGGGCGCTCTCTCTCCCCTCAGGGTCAGCTGTGCTGGACTGGGCGCTCTCTCTTTCCTCAGAGTCAACTGCATAAGAAGAACATCAGCAATTAATAATAATGGCTTGAATTCATACAGCGTTTTTCAGCCTTTTGAAAACACCCAAAGTAGTAGTAGTAGTAGTAGTAGTAGTAGTAGTAGTAGTAGTAGTAGTAGTAGTAATAGTAGTAGTAGTAGTAGTAGTTTATTCAGTCATCATCTCACACAATACAATATACACCATCATTTAACAATATTTGATTTTACAGTGACTGAGAAGGTACAGACTGAAGCAATGCTTATATAGCCTATGCCTGTCCTATATTCTAAACAAAAATTAAAAAAAAATTAAGACTCCAAAACAGTATTATAAAAGAAAATAGCAAAAAAAAACAGTATTATTCACCCTTGTAGTTTTCAAAAATAGCTTTACAAACCATTTTCTTAAAAACCAAAAGCGAATGACTCATTCTTAACTGTATATCAGCATTGTTCCACAAAGCGCTTCACAGAAACCATCAAGCATTCACACTCACACAGTCATACGCTACTGGTGGTCGTGAGCAGCATCAGCAAACACAGCTTCCCTGTGGCAGACTGACGGAATCATGTCTGCTATTCAGCGCCAACCACCATCAACAACCTTCATAAATACATTCAACATTAATGGAATAGGCTAACTACCAACTTAGCTGTAGCAGTTAGCTGTTATATGCAATCACATTTGTTTAACTACGGGGTAGTAGTTGACCTAGTTGTTAGCTTAAGCTAGTTAGCTGTGGTTATCTACAAACATGTAGATGAGACTAATCGAGAACATGGCTAACTGTTGGGAATTCTAAGGTACATCTTATTTAAGCATGTAAAATGGCAACTAATCAATTCAATCAATTAGATTACCAATATTATATCAACATGAAAATTTGAAAGGGAACATAATAGTATTTTATTTGAGTATTTACTATTATAATATTAGTAGCCAATTAATTTGCAGCCCGTCCTAGGTTCTGATTGGCTCTCTAGGTTCGCACTTTAGCTTCTGATGCTGTGGTGGGCACTAGTCCTAACATTGCTAACTAAACTTTTAGTCAGAGAAAAAACTTCACGAGTCACGACTATTTACGTCCACGTGCTGTAAGGAATCAGGAATACGGAAAGCACATTGTCTTGTAATAGAATGACTGAAATCACTGCAAGAACTAGTATAGGCTAGCTAGCCCTCATGAACCGGCACACACCAACAGTAGAATATGCACTAGGCTACTGCACGCACCTGTCATGTTACTGTTGGTTCCTTCCACTTGAACTTCATCATCATTAGCAGCAGCAGCTACTCTAACGCCAGCCCTTCCTCTACTAAACATGTCTGTAATTTTAGAACATTGTTCTGCGTCTTTTACTAGCAATTCTAGCTTTTTCAGCTCCACCCTTTCTTTTTTTGCATTCTCCATTTCTGCGCTTCTAGGCCTACTCGCGGTTGGGAGGAAACGTAAATCTCATTCACTGATGTCTCATGTCTCATTCAAGACTGGCTAACAAAAGCATGTCTTTCACTTAACACCAATAAAACAGTGTGTATGATGTTCACAAAGTCACCAGTAGAGGTCACTCACTCTAATGTGTTTCTGGGAGAGGCGGAGCTGGACATTGTACATTAATTCAAGTATCTTGGGGTCACATTGGACTCTACATTGACCTTCAAAAAGTAATGTGAAGAAAGTGACAAACACAGTCAAGTTTAACATCGAAAACTTCAGGCAGATCAGGCCCTGCCTGCCAGTTAATGCTGCAAGGATGTTTCTGCATTCAATGATTTTATCACACATCGAGTACTGTTTTATCAACTGGTCTCTTTCATATGTCACTACTCTTACACCAATAGAATTACTCTACAAAAAAGCCATAAAAGTATTTGATAGGAAACCAATTTCATTTCATCACTGTAATGTTTTAGAAAAACATAACATGCTAAGTTTCGAGAATTTCCAAGTTTTCAAATATACTTGCTTCATGTACAAGGTTCTGCATGGACTTGCCCCTCCCCCATTGAATGAGTTCATCCAACAGAAAGGAGACACTGGCATTACCACCAGGGCCATCAGTAGAGGGGACTGTAAGGTGCCTTTTCGGTATACTACCATTGCAAAAACTGTGTTCTCTGTTAAAAGTGGTAACTACTGGAATAGCCTACCAGTTGTGATTAGAGAGTGCCCTACATACTCCATGTTCAAGACCCATCTTAAACTGCATCTTAAGGCAAACCAGAACTGTGATCATTTTTAATCTGATTTAGTTTATGCAACTTGTTTATTGTTTTATTGCCGGCCCACACACTGGCCCACACACCGGCCCACATAATGGCCCACACACCGGCCCACATACGGCCCACACACTGGCCCACACACTACACCGGCCCACACACTACACCGGCCCACACACTGGCCCACACACTGGCCCACACACCGGCCCACACACTGGCCCACACACCGGCCCACACACTGGCCCACACACCGGCTCACACACCGGCCCACATACTGGCCCACACACTGGCCCACACACCGGCACACACACTGGCCCACATTAGTGGCCCACACACCGACTCACACACCGGCCCACACACTGGCCCACAGACTGGCCCACATACTGGCCCACACACCGGCCCACATACTGGCCCACACACCGGCCCACAGACTGGCCCACATACTGGCCCACACACCGGCCCACATACTGGCCCACACACCGGCCCACATACTGGCCCACACACTGGCCCACACACCGGCACACACACTGGCCCACATTAGTGGCCCACACACCGGCCCACAGACTGGCCCACATACTGGCCCACACACCGGCCCACACACCGACTCACACACTGGCCCACACACCGGCACACACACCGGCCCACATACTGGCCCACACACCGGCCCACACACCGGCACACACACCGGCCCACATACTGGCCCACACACCGGCCCACACACCGACTCACACACTGGCCCACATTAGTGGCCCACACACCGACTCACACACTGGCCCACACACTGGCCCACACACTGGCCCACACACCGGCCCACATTAGTGGCCCACACACTGGCCCACACACTGGCAAAAAAAAAAGTAAAAAAAAAAAAAAAAAAAAAGTAAAAAAAAAAAAAGTAAAAAAAAAAAAGTTTTTTTTTTTTTTTTTTTTTTTGGACCAGCCCACTTTGGTTCCGGCCCATCGGGATTCGTCCCGAACGTCCCGATGGCCAGTCCGCCACTGCAACATTGCAACTGTTGTGTTACTGCTTTCTGACCGAATTAGTCATTCATTTGTAGCTATAAAGACATATTCATAATCCAACATATGTGTAAAGAAACAACATATTCCGATTGGAAGGACTCCCAGCTCCTTCCTGCTCGCGTCTCACAGGGCTGAGCTGTGCACGGCTTTAGTCTCACTCGAGTGCGGAGGAGCGGAACTTCGGAAGACCGCTGGTTCTCCAACATACAGCGGTGTGCTCTTCAGAATGTACCGGGAGAAACGTTTACTGTACCCCGCAGACATAATACGCATATAAGCAGTGCTTACTAACATTATTAGTTACGTTATTTCTGACCGAATTAGTCATTAATTTGTCTAGCACAGTCTCTAACAGTGTAACAGTAAGAAGCATTTTGGATAAAAGTATTCTGTACTTCTGTATGACAACAATGTATGCCTTTCAAATGTTAAATGATTAAATGATACACAGCTAAATCTACGCTCTCGCCTCTCATCACAATGTATGCCTTTCAAATGTTAAATGATTAAATGATACACAGCGAAATCTACGCTCTCGCCTCTCATCCTGCTTTCGCCAACGGCAGCGATGTGAAAGGCGAAGCGAACTCCAGCAGTAGCATGCTTGCCGCTGGGGTTGCGGCGGGTCACGTGCCTGTCGGGGCCAATCAGGCCTACCCCGGAAATAGCAACGGTTGCGGAACAGCTACAGGCTTCCTGGTCGCTGCGCACTTACCCCCCACAGTCGGTCTGGGAGAGTGGAGGCTACCACGTGCTTCCTCCGACACACGTCCAGCCAATCAACCGCTTCTTTTCACCTGGCAGCGCGGACTCTCACTGAGAGGGCGTAGCGTGTGGAAGGATCACACTATACCACTCAAGTCCTATCCGCGCTTAGCAGGCGCCCCGACCGAACTGTAGGAGTCGCTGTTTACAACGACCCGGACCCACCCCGCCAGCTTCTCCCACCCTCTAATACTGCCAATTGTATTAGTGTGAACGGCCAGCCAAGCTGGTGACAACCCCGGAGCTGTGAGCTGGATTCGAACAGGCGAATCCAGCCGCTCCGGGGTTTGGTAACGAACTCAATCTTATTCTATTATTATTAATAATTATTGAATTTTTTAAACTATGTTTTAACCCTGTAGCACTTTGGGATCCTAGTGAACGAAAAGTGCAATACAAATAAAATGTTTATTATTATTATTATTATTATTATTATTATTATTATTATTATTATTATTATTATTATTATTATTATTATTATTATTATTATTATTATTATTATTATTATTATTATTATTATTATTATTATTATTATTATTATTATTATTATTATTATTATTATTATTATTATTATTATTATTATTATTATTATTATTATTATTATTATTATTATTATTATTATTATTATTATTATTATTATTTCAGTTCAGTTCAGTTCAGAGTTTTTATTTGCCACATGGAATAATACAATCATAGTTTCTTCATTAAAAAAAATCATAAATAGCCATTCCATGGACAAGAGGAGCAGGAAGAAGAATAAATCTTATTGTTACCTGCCCCTTATTCCTAAACTAACATGTATTTTCTTAATGGTCGGCGTATAACCTTATTTACACAAATAATCATTTATACCATTATAAAAGAAACACAATCCATAGTTAAACAAGAAACATTTAAATAATAATAATAATGATAAAGAATAAAGAAGAAAAGAAAGAGAAGAGAAAAAAAAAAAAAAGAAAAGATCTCACTATTCAGATCACATTTTGATTTTCATACTGACTAAATATTTTTTTTTATACATTTTTTTGAATTGATAAACACTGTTACATCCCTTAAGCTCGCTATGGAGAGGTTTCCATAACTTTACACCAATAACTGAAGGACACATCTGTTTAAGTGTGGTACGTGCAAACTGATGTTTAAAATTGTATTTTCTCCTACTAAACTCACGTTCTAAATGAAAAAGATTTTGTAGTTTTTCTGGCAGTGTATTATTTCTTGCCCTAAACATAATTAACATTGTTTGAAACTTAACCATGTCATCAAGTTTAATTATTCTAGATTTAATAAATAATATATTTGTGTGTTCTCGATAACTCACTTTATGTGTGATTATTATTATTATTATTATTATTATTATAAAAAAAAAAAAAAACACAGTCTCAGGTTACAGTCTCAGGTTACAGTCTCAGGTTACAGTCTCAGGTTACAGTACGTCTCAGGTTACAGTCTCAGGTTACAGTCTCAGGTTACAGTCTCAGGTTACAGTCTCAGGTTACAGTCTCAGGTTACAGTCTCAGGTTACATTCTCAGGTTACAGTCTCAGGTTACAGTCTCAGGTTACAGTCTCAGGTTACAGTCTCAGGTTACAGTACGTCTCAGGTTACAGTCTCAGGTTACAGTACGTCTCAGGTTACAGTCTCAGGTTAAAGCACATCTCAGGTCACCAAGGTATTCAATGAAGATTCAGTCTAGTCGGAAAATGTCCTCAAGGTCCAGAACATCATCATGTCTAACTTATGATTCAGTGCCTTATATATATATATTTATATATAATATGTTATGTTAGTATATATCTGCAATCTTGGATTTAATCTAGATTAATCTAGATTAAAATGGCTAAAAAAAAAACTGCCGAAGGCATTCAAAATATGTGTGTTCTACCCAAATAATGACCAGAAGTAAGTCCTTACTTTTTCTTTCCTCCTTATGTTTCTCAGGCCAGGTGGCCCATTACACCATGAGCCCATCTCCCGTTTCCAAAATACATTACAGACTGTTTGAAAAAGCTGTTTTGCTATGATAATTGGTAATGAAATATCAAAATAATGTTCAATAAGATGTACTTGTGTTTAATAAGTTGTTTTATTCAGAAGTTAACACAAATAAATAATAGTACCAGTACAGTACAGTATCTAGCACACTCTCAGGAGCAAAACAGAAAGAATCATTTCAAACTTGAACTATGTGACATGGCTTGAATCAACTGCTCCAGTGGAGTTGCTCAGTGGCCAATGGTGTCAACTGTGGTTGTACTGGGCAGCTCCCAGGTGTGAATGGAACTGTGTGAATGTGAAGCAGGGCGTTCCTGAAAAAGAGCATCTGTGCTCAGCGAACCTACCCTGGGTAAAATAAAGGTAAAAAAAATAAAAATTAAGATTAATGCGTTAATTATATTACCGTGCGATACTAGTATAGCGTTAACGCAGCACGTTAACGCCGTTAACGGCCCAGCTCTAATATATATATATATATATATATATATATATATATATATATATATATATATATTAGTTTATAAACTTATTGTAACTGAGGGGTACAATTCCCTGACTGTATTAATCAAGTATGGTATCATTAAACCACTACCGTCTTATGTACATTATACTGGCCATACCGTACACAAGTATATGATGAGAACACTTCCCCACAATGAATCGGTTCTACACAAAGTTGTCTTTAAGTATTTATTAGCAGCAAGAATACATAATATACTTTAATCGAATGCACTTGTAAGGCAAAGGAATGTGCGTAGGCAAATCAATAATGAATGTCCATTCTCTGGTTACGCATGAAATAAGAATACAACCTGAATATTAGGAATTATATCTAGGGGATACTGGTAGGGGGTTCCGCCGGTTGTAAGCCAGCAGGGGGAGGCAATGCTCTAATGCAAAGTCTGGGTCAGCGGGGACTCAATAGGCTCCCGGAGGCGGTATATTACTCCCTGCTCAGCAGACGAAAGGCAGCGACTGTAATCCCAGTATGCGTGCAGCACAGGTGGAAGCCGGTCAGCCTCTCCAATAGAGACGGGCTCGAATGATGTCCTCACGGGCAGGTCCCACAGCAGTGGGTGTAGACGATTCTTATCCGCTCCAACAGCTTGGTCCAAAGCAATAATAATAATACTCCAGCCGGAAAGGGGCTCTGCAATCACCGGTGTAGATCCTCCGGTGCGCGGTGGTTCACATTAACTAAGTTGAACTGGACGTTATTCAACCAAGCGCTGATACTTTACTATCCTATTCGCACGCGGCTATAAGTGCTCTATTTAGACACACAATTGCTCACTTCACTTGGTCTTTGACTCGTGATGAAGGCTTTTACTAGTAAGGAGCGAACGATACGTTGAACAAACGTATTAGGATAAAACAAGACTCTATCTTGGGGCAATACGAGCCCTACTTCACCGCACGTTGCATAGTGGGTGAGGCTTCACTTGTTACTAAGACTGAACTGAACGGACTGCGGACTGAACTACTTCTGTATTCACCTGCGCCATATTTATATGTTGGGCGAACAAACTAGTACCAGCCCCACCTCTGTCTCGTAGTCCTGGGCAGAACCGGGCATGTTGAGACAAGCCTTGACGGTAGCTTTGAACTCGACTCTGGGGGTAAGACACTGGCGCTGGTGGAACGCTATCCAATAAGAGAACGAAATATTATGGTCTGTAGGCTACTAGGTTAAAGGGATATTCTGTGTATATGTACAAAGAATACACAAGGGATATCAAACGATATACAAATATTATGCAATATATATCAATCAATAAATACATATATTCGGTTTAATCTGACCCTTTGTAACAGCCGCCTCCTAATTAGTCCCACCTAATTAGCTAAGCAGAGACAGATTAACCGCACTGTCCACTACTCAATGTCTGTGGTGAGGGTAGGCAGTTCACAAAGTCAGGGGTCATGGTCGTCATTAAGCGAGTCGGGGAGCCTTGGCGACTCTATCAGCCTCGCCACGGGTCGGTTGTATGTCCGCCCTTGGCCGAGCACTTCTGCCACTCTGACCTTTCCGTCGGCACCAGTGGTCACTTTGCTTACGCGGCCGGCCGGCCACGCAGCTCGGGGTAGTGACTGGTCTATGGTCATGACGACTGGACGGGATGAAGGGGGGCTTAGGAGGAAGCGGGCCTGAGACTGCTTTGATCTGTGCTTGGCTGTGCCTCCTCCTCCTCCGTCTGTTTCTCTTGTTTGCTCTGTACCCCGTCTGAGGAGGGGCCGGTCCCGGCCGCCCCGTCAAGGAGTCGCTTGGGGTGCTGGGTTCGAGGTCAGCTACGTCTGAAGCGCAGCTGAGGGGGTGGAGTTCCGAACTCCCTCTGGTGCCCACGGTTCTCTCACGGGCCTCTCTCTTAATGTCAATAGCCTCTGCTGTACGAGGGAGTGGCCGGTGTCGCTCGCCTTTGTGTGTAGGCAGCGTGTAGACGTGGGTTGACTGTCAAGTCCGTAGAGGGGGCCCTGGAGCGTCCATCCCAGTCGGGTCTGAACCGCGACTGGGCATCCTTTGGGTCCGATGTGGGCCGCCTCAATTGGGAGAATGAGGTCCGCGTGGTCGGAGCCGATGAGCAGGGTCGGTGTGGCGCCGTCGATAAGCGGTATAGGTAGTTGACGTAGGTGCACATACTTGGCCATCAGCTGTGGGATGGGGTAGGTGTACTGAGACAAGCCTATGTCGTGGCTGGTGAAGACGTTGGTTATACTATACTGCTTCTCGGGCTGGTCCACCGCTGCTATCTTGAAGGAGACCTTTTCACCTTTTATGGTCTTCTGGTCCCTTCTGATGGTGCGTATGGTCATGGTATCTTTGACACCCCGCAGGCCCAACTGGGCTGCTGCGGAAGCGAGGAGGAGAGTCTTTTCAGACCCATCGTCCAGGACGGCGTAAGTGTCCAGGACCTTGTCCTCGTAGCTCAGGAGCACTCTGACCACTTTGAGGAGCTGCTAGGTGGCTGCGCGCGCAGCGGAAGCAGCGGCGGTGGTCCTTGATCCACTGACTCACCTCGTCCGTGGTCAGCTTCCCGAAGGTGTCGCATTGGTACAGCCGATGTTCTCCCTCACAGTACTGGCACTCAATCTTCCACTGGTCCTCTTTCGTCGAGGGGGTGTGGTGGTTCTTGTACTGCGGTACTGATTCGGCTTGGTGCATAACGGTCACCAACCGGCGGTTATCCGTTGATCCCCGAGGTCCGAGTCTTGGGCTTGGTCCACTCCATACGAACGTGTCGAGTCGTAGGCTACTGACCTCCCTGGCGAGGAACTCAGATAGGTCTAGGAGGGATGCCTCTGGACCGTTGGGGTCGCGGTAGTCTCTCTGCCGCCGAAAGCGCTCTTGTCGGGCGGGAGGGAGCTTCTCTAGTATCCTCTCTACATTAGAGTTAGCGTACAGTTCATAGATCCCTTTTTCCTTTTGGGACCCCAGCATCCCTACCAGGGACTGTACCTTGATAGAGAGGTCATCTAATGCTCTGTTGTCTCTGGCTGGGGGGAGACGGTCAATGTCTCTTATCTCCTGTATCACATAGTCCCATATGCGTCCATAACGTTGGTCGAGGGCTACTAGAGCCGCGGTGTATGGGGTAGTAGAGCTGGAATATGCCAGCGCTATATTGTGCGCTCTGGGCACCTTCAGGTGCTTGAGTAGGATAGCATACTTGTACGGTTCATCTGGTACGTCGGACAGCATAGTCTCTAAGCACATTCGTAGCTCTGTGTACTGTGCTCTGTTCTCGTGTGTGAAGTCCGGGAACGTCGGTGTGCCAAGGTACGATGTCATGGATGACTGGCACATCGGTGAGCGTTGGGGGAGAGGCCTTCTAGGCGAGTCTCCTCTTGCGTGTCGTCTTGGGCTGGTGCTTGGTGGGTACCGAAGGTCGGGTACCCAGGTGCTGTTCCTCGGGGCTGGCGGTGCGTCAAACTCACCCGTGAGTTGAGTCGGGGGTTTGTAGCGCAGGGCCTCGGGGCTGACTTCTGGGCTGTACTGGACCTCCTGGTCCAGAGTACGTTGCTGCTGGTCAGGGCTGTACTGGGCCTCCTGGTCCAGAGTACGTTGCTGCTGGTCGGCTTGACATTCCTCCTCCTCCTCTTCCTCTGCTAGGTCCTGGAGTCTTCGGTTCAGTCTCTCGGCGTGGTCCGGTTCTTCCCGGTTGCTGGGTCTCGTATGGACCGGCCGGGGAGGGGGTTCGGAGACGTGGACAGGATCCTCCTGTTGGCGGGGTCCCGGGTCGCTTGGTCGGGTAGGGGAATGCGTCCTAGACCCTTGTCGTGACGATCTCCGGGAGCTCCGTGCGGAGAGAGGGGGTGTCGCCATGGCAACCAGTTTGTCCATCAGCTCCGCCTGCAGCCGGTCGCGCTCTGCCTCGCGCTGGGCATGGGCTGCGTCGCGCGCTGCTTCGCGCTGGGCATTGGCGGCGTCGCGCTGCGCATTGGCGCTGGCCTGGGCAGCGTTGCGCTGTGCGTTGGCGGCGTTGCGCTGGGCATTGGCGCTGGCATGGCCGGCGTGGAGCTGTGCATTTGCGACGTCGCGCTGTGCATTGGCGGCGGCGTGCTGTGCATCGGCGCGGCTTCTTTCAATGTTCTCTTCCGTCTGAAGGCGTCTGGTCTCCAGACTTATGCGGTCGTCTTCACTCCTTTGTTGCGCCTGGATGCGCTCTCGCTCGGTTGCAGAATGTTCGCGTTCACGGAGGGCTTGCGCTTGGAGTTGCGCGTGAAGGCGCTCTCGTTCGTCTGCAGCTTGTTCGCGCTCGCTCGTCTGTTGCGCTTGGAGTCGATCGCGTTCACCCTGAAGTCGATCGCGTTCGGTAGAGGCTGCCAGGGTGGCGATGAGTGCCTGTGCCAGCATTTTGTCCGCCTCGCTGGGGGAAGACGCCGGTCGAGGCGATCGGCTCCCGGCAGTACTCGTTGGAGACTCGTTGGGGTCGCGGTAGTCTCTCTGCCGCCGAAAGCGCTCTTGTCGGGCGGGAGGGAGCTTCTCTAGTATCCTCTCTACATTAGAGTTAGCGTACAGTTCATAGATCCCCTTTTCCTTTTGGGACCCCAGCATCCCTACCAGGGACTGTACCTTGATAGAGAGGTCATCTAATGCTCTGTTGTCTCTGGCTGGGGGGAGACGGTCAATGTCTCTTATCTCCTGTATCACATAGTCCCATATGCGTCCATAACGTTGGTCGAGGGCTACTAGAGCCGCGGTGTATGGGGTAGTAGAGCTGGAATATGCCATTGCTATATTGTGCGCTCTGGGCACCTTCAGGTGCTTGAGTAGGATAGCATACTTGTACGGTTCATCTGGTACGTCGGACAGCATAGTCTCTAAGCACATTCGTAGCTCTGTGTACTGTGCTCTGTTCTCGTGTGTGAAGTCCGGGAACGTCGGTGTGCCAAGGTACGATGCCATGGATGACTGGCACATCGGTGAGCGTTGGGGGAGAGGCCTCCTAGGCGAGTCTCCTCTTGCGTGTCGTCTTGGGCTGGTGCTTGGTGGGTACCGAAGGTCGGGTACCCAGGTGCTGTTCCTCGGGGCTGGCGGTGCGTCAAACTCACCCGTGAGTTGAGTCGGGGGTTTGTAGCGCAGGGCCTCGGGGCTGACTTCTGGGCTGTACTGGACCTCCTGGTCCAGAGTACGTTGCTGCTGGTCGGGGCTGTACTGGGCCTCCTGGTCCAGAGTACGTTGCTGCTGGTCGGCTTGACATTCCTCCTCCTCCTCTTCCTCTGCTAGGTCCTGGAGTCTTCGGTTCAGTCTCTCGGTGTGGTCCGGTTCTTCCCGGTTGCTGGGTCTCGTATGGACCGGCCGGGGAGGGGGTTCGGAGACGTGGACAGGATCCTCCTGTTGGCGGGGTCCCGGGTCGCTTGGTCGGGTAGGGGAATGCGTCCTAGACCCTTGTCGTGACGATCTCCGGGAGCTCCGTGCGGAGAGAGGGGGTGTCGCCATGGCAACCAGTTTGTCCATCAGCTCCGCCTGCAGCCGGTCGCGCTCTGCCTCGCGCTGGGCATGGGCTGCGTCGCGCGCTGCTTCGCGCTGGGCATTGGCGGCGTCGCGCTGCGCATTGGCGCTGGCCTGGGCAGCGTCGCGCTGTGCGTTGGCGGCGTCGCGCTGGGCATTGGCGCTGGCATGGCCGGCGTGGAGCTGTGCATTTACGACGTCGCGCTGTGCATTGGCGGCGGCGTGCTGTGCATCGGCGCGGCTTCTTTCAATGTTCTCTTCCGTCTGAAGGCGTCTGGTCTCCAGTCTTATGCGGTCGTCTTCACTCCTTTGTTGCGCCTGGAAGCACTCTCGCTCGGTTGCAGAATGTTCGCGTTCACGGAGGGCTTGCGCTTGGAGTTGCGCATGAAGGCGCTCTCGTTCGTCTGCAGCTTGTTCGCGCTCGCTCGTCTGTTGCGCTTGGAGTCGATCGCGTTCACCCTGAAGTCGATCGCGTTCGGTAGAGGCTGCCAGGGTGGCGATGAGTGCCTGTGCCAGCATCTTGTCCGCCTCGCTGGGGGAAGACGCCGGTCGAGGCGATCGGCTCCCGGCAGTACTCGTTGGAGATCCGTTCTCCTGTCGCGTACCGAGGAAATCCATCTCCTGGGTGCGCGTCTCTTCTTGTGGTGGGTCGGGTTCCGTCCCGGGAGGGCTTTCTTTATCCTGGAGCTCTCCGGGGACTGTCCCGTTGGCGTTGTCTGGGGGTAAAGTCATGTCATGTTCCTCCTGGTCCCCCCCGTGAGCTTGGTCAATTACGTTAGAACCCACTAGGGTCTCTACTGGCGGGGTAGCCTGGTCGGTAGGGTTGGACATAATTTTACTATCCGCTTTAGTTACTTTATCCGTATTTAACTTCCTTTTAAAGCTAGGTATTGGACTGACAACGTAGTCCTCTAGGTGAAGAGGTGGCTGCCGTCTGCGCTCTGGGCGATCTAGCTTAGGAGAACCGTTTGTGGAGTGTTCATCATCGGCCATGTCAATATTAATATTATATTAATATTACGCTAATTCTCTCCGGCTCGAAGGACCAATTGTAACTGAGGGGTACAATTCCCTGACTGTATTAATCAAGTATGGTATCATTAAACCACTACCGTCTTATGTACATTATACTGGCCATACCGTACACAAGTATATGATGAGAACACTTCCCCACAATGAATCGGTTCTACACAAAGTTGTCTTTAAGTATTTATTAGCAGCAAGAATACATAATATACTTTAATCGAATGCACTTGTAAGGCAAAGGAATGTGCGTAGGCAAATCAATAATGAATGTCCATTCTCTGGTTACGCATGAAATAAGAATACAACCTGAATATTAGGAATTATATCTAGGGGATACTGGTAGGGGGTTCCACCGGTTGTAAGCCAGCAGGGGGAGGCAATGCTCTAATGCAAAGTCTGGGTCAGCGGGGACTCAATAGGCTCCCGGAGGCGGTATATTACTCCCTGCTCAGCAGACGAAAGGCAGCGACTGTAATCCCAGTATGCGTGCAGCACAGGTGGAAGCCGGTCAGCCTCTCCAATAGAGACGGGCTCGAATGATGTCCTCACGGGCAGGTCCCACTGCAGTGGGTGTAGACGATTCTTATCCGCTCCAACAGCTTGGTCCAAAGCAATAATAATAATACTCCAGCCGGAAAGGGGCTCTGCAATCACCGGTGTAGATCCTCCGGTGCGCGGTGGTTCACATTAACTAAGTTGAACTGGACGTTATTCAACCAAGCGCTGATACTTTACTATCCTATTCGCACGCGGCTATAAGTGCTCTATTTAGACACACAATTGCTCACTTCACTTGGTCTTTGACTCGTGATGAAGGCTTTTACTAGTAAGGAGCGAACGATACGTTGAACAAACATATTAGGATAAAACAAGACTCTATCTTGGGGCAATACGAGCCCTACTTCACCGCACGTTGCATAGTGGGTGAGGCTTCACTTGTTACTAAGACTGAACTGAACGGACTGCGGACTGAACTACTTCTGTATTCACCTGCGCCATATTTATATGTTGGGCGAACAAACTAGTACCAGCCCCACCTCTGTCTCGTAGTCCTGGGCAGAACCGGGCATGTTGAGACAAGCCTTGACGGTAGCTTTGAACTCGACTCTGGGGGTAAGACACTGGCGCTGGTGGAACGCTATCCAATAAGAGAACGAAATATTATGGTCTGTAGGCTACTAGGTTAAAGGGATATTCCGTGTATATGTACAA
>NC_140165.1:267934954-267984954 GCF_963971535.1 Notolepis coatsorum
CTCAATGGTGACCAATGGTGAATGAATGAATAACGATGATGGATGTCGTCAAACACCAACATGGCGGGGTGGCTTGTTGCCTTGTCCGTTAGCGGTCGCACATCATCCATCACGAATGGCTGCCGACACACGAGGCGGAGGCGGCGTGGAACCATCACCCTGCGCCTGGCATTTCTGTGTTCCACATGAAGTAGTGGAGACGTCGACAAAAAGTGTTGATGGTCGATTCTGCTGCCTGCAGTGAGGAGGTTGTGGCTTTATGATAGATGTGATACCCACCACTGTGTCCTTTATGATAGATGTGATACACTGTGTCCTTTATGACAGATATGATACACTGTGTCCTTTATGAGAGATATGATACACTGTGTCCTTTATGATAGATGTGATACACTTTGTCCTTTATGATAGATATGATAATGATATCCACCACTGTGTCCTTTATGATAGATATGATAATGATATCCACCACTGTGTCCTTTATGATAGATATGATAATGATATCCACCACTGTGTCCTTGTCACGTACGTGGGTTGTTCATTATTATTATTGCCATATATTTTAACACCATGTAACATCAGGCTAGTATATTTAATGTGTAGTTTTCTATGTGTGATGTTGTGTCTTCTCCTAATCTCCTGTTTCTGTTCCACAGATCAAGTCAAGTCAAGAGTTTTAATTGTCACGGCATACAAGTATACAATGAAATGCGGGTGGTCTTGCCCGCGACGATGTGCAATACCGTGGTACAACATATAATATAATCCAATAAAAAAACAACATTGTGCAATAAACAGGTAACATGGTGTGACATCTCGGTATCTGTACATAGTATTTACAGAGCATATAGGACATGCTAGGTAGCTTTAGTAGTGCAATACACTGTTCCTGTTGTTATACTAATTTTAAGTGGCCTTTCCTCTTGGCCATAAGTGTGCGTGTGTGCGGCGTGAGTGTGTGCCCGCTCGTGTTAAAGTGGCTGCTAGTGTGTGAGCGTGCACAGCGTGTGTGTCGTGTGTGTGCTCGTGTGTATTTGCCACTCATCTCCTTGATTGGATTGGTTGCACCTGATTGGTGCACCTTCAGACAGGCAGTGGAGATGGGTGGATAATAGAGGGGGAGATGACACGCATCGGGGCGCCTCATGGAGTCATTTGCCAGTGACCATAGTGTTGGAGGTTGCCCTTGAATTGCCACTGTTGTGTGGAATTGTTATTATTGTGTGTTCTTGCTGTTCACACTGCTTACCTGGTGTATTTGTGTCTGTGTTGGTTGCTACCAGGTAAGTGTAAATAACAATATATCTTGTTGGCCTCTGTGCCTTCTGTCCCTATTGTGTGGATACTATAGTGTGTACTCCTTATGCAATTTACCACTGTGTGTGGGCACATGTAATATTGTATTGGCCTTATTTGTCGCTACTGTGTAGATTAGCCATTGTATCAGTGTATATATTATTGTTGTTGGCCTTAGTGCCTAATTGCCACTGTTCCACTGGAACTATATATATACATTGTGTTGGCCTTAGTGCTGGGTGATATCCCAGTGCCAACCTGGTTGGCTGGTGTCTGTAGACACAGCCCATACTAGCGTTTATTATTGGATTTACCCTGTGTGTTCTCCAACTACCCTTTTCCCTATTTGTTATATGTTTGTGGGATTACTTCCCCTCCTTCCTCATCATACATCAGTGGAGGTTTGAATTCCTACCACAAGATAATAAATATAATTTACTATTTGGAACAACGCCTTGTGTTTATTGCTTACCTGCTCGGGACCGTGCTTAGTGCACTACTGGAGGGGGCTGGTTTTCACATACAGCCCGCTCCAGCTTATATTTTATATTGTCATTAGACATTAGTATGTGACAGTCCTTTATGACAGATATGATACAATGTGTCCTTTATGATAGATATGATACAATGTGTCCTTTATGATATGTGACCCAGTCCAGCGATTTTTCCCACATGACTCCATTTATATTTACCAGATTTTTCCAGATTGTGAAAGTACAGAATGTAAGCTTTCAAATGATGTGTCATACTTAGAAATCTGAGAATGTTATTATTGTGATGTGCTCATTTTAAATCTTGTAAGCAGTCTTTTTTCTCAGAGATTGAAGCAGAGAAAAGTGCTCTCAAAACAGACGACACATTTTAACACCTATGTGCTGGGCGTAAACAATACCTCGCAGCCACACCTCTCCCCTCAATAGTATTAACATAATTAAGTGCTGTGACAGGCATGCTGTCATGACAGATCAGATGTTATTGTACTAAGCTATTAGAGCCTTCAAATGTATACAAAATCGAAAACGTTCTATTGTAGTAGTAATAATAATAGTAGTAGTAGTAGCAGTAGTTGTTTTAATGTTCTCTTGTACAGTAAACATGCAAACCCAAAGAGCCAATTATTTTCAAAGTATTAAAACAATCAAAGCTTTTCTCCACCACGTCTAGGGACTGAATAGTCGTTTCAAACCCAGGCAAAATTACTATTTCGGTTATAGACATAGACATAAAAGCTTTTCCAACATCTAACTAACTATAATCAAATATATGAATTGAGTACTACTGGGTGTAGTGCTAATCAGATGTATGTACATAGTTGTAGTATCAATATGTACAGTGATTCATTGACTCGTCCTGTAGAGCTATTTGGCTGACTTATCCATTGTTATTAGCTTAGCACAATGAATGGAAGCGGATGTGCCGGTTAGCTAGGCGAATAACGCAGCCAGATAGCTTAATACTGAATCCACAGACACACACACTCTCACACTCTCAGACACACACACACACACACACACACACACACACACACACACACACACACACACACACACACACACACACACACACACACACACACACACACACACACACACACACACACACACACACACACACACACACACACACACACATATACTAACATAACATATTATATATATTAATATAACATATTATATATACTAATATAAGATATTATATATATATATATATATATATATATATATATATAATAATCACACACACACACACACACACACACACACACACACACACACACACACACACACAGTTACGACCCTGGCTCAAAGGGACGCAACATAAGTGCAAACAGACACCAAAGCCTGTGTTTAAACCAAAAGACTACTCTAACAATGAATACTAGCACAAACTAAAGATCAAAGAATGGTGGAACATGAAAAGTCTCTGTTTCCACACTCTCCTCTAGCCACAGTCAGGCTGCATGTGTGACTGAGGGACTGGCTTTAACCAATCAGCAGCAATCAGCTAATTAGCAGCTAATTAGCAGCCCTCATCCTGCATGCACAGTGACACAGGAGTGATCAAGCTCATGGTACATAACACACACATACACACTCACTCACACACACACACACACACACACACACACACACACACACACACACACACACACACACACACACACACACACACACACACACACACACACACACACACACACACACACACACACACACACACATACGGGTTTATGCTACATCGTGGGGACCAATGACTGTATACAGCCTGATGGGATCCAGCCTTTCTAAAGGGTCTAGAGACATGATTTTAACTGCTAAAATCATTATATTTTTTTGTTAACACAAAAACCACTTGACATTTTCAAAACTCTCCAAAAAAAAAATCTGATATCTACTGGTTTATACTACCTCATGGGGACCACATGACTGTATACAGCCTGATGGGATCCAGCCTTTCTAAAGGGTCTAGAGCAGGGGTCAGCAACCTTTTTGACATGGAGTGCCTGTTTGAAATATAGTTGTAACTAGTGTGCCTCAACAATATTCCATGCATCGTAAATTTTTTTTCTCATAATCAGGTCTTTTTAATGATAATTTTTACATTATTAAATCATTATTGTTATTGTTATTATTAACAATATTATTATGATGGTTGTATCAACCCTAAATCTGAGTTGGGGGATGCAATGCAGACAAACAGCTGCATACAGTGCGACCATTTCACTCACATTTGCCCATTCATTTTTGGACACATCACACACCATTGGTGTGTGTACTGTACGTGTGCTGTCATAGCTCCACATACAGGCCTAATGGAGAACACCAGGATGTGAATGGAGGGTGAATGTGAGGTATATCGTGTAAATAAGTTTTGATTGATCGCAAGACTACACTGTAAAAAAATATATAATAATAAGTTACCTGTGAGGTTTTGCCCGCTGCTCACCACCTTTTCTCTGTTTCTTTAAAGCCTACTGTTAGAAATTCCCTTCTCACTCACTCTCTCTAGCCCCCACCCTCTCGTTCTTTACTCTCGTTTACTCTCAGTGGCCACACCTGGACTATTATCAATTACCTCTCGCACCTGTGGTGGCAGGCTAATTAGTTCCCCGGTGGGCTTTAAATACCAGGGCGCTTCCCCTCGTTTCGGCGTGGGGTCGTGTTGTATTCATGCTGAGTCATATTCTCTAACATCTAGACTCTTTCGGGAGATCCCCTGGTCTACCAATGCTGTAAGATGGATCTCTCCAGCCTTGAGATGTTTTGCTCCAGCCTTCGTCTGCTGTCGCCGTAGCCTGTGGAGGAGACTGTTCTGCGCTCCCTGTAACTTCCACGGGAGGCACCCCAGCGTTCCACTGCAGACCCCAGCGCAGCTGTTCGTCCTGACGCACATCTAGACCAACGCGCATCTCCCGGACCCTCGGGCTTGGCACGCTCTCCAGTCACCAGCGCGCAACGCGCATCTTCAAGGGCTTTGGCCACCTGTCGCCGTTTGCCTGGAGGGAGACATTGTACTGCGCTCTCTAATTCTCTACGGGAGGTATTCCAGTGTTCCACTCCAGACCAGCGCGCCAGATGCGCTCAAGCCTTCGCCACCTGCCGCCGTTTGCCTGGAGGGAGACACTGTACTGCGCTCTCTAATCCTCTACGGGAGGTATTCCAGTGTTCCACTTCAGACCTTCGAGCTTGGCACGCTCCTCCGTACCAGCGCACAGACGCGCATCTTCCAGACCTTCGAGCTTGGCACGCTCCTCCGTACCAGCGCACTGACGCGCATCTTCCAGACCTTCGAGCTTGGCACGCTCCTCCGTACCAGCGCACAGACGCGCATCTTCCAGACCTTCGAGCTTGGCACGCTCTCCAGACCTCAGCGCGCCGACGCGCATCTTCCAGACCTTCCTGCTTGGCACACTCCTCCACGCAGACGCACCAGATGCGTCTCTCGGTTCCGACGCGCACACCAAGGTGTGGCGCGCACTCTGTTCCTCGGCTCCGACAGCGGCTACCCGGTGGACGACACCCTCGCCACCGCCACTGTTCCGACGCGCACACCAAGGTGTGGCGCGCACTCTGTTCCTCGGCCCCAACAGCGGCTACCCGGTGGACGACACCCTCGCCACCGCCACTGTTCCGACGCGCACACCAAGGTGTGGCGCGCACTCTGTTCCTCGGCTCCGACAGCGGCTACCCGGTGGACGACACCCTCGCCACCGCCACTGTTCCGACGCGCACACCAAGGTGTGGCGCGCACTCTGTTCCTCGGCTCCGACAGCGGCTACCCGGTGGACGACACCCTCGCCACCGCCACTGTTCCGACGCGCACACCAAGGTGTGGCGCGCACTCTGTTCCTCGGCTCCGACAGCGGCTACCCGGTGGACGACACCCTCGCCACCGCCACTGTTCCAGCACTCTGTTCCTCGGCTCCGACAGTCGGCTACCCGGTGGACGACACCCTCGCCACCGCCACTGTTCCAGCACTCTGTCCCTCGGCTCGGACAGCCAGCCACCCGGTGGCGATGCCCTCGCCCCGCTGCTGTCCCTGTACCATTACGCTTACGCCTGGGTGAGTTTTGATTGTGATGTCACTCACCCAGCGTAGTGCCCTTGCCCCCGTTCCCGCTGCTGTCCCTGTACCTTTACGCATACGCCTGGGTGAGTTTTGATTGTGATGTCACTCACTCAGCGTAATGCCTCTTGCCCCCGTTCCCGCTGCTGTCCCTGTACCTTTACGCATACGCCTGGGTGAGTTTTGATTGTGATGTCACTCACTCAGCGTAATGCCTCTTGCCCCCGTTCCCGCTGCTGTCCCTGTACCTTTACGCATACGCCTGGGTGAGTTTTGATTGTGATGTCACTCACTCAGCGTAATGCCCCTTGCCCTCGTCCCGCTGCTGTTCCTGTACCATTACGCATACGCCTGGGTGAGTTTTGATTGTGATGTCACTCACCCAGCGTATTGCCTCCTTTAGTTCTCACTTAGTTATTAGTTTGGACATTTCATCTCCCACTCTGTTTTGTTCTCTCGTGGATATTATTTTGGACATTTCATCTCCCACTGTGTGTTTGTTCACACGAAGATAGTATTTACTTTGTTACTTTGTTATTTGGACTGTGCTGCATCTGCTCTGTTTTGTTCCCTTTGAATATTAACCCTCTCCTCTGTTCTGCAGAGCGGCCCAGATGTTTTCCCACCAGTCCCCAGTTCCTCCCTGTCCCCAGCCCGCCTCCGCGGTTCTCTGTCCCCAGTTCCTCCCTGTTTCCCCAGCCCGCCTCCGCGGGCCTCAGTCCCCTCTGTCCCAAGTTCTCCCCTTCTAGTTCCACCTAGTTCCTTGTCCCTAGTTCTCCTAGTCCCCAGTTCTCCTGTTCCCTAGCTCTCCTTGTCCCGACATCTTCTAGTCCCTAGTTCCTCTGTTCCCAAGGCGTTCCCTTAACCTTCCCTTAGGCGTTCCCTTACCTTCCCATAGTGTTCCCTTTTCCTGCCCGCCTCTTAAAGGCACTTTACCTTCCCCTCTTGTGTTATTCCAGTGTTTTGTGTTTTCTCCCTTAAAGGGACAGTGCCCTTTTTCCCTGTTCTAAATAAATATCTGTTTCTTGGCAAACCATCATACCTGTCTTGTGTTGTGCGATTGGGGTCGGTTACAAACCATAACATTACCAGAACTTAAAAATATTGAGTTCAGTTACTGTGCATTAAGGTTTTCAGTTTTCAATCCATAATAAGTTAACAGAAAAATAAGTACACAACCACATTATTTCAACCTAATAAAACTATGTTTATTGTCATCGTTTTAAGAACACAAGTTGACTTGGTAATACTCACATTTTGAGTAAAAAAAATTGCTTTTAACATGTGCAATGTTCAATGAAATAGAAAAATAAATAATACAATTTGTTGATTAATCCCACTGGTCACAATGGTGACCGTAATAATGTTTTTGTTATAAGGCTCTGTAAATGTTACTAAATGATGTAGCAATGTATTTCCAGCTAAATTGAAATAATAAACAAATAAAGGGTCTCAATTAAATATGTGGTAGTAAAAAGAACCTGTGGGAGGATTTCAACAAGATAAATGCGACAACAGTGCAAAATATTTCACTATAATATTTCAAAGCAAAAAAAAAAAAGAAAAAAAAAATATAATTTACATTTTTTATTTTATTTTTTTATGCTGCCCCCTGTGCCTATGCAAATGCCCCCGCGTGCCTATGCAGGCACGTGTGCCTAGGGTTGTCTACCCCTGGTCTAGAGACATGATTTTAACTGCTAAAATCATTTGAATTTTTTGTTAACACAAAAACCACTTGACATTTTCCCAACTCTTAAAAAAAAAGAAACCTGAAATCCCTTCCCCCATGGGGACCGGTCCCCATGGGGGGGAGGGATTTCATGTTTCTTTTTTTGTGTGTGTTAACAAACAAATATAATGATTTTAGCAGTTAAAATCATGTCTCTAGACCCTTTAGAAAGGCTGGATCCCATCAGGCTGTATACAGGTTATAGTCAAGTCAAGTAATTTATTTATAGAGCACATTTAAAAGCTCGAGAGCCAACCAAAGTGCTGTACAGTACAGTCAAAGCATAAAATCAATGTCCTATAAAATACACAAATATAAAAAGGCACAACAGGACAGGACAGTACAAAAGGACAAGCGGATAGGGGAGCACAAAGTACAGTATAGCACACCGGGGACAGAGGAGCACAAGAAGAGATACAAGAGGGAGGGGCCAGGATAAAATTGCATGGGAGTGTGTGGGTTAGGGTATCCGAGAATCAGGATTAATCGAAGGCTAGGGAATAAAAGTGGGTTTTTAAACGGGCCTTAAATGTCTCCAGCGTAGGGGCAGATCGAATCTCCAGGGGAAGCTGGTTCCATAGTTTGAGGGCTACGGCCTTGAAGGAGCGATCGCCTCTCTTTTTTAGTCTGATGCGGGGGGGGGGGGCAGCCGAGCCTGGTTGGAGGATCTTAGTGACCTGGGTGCTACGTAGGGGGTGATGAGCTCGGTGATGTATAGGGGTACTGCACCCGATAGTGCCTTGAAGATCAAAGATTACACCCAGGCTCTTGACGTGGGGTTTGAGGTGGGTGGAGAGTTGTCCTAGGCTGTTGGAGAGTGTTTGGGTGGAAGAGGGGGGGCCAAACAAAATGATCTCTGTTATGTTCATTGGCATACTATCAACACCACTGTTAGGCACTGCACATAACATACAATCAATTCAAAACAATACACTACCTTCCATTGTTTGGGGCTCTTGTTACAGTTTTTTACGACTGCTTTGACGCATTTTGCACATCAGAGTTTCAATGTGCAAAACTCAAAATGCTAATTGCTAAACTGACTTTAAAAATGCATACTCTAAGATACTAAATGCTATGCTTACATATCAAGTGCAAAACTGTTAATACAAAGTGCAAAACTCTAAATCATATGCTCCAGTCTCAGAATACAGCCACCTAATACTACATCAATGTTCAATTGCTTGTTGCTACACAGGCAGATCACTAAATCAATTCCAACAGGTGTTTGTACTAATGTCTCATTACCTTCTGATAAGTGCCCACGCTAGGTCTTAGGTCAGATCGATAACTTCATAACTCATTGGTCTGCTCATCTTGACATCAAGCAGCGTCCTGCGAAGTGGTTGACATGCAGAACTAAATGAGTCTACAAAATGTTGTTGTTACCACTGACCGACAAGAGATAGCGAATGCACCGTTCCGACCCCCCCAGTCATCGACCTTAGGTTGAGTGATTGAAGTTGCGGAATCTTTTATTTTATTTGCACTGGGAAGGACTTTCTTTATTCAGATGAGGTCCATTTCCCTTATCCGTTACACATATTATCACTGTATGGCTTTACTTGATAATCCCATTATACAGAACCCACTTCTACATCCATACATATACCGTTCTTTCTCTAGGTCTCTGTGTGGATAAAAGCCCACTCCTAGGGTTTTACATCATAAATCAGGAACATTACGGGACCGTGTTGTTGCCGACTGGTTAAAGACACACTTCTAAAGTTTTTACATCATAAATCATGAACATTACGAAGCCGTGCTCCCTCATGGTTAAACAATGGGTAAAGTTACAATGCAAAAACATTTCAATGCTTACCCGTCTTTCAGTTAGAAGAATGGATACAAAAAGGTGTGTTCCAAAAAAGGGTTTTATTTTTTAAAAGTACAAGATTACATTAAAGGCACAGTTTCATGGTTATAAGTACAAAGGTTTCTGCTTACAATATATCAGAACGCAGTCATCTCCATAAAATCTCTCAAAATCTGGCCTCTCGAAGGAGGAACAGTCATTTTTATATTGATCCTGCATCATATTTCTATTGGTCTAAAAACAGTGATGTCACAGGGATGTCATTTCACTAGCCAACCAACGTACAATACGTAGTAAGGATGGACTCCTCTCCTTCTTTTACTTGCGTTACCTTCAGTTACCTAGTTTTTTTATGTATGAGAAAGTCCCTCCACTTTTCATCTTATTCAGAACTTACAAAGGGTTAACCTGGCAACCAGGCAGTGCCGGGCGAGGCCATCTGTGAGAATTCCCATCAAGACTCCCCAGAGTTTATAGCAGAGAATCTTCAGAGATGCCCTCCTCCAGTGAACACAGTTTACACAATATATAGTATTATTATCTACTGACAGTTCATTTTAAGCATAAAATTATGAAACATATAATTAATGCAGCAGAATATGTATACACCTCTTACACCAACATTTCTGACTGTAGCAAAACATTTAACATTTAATTGTTATATAGTTTTAAGATTCTCTCTATAGTTTTAAGACTCTGTATAAGTTTATAACACAGGTGGCGCTTGTTGATTTGTGGCACACATAACGTGTGTCTTCTCTAAACTTTCACAGCCTCCGCCTTTATCTTCCTGGGGCCCCTCCCTTCTGCCACGTTATCAGCAAAAAGCAGCCGGACCAGTAAGTAACAGGTAGTAAAAAATGCAGGCAGGCTAGGCCTTCTGTGGGCAAAATCCTTTTTCAATGGCAGAGGCAGAGGCCTCCCCCCCCCGCCCCCGTCAAGGCCCATCTTTCAGTTACCTCCCTGCACAAACAGAACAGGCAATTCATTCTTCACGCAGCCAAGCAGTATGGAAGCAATATATATATATTAGTGCTGTCAAACGATTAAAATATTTAACTCGATTAATCGCATGATTGTCCATAGTTAACTCGCGATTAATCGCAAATTAATCGCATTTTTTATTTTTTTTTTACCTTAAACAGATCTTTTTCAAGTTCCAAGTTTTAATACTCTTATCAACATGCAAGTCAACAAATGCTTGCTTTATGCAGCCATTTAACACAAAAGGATGACCCTCATGCATTGCAAATTTGCATCAAATTCAAAACAGAGTGATGCACAAAATAACTTAAAAGAAAATAATAATTTAAAACAATGAATAAAGTGTGCATGAAATAATAGGGGAAAGAAAACGTTAGGAACTTGTTACATTCACACACACAAGGGCTGATTAATCACACACCCCCCTCTCTCCCTCACACACACACTCTCCCAGCTCTCTTTCTCTTTTGACCCTTCCTCATCTCTCTCACCCCCCTCTCTCTCTATATCTCACTCACACACACACACACACACACACTTCAGAAACAAACATAGTATCAATGAGAGCATCAATAATACACCTGAGTGAAGTCTAGTAAAAAAAAAAAATTTTTTTTTTTTTTTTTTTTTTAGTTAATCTTGAGTTAAAACAATTTGTGGCATTAATAGAATCGGGAGTTAACGCGATATTAACGCGATATATTTGACAGCCTTAATATATATATATTCAGATATATTCAGATATATACTATTCAGAGTATATATACAGATATATACCATAAACATATGTTTAAACCTTTTACATCCCACAATTGACAGAGAGAACAGGATGTCATTATAACCAGTGTCACTATTTGGCTGTGACACTTTACACCTCCTCTGTCATCCTGGTCGGTCATTTTCCATTGTCAATTCATTCTTCTCTACGCAGAAGCATATAATTGAATAATGAAGCATATAATTACATGTGAAAAATAGGTTATACGGCTATATTGTTACATAAACAAAAAGGTAGAACAGAAATCACTGTTCACCCCACCATATATTCACTGTCCTTTTTTAGAGAACAGGGCTTTGCTTTTTTTTGATTATATTTTTACCAACATTTCCTTTATTGATAAGGTGTGTTGGATGTATACTTGGCTGTCTTCCTAGTCTTCTTTGGCCTCTCATACTCCGCCCAGCCTCTGGTTGGTGGTGGTGAAGACGTCCCCGACGTCCCCGGTCGAGAGGTCATCAATCTTGGGTCTTGCAGGCTATGACCCTTTTCACCTCCCCTGACCTCTTGAACGACCACACCCCTGTGCTCGATGGATGGCTGGACTGGATAAATCTTCAGATCCCTCTGCACCCGACGGATTCCGGATCCAGCCTCGATGCGGGTCGCGCTCATTTTAGGGTAAAAAATCAAATCAACCCTGAAATATTCACAGCTCCTACCCCACGTCTCCACGGTGGCCCATGTCTTGCCGACATGGGGGTCACCCACTCGGGTAACCCTGTAAATCTTCACCCAGGCCGGGATAATTCCGGTCCAGTTGTCTCCTTCCAGAACATGGGACCTACTCGCTCTCAACTCTGACCCTGTGCTCAAGAGGAAGAAATCGTCAAACGGAATTCTGGTGAAGGGGTCAGAGTAGGGTCTCCTCCCTGGTCTTATGCCCACTATCTCAGACCAAATGGCGGGTAACTTAAGCTCTTCATTCGTCATCATTCTTCCGTCTTCCGCATATAGCTGAGATCGCTGACCGTCGTCTATTCCGTCCCATTTTCCCCTCTGGAGCGATATCCTCTTCACCCAGGTTGCTCCCAGGGTCTGAGCCAGTGTAAATTCCGGTGATGTAATCGTAGTCGCTGGCGGGCCCTGGTCAGGCATTATTGGTGAAACCAGGCTTGGTGATGACACAGCTGACACGAGTGTCGCTCTCCTAGGAACGTGGGGGTCACGATCCAAAATACCCAGTACGCTATCTAAATGACTTTCATGTAGCATGAGTTCGTCCTGCAGGATGACATATTCTGTACCAGCCATTCTTCTTCAGTTGCTGCTTGCTTGCTCTATGTGTCTCTGAGTGCTGGCAAGAGAGAGAGCACTGATCCTTTATAATCAGTTTAGAAGAGGCGCCGTCATAGTTGAAGGCCATAGTCGTTTTTTTACATAATTCATGGCCCTTCCCGTCTGGGGGAAGAGACCCCTATGACGTAATAGATTTATTGCAATAATGACCCCTATTATCAAAATGCAGGGGAGAGCCCAACGCATAACTCTCTTTCCATCATTTGGGCCATGGAAGCCCCTTTGGGGAGCTAGTGTCTCCTTGTGCTAGCTTCTCTTGAGCTATTACTCAATATGTTGAGTAATCAGAACTGTGTTCAGTTTCAGAGGTATTTAGCTCCCCATCATGTTCAGGTTCAGACTCAGTTTCACCTGAAGGTGTCATTTGTGGCCTCGGGTTCTGATCCTCGATCTGAATGTCGCCATCCTCCTCTTCTGGGCCATAGAAAATGGAACAGTGCTCATAATTGATGTTTTTGGCCTTTAGGTACTCGTCCAGAGAGCTGAACGCCTCTATGTCAGTGGAGGGAGATGCTCGTTTTGAGGTGGAGCCTTGCGCCTCATAAAGAGGAAAAATGACTACATCGTCTTCTTGGTTCTGTCCATTTCCAATATCCTGTGGCAGAACAGGGTCTCCATTTGTGGGTTCAAATGTCAGGTCCGACATGACCACACACATAACCATCCAGTCGCCATCACTCTCCTTATTTTGTGGTGATTCCTCCACCGTCAGTTCCCTGTGGTCTAGATCTATGGATTGTTCACGTTGAGAATCTTCATGATTCAACCCTTGCTCTTTAATTGACGCTTCCATCTTGACCGCATTCTCACCCTGCATAAACAGTGTCTCAGGAGGCAGAGCGGTCGTCTGGCAATCGGAGGGTTTCTGGTTCGATTCCAGCTTGTCCCAGGTAGTGTGTCGAAATGTCCCTGAACAAGACACATAACCTTTAACTGCTCCAGTTTTGCAGGTTGGCACCCTGCATGGCTGTCTCCACTGTGTGTACCATGTGGTGTCGTTTAAGGTGAGCCTTCTTCTTGAAGCTCTTTCCACACTGGTCACAGCAGTAAGGTTTCTCTCCTGTGTGTACCACGTGGTGTAGTGTAAGGTGACGCTTCGTCTTGAAGCTCTTTCCACACTGGTCACAGCAGTAAGGTTTCTCTCGTGTGTGCACCAGGTGGTGTAGTTTAAGGTGAGCCTTCGTCTTGAAGCTCCTTCCACACTGGTCACAGCAGTAAGGTTTCTCTCCTGTGTGTACCAAGTGGTGACTTTTAAGCTCTCCCTTCTTCTTGAAGGTCTTCTTACACTGGGCACAACAGTAAGGTTTCTCTCCTGTGTGTACCATGTGGTGTAGGTTAAGGCGACGCTTCGTCTTGAGGTTCTTTCCACACTGGTCACAACAGTAAGGTTTCTCTTCTGTGTGTACCGTGTGGTGTTGTTTAAGTTCTGCCTTCGTCTTGAAGGTCTTCCCACACTGGTCACATCAGTAAGGTTTCTCTTCTGTGTGTACCACGTGGTGTCGTTCAAGATCTGCCTTTCTCTTGAAGCTAATGTCACACTGGTCACAGCAGTAAGGTCTCTCTCCTGTGTGTACCACGTGGTGACTTTTAAGATTCCCCTCCGTTTTGAAGGTCTTTTCACATTGGTCACAGCAGTAAGGTCTCTCTCCTGTGTGTACCATGTGGTGACGTTTAAGGTGAGCCTTCGTCTTGAAGCTCCTTCCACACAGGTCACAGCAGTAAGGTTTCTCTCCTGTGCCAATTACTGTCTGCTGTACAGCCGGCAGCTCTGGGTATTGTGATTTGCTTGGTTCCGTGAATTCCTCACTTTCCGCAAGCGTCTCAGGGGACTCTGGGTGTGTTCCCCGTTCTCCTGGGTAGTCTAACCCCCTGCTGGGTGTAGAAGCTCCCAATCCATCATCCGAGGGTAATTTATCGTCCTCTGTGATGTGGGGATGATTGTGAGACATCCTGTTCACTTCCATTAGCTCTGGCTTGGTAGCCAGCTATTAGCTCATGTCTGGCTAGGGCCAGTCCACTTCCTGTTAGCACTGGCTTGTTAGCCTGTTGGGAGCTAGTTAGCTCTTGGCTAGTTAGCCATCAATCAGCTCCTGGCTTTGTTAGCCTGTGGTTGGCTAGTTAGCTCTTGGCTAGTTAGCCATCAATTCACTCTTGGCTTGTCAGCCTGTGGGGAGCTAGTTAGCTCTTGGCTAGTTAGCCATCAATTCGCTCCTGGCTTTGTTAGCCTGTGGTGAGCTAGTTAGCTCTTGGCTAGTCAGCCATCAATTAGCTCTTGGCTAGTTAGCCTGTGGTGAGCTAGTTAGCTCTTGGCCAGTTAGCACTTAGCTCGCTTGTGGCTAGTTAGCCTGCATTCCTGTGAACGCGCCGTTTTGGCAGCGTCACGTAGCCTCGGGCTAGGTAGCCATCCAGTTAGCACTTAGCTCGCTTGTGGCTAGTTAGCCTGCATTCCTGTGAATGCGCCGTTTTGGCAGCGTCACGTAGCCTCGGGCTAGGTAGCCATCCAGTTAGCACTTAGCTTGCTTGTGGCTAGTTAGCCTGCATTCCTGTGAACGCGCCGTTTTGGCAGCGTCACGTAGCCTCGGGCTAGGTAGCCATCCAGTTAGCATTCAGTTCGCTTGTGGCTAGTTAGCCTGCATTCCTGTGAACGCGCCGTTTTGGCAGCGTCACGTAGCCTCGGGCTAGGTAGCCATCCAGTTAGCATTCAGATCGCTTGTGGCTAGTTAGCCTACATTCCTGTGAACGCGCCGTTTTGGCAGCGTCACGTAGCCTCGGGCTAGGTTAGCCATCCAGTTAGCATTCAGTTCGCTTGTGGCTAGTTAGCCTGCATTCCTGTGAACGCGCCGTTTTGGCAGCGTCACGTAGCCTCGGGCTAGGTAGCCATCCAGTTAGCACTTAGCTCGCTTGTGGCTAGTTAGCCTGCATTCCTGTGAACGCGCCGTTTTGGCAGCGTCACGTAGCCTCGGGCTAGGTAGCCATCCAGTTAGCACTTAGCTCGCTTGTGGCTAGTTAGCCTGCATTCCTGTGAACGCGCCGTTTTGGCAGCGTCACGTAGCCTCGGGCTAGGTAGCCATCCAGTTAGCATTCAGTTCGCTTGTGGCTAGTCAGCCTGCATTCCTGTGGGCAAAGCACGAAATTATTTTGCACTTGTAACTCCCCCCAGAGCTTTCTAAACATTACGTTACTTTTTAGTCGCGAGTAAACTTTTACTTTTACTGCAATCACAAAAATATACTTTAATTGTGATTCTTTCTTTGAGTAGAACCTTCTACGTTAGGTTTTTGACTTTAAGTAAACATTGCGTTACTTTTTTAGTCGTGAGTAAACTTTTACTGCAATCACAAAAATATACTTTAATTGTGATTCTTTCTTTGAGTAGAACCTTCTACCTTAGGTTTTTGACTTTAAGTAAACATTACGTTACTTTTTTAGTCGTGAGTAAACTTTTACTGCAATCACAAAAATATACTTTAATTGTGATTCTTTCTTTGAGTAGAACCTTCTACGTTAGGTTTTTGACTTTAAGTAAACATTGCGTTACTTTTTTAGTCGTGAGTAAACTTTTTTAGTCGTGAGTAAACTTTTACTGCAATCACAAAAATATACTTTAATTATGATTCTTTCTTTGAGTAGAACCTTCTACGTTAGGTTTTTGACTGTAAGTAAACATTACATTACCCTTTAGTCGTGAGTAAACTTTTACTGCAATCACAAAAATATACTTTAATTGTGATTCTTTCTTTGAGTAGAACCTTCTACGTTAGGTTTTTGACTTTAAGTAAACATTACGTTACTTTTTTAGTCGTGAGTAAACTTTTACTGCAATCACAAAAATATACTTTAATTGTGATTCTTTCTTTGAGTAGAACCTTCTACGTTAGGTTTTTGACTGTAAGTAAACATTACGTTACCCTTTTAGTCGTGAGTAAACTTTTACTGCAATCACAAAAATATACTTTAATTGTGATTCTTTCTTTGAGTAGAACTTTCTACTTTAGGTTTTGACTTTAAGTAAACATTACATTACTTTTTTAGTCGTGAGTAAACTTTTACTGCAATCACAAAAATATACTTTAATTGTGATTCTTTCTTTGAGTAGAACCTTCTATGTTAGGTTTTTGACTGTAAGTAAACATTACGTTACCCTTTACTCGTGAGTAAACTTTTACTGCAATCACAAAAATATACTTGAATTGTGATTCTTTCTTTGAGTAGAACCTTCTACGTTAGGTTTTTGACTTTAAGTAAACATTACGTTACTTTTTTAGTCGTGAGTAAACTTTTACTGCAATCACAAAAATATACTTTAATTGTGATTCTTTCTTTGAGTAGAACCTTCTACGTTAGGTTTTTGACTGTAAGTAAACATTACGTTACCCTTTAGTCGTGAGTAAACTTTTACTGCAATCACAAAAATATACTTTAATTGTGATTCTTTCTTTGAGTAGAACTTTCTACTTTAGGTTTTGACTTTAAGTAAACATTACATTACTTTTTTAGTCGTGAGTAAACTTTTACTGCAATCACAAAAATATACTTTAATTGTGATTCTTTCTTTGAGTAGAACCTTCTACGTTAGGTTTTTGACTTTAAGTAAACATTACGTTACTTTTTTAGTCGTGAGTAAACTTTTACTGCAATCACAAAAATATACTTTAATTGTGATTCTTTCTTTGAGTAGAACCTTCTACGTTAGGTTTTTGACTGTAAGTAAACATTACGTTACCCTTTAGTCGTGAGTAAACTTTTACTGCAATCACAAAAATATACTTTAATTGTGATTCTTTCTTTGAGTAGAACTTTCTACTTTAGGTTTTGTCAAATCTGTAATTAATTTTACTCCAGAGGCATTTGACAGTTGTCCTGTTTTCTTCGGCCGTTAGCACCTATTCTGTTAGTATAAATGCCCAACGCAAGGGACGCCATGATAAGTGCCCACGCTAGGTCTTAGGTCAGATCGATAACTTCATAACTCATTGGTCTGCTCATCTTGACATCAAGCAGCGTCCTGCGAAGTGGTTGACATGCAGAACCAAATGAGTCTACAAAATGTTGTTGTTACCACTGACCGACAAGAGATAGTGAATGCACCGTTCCGACCCCCCCAGTCATCGAACTTAGGTCGAGTGATTGAAGTTGCGGAATCTTTTATTTTATTTGCACTGGGAAGGACTCTCTTTATTCAGATGAGGTCCATTTCCCTTATCCGTTACACATATTATCACTGTATGGCTTTACTTGATAATCCCATTATACAGAACCCACTTCTACATCCATACATATACTGTTCTTTCTCTAGGTCTCCGTGTGGATAAAAGCCCACTCCTAGGGTTTTACATCATAGATCAGGAACATTACGGGACCGTGTTGTTGCCGACTGGTTAAAGACACACTTCTAAAGTTTTTACATCATAAATCATGAACATTACGAAGCCGTGCTCCCTCATGGTTAAACAATGGGTAAAGTTACAATGCAAAAACATTTCAATGCTTATCCGTCTTTCAGTTAGAAGAATGGATACAAAAAGGTGTGTTCCAAAAAAGGGTTTTATTTTTTAAAAGTACAAGATTACATTAAAGGCACAGTTTCATGGTTATAAGTACAAAGGTTTCTGCTTACAATATATCAGAACGCAGTCATCTCCATAAAATCTCTCAAAATCTGGCCTCTCGAAGGAGGAACAGTCATTTTTATATTGATCCTGCATCATATTTCTATTGGTCTAAAAACAGTGATGTCACAGGGATGTCATTTCACTAGCCAACCAACGTACAATACGTAGTAAGGATGGACTCCTCTCCTTCTTTTACTTGCGTTACCTTCAGTTACCTAGTTTTTTTAAGTATGAGAAAGTCCCTCCACTTTTCATCTTATTCAGAACTTACAAAGGGTTAACCTGGCAACCAGGCAGTGCCGGGCGAGGCCATCTGTGAGAATTCCCATCAAGACTCCTCAGAGTTTATAGCAGAGAATCTTCAGAGATGCCCTCCTCCAGTGAACACAGTTTACACAATATATTGTATTATTCTCTACTGACAGTTCATTTTAAGCATAAAATTATGAAACATATAATTAATGCAGCAGAATATGTATACACCTCTTACACCAACATTTCTGACTGTAGCAAAACATTTAACATTTAATTGTTATATAGTTTTAAGATTCTCTCTATAGTTTTAAGACTCTGTATAAGTTTATAACACAGGTGGCGCTTGTTGATTTGTGGCACACATAACGTGTGTCTTCTCTAAACTTTCACAGCCTCCGCCTTTATCTTCCTGGGGCCCCTCCCTTCTGCCACGTTATCAGCAAAAAGCAGCCGGACCAGTAGGTAACAGGTAGTAAAAAATGCAGGCAGGCTAGGCCTTCTGTGGGCAAAATCCTTTTTCAATGGCAGAGGCAGAGGCCTCCCCCCCCACGCCCCCATCAAGGCCCATCTTTCAGTTACCTCCCTGCACAAACAGAACAGGCAATTCATTCTTCACGCAGCCAAGCAGTATGAAAGCAATATATATATATATATATTCAGATATATTCAGATATATACTATTCAGAGTATATATACAGATATATACCATAAACATATGTTTAAACCTTTTACATCCCACAATTGACAGAGAGAACAGGATGTCATTATAACCAGTGTCACTATTTGGCTGTGACACTTTACACCTCCTCTGTCATCCTGGTCGGTCATTTTCCATTGTCAATTCATTCTTCTCTACGCAGAAGCATATAATTGAATAATGAAGCATATAATTACATGTGAAAAATAGGTTATACGGCTATATTGTTACATAAACAAAAAGGTAGAACAGAAATCACTGTTCACCCCACCATATATTCACTGTCCTTTTTTAGAGAACAGGGCTTTGCTTTTTTTTGATTATATTTTTACCAACATTTCCTTTATTGATAAGGTGTGTTGGATGTATACTTGGCTGTCTTCCTAGTCTTCTTTGGCCTCTCATACTCCGCCCAGCCTCTGGTTGGTGGTGGTGAAGACGTCCCCGACGTCCCCGGTCGAGAGGTCATCAATCTTGGGTCTTGCAGGCTATGACCCTTTTCACCTCCCCTGACCTCTTGAACGACCACACCCCTGTGCTCGATGGATGGCTGGACTGGATAAATCTTCAGATCCCTCTGCACCCGACGGATTCCGGATCCAGCCTCGATGCGGGTCGCGCTCATTTTAGGGTAAAAAATCAAATCAACCCTGAAATATTCACAGCTCCTACCCCACGTCTGCACGGTGGCCCATGTCTTGCCGACATGGGGGTCACCCACTCGGGTAACCCTGTAAATCTTCACCCAGGCCGGGATAATTCCGGTCCAGTTGTCTCCTTCCAGAACATGGGACCTACTCGCTCTCAACTCTGACCCTGTGCTCAAGAGGAAGAAATCGTCAAACGGAATTCTGGTGAAGGGGTCAGAGTAGGGTCTCCTCCCTGGTCTTATGCCCACTATCTCAGACCAACTGGCGGGTAACTTAAGCTCTTCATTCGTCATCATTCTTCCGTCTTCCGCATATAGCTGAGATCGCTGACCGTCGTCTATTCCGTCCCATTTTCCCCTCTGGAGCGATATCCTCTTCACCCAGGTTGCTCCCAGGGTCTGAGCCAGTGTAAATTCCGGTGATGTAATCGTAGTCGCTGGCGGGCCCTGGTCAGGCATTATTGGTGAAACCAGGCTTGGTGATGACACAGCTGACACGAGTGTCGCTCTCCTAGGAACGTGGGGGGTCACGATCCAAAATACCCAGTACGCTATCTAAATGACTTTCATGTAGCATGAGTTCGTCCTGCAGGATGACATATTCTGTACCAGCCATTCTTCTTCAGTTGCTGCTTGCTTGCTCTATGTGTCTCTGAGTGCTGGCAAGAGAGAGAGCACTGATCCTTTATAATCAGTTTAGAAGAGGCGCCGTCATAGTTGAAGGCCATAGTCGTTTTTTTTACATAATTCATGGCCCTCCCCGTCTGGGGGAAGAGACCCCTATGACGTAATAGATTTATTGCAATAATGACCCCTATTATCAAAATGCAGGGGAGAGCCCAACGCATAACTCTCTTTCCATCATTTGGGCCATGGAAGCCCCTTTGGGGAGTTAGTGTCTCCTTGTGCTAGCTTCTCTTGAGCTATTACTCAATATGTTGAGTAATCAGAACTGTGTTCAGTTTCAGAGGTATTTAGCTCCCCATCATGTTCAGGTTCAGACTCAGTTTCACCTGAAGGTGTCATTTGTGGCCTCGGGTTCTGATCCTCGATCTGAATGTCGCCATCCTCCTCTTCTGGGCCATAGAAAATGGAACAGTGCTCATAATTGATGTTTTTGGCCTTTAGGTACTCGTCCAGAGAGCTGAACGCCTCTATGTCAGTGGAGGGAGATGCTCGTTTTGAGGTGGAGCCTTGCGCCTCATAAAGAGGAAAAATGACTACATCGTCTTCTTGGTTCTGTCCATTTCCAATATCCTGTGGCAGAACAGGGTCTCCATTTGTGGGTTCAAATGTCAGGTCCGACATGACCACACACATAACCATCCAGTCGCCATCACTCTCCTTATTTTGTGGTGATTCCTCCACCGTCAGTTCCCTGTGGTCTAGATCTATGGATTGTTCACGTTGAGAATCTTCATGATTCAACCCTTGCTCTTTAATTGACGCTTCCGTCTTGACCGCATTCTCACCCTGCATAAACAGTGTCTCAGGAGGCAGAGCGGTCGTCTGGCAATCGGAGGGTTTCTGGTTCGATTCCAGCTTGTCCCAGGTAGTGTGTCGAAATGTCCCTGAACAAGACACATAACCTTTAACTGCTCCAGTTTTGCAGGTTGGCACCCTGCATGGCTGTCTCCACTGTCTGTGGTGTTTAAGCTCTGCCTTCGTCTTGAAGGTCTTCCCACACTGGCCACAGCAGTAAGGTTTCTCTCCTGTGTGTACCACGTTGTGTCGTTTAAGGTGAGCCTTCTTCTTGAAGCTCTTTCCACACTGGTCACAGCAGTAAGGTTTCTCTCCTGTGTGTACCACGTGGTGTAGTGTAAGGTGACGCTTCGTCTTGAAGCTCTTTCCACACTGGTCACAGCAGTAAGGTTTCTCTCGTGTGTGCACCAGGTGGTGTAGTTTAAGGTGAGCCTTTGTCTTGAAGCTCCTTCCACACTGGTCACAGCAGTAAGGTTTCTCTCCTGTGTGTACCAAGTGGTGACTTTTAAGCTCTCCCTTCTTCTTGAAGGTCTTCTTACACTGGGCACAACAGTAAGGTTTCTCTCCTGTGTGTACCATGTGGTGTAGGTTAAGGCGACGCTTCGTCTTGAGGTTCTTTCCACACTGGTCACAACAGTAAGGTTTCTCTCCTGTGTGTACCAAGTGGTGACTTTTAAGCTCTCCCTTCTTCTTGAAGGTCTTCCCACACTGGCCACAGCAGTAAGGTTTCTCTCCTGTGTGTACCACGTGGTGTCGTTTAAGGTGAGCCTTCTTCTTGAAGCTCTTTCCACACTGGTCACAGCAGTAAGGTTTCTCTCCTGTGTGTACCACGTGGTGTAGTGTAAGGTGACGCTTCGTCTTGAAGCTCTTTCCACACTGGTCACAGCAGTAAGGTTTCTCTCGTGTGCACCAGGTGGTGTAGTTTAAGGTGAGCCTTCGTCTTGAAGCTCCTTCCACACTGGTCACAGCAGTAAGGTTTCTCTCCTGTGTGTACCAAGTGGTGACTTTTAAGCTCTCCCTTCTTCTTGAAGGTCTTCTTACACTGGGCACAACAGTAAGGTTTCTCTCCTGTGTGTACCATGTGGTGTAGGTTAAGGCGACGCTTCGTCTTGAGGTTCTTTCCACACTGGTCACAACAGTAAGGTTTCTCTTCTGTGTGTACCGTGTGGTGTTGTTTAAGTTCTGCCTTCGTCTTGAAGGTCTTCCCACACTGGTCACAGCAGTAAGGTTTCTCTTCTGTATGTACCACGTGGTGTCGTTCAAGATCTGCCTTTCTCTTGAAGCTAATGTCACACTGGTCACAGCAGTAAGGTCTCTCTCCTGTGTGTACCACGTGGTGACTTTTAAGATTCCCCTCCGTTTTGAAGGTCTTTTCACATTGGTCACAGCAGTAAGGTCTCTCTCCTGTGTGTACCATGTGGTGACGTTTAAGGTGAGCCTTCGTCTTGAAGCTCCTTCCACACTGGTCACAGCAGTAAGGTTTCTCTCCTGTGCCAATTACTGCCTGCTGTACAGCCGGCAGCTCTGGGTATTGTGATTTGCTTGGTTCCGTGAATTCCTCACTTTCCGCAAGCGTCTCAGGGGACTCTGGGTGTGTTCCCCGTTCTCCTGGGTAGTCTAACCCCCTGCTGGGTGTAGAAGCTCCCAATCCATCATCCGAGGGTAATTTATCGTCCTCTGTGATGTGGGGATGATTGTGAGACATCCTGTTCACTTCCATTAGCTCTGGCTTGGTAGCCAGCTATTAGCTCATGTCTGGCTAGGGCCAGTCCACTTCCTGTTAGCACTGGCTTGTTAGCCTGTTGGGAGCTAGTTAGCTCTTGGCTAGTTAGCCATCAATCAGCTCCTGGCTTTGTTAACCTGTGGTTGGCTAGTTAGCTCTTGGCTAGTTAGCCATCAATTCACTCTTGGCTTGTCAGCCTGTGGGGAGCTAGTTAGCTCTTGGCTAGTTAGCCATCAATTCGCTCCTGGCTTTGTTAGCCTGTGGTGAGCTAGTTAGCTCTTGGCTAGTCAGCCATCAATTAGCTCTTGGCTAGTTAGCCTGTGGTGAGCTAGTTAGCTCTTGGCCAGTTAGCACTTAGCTCGCTTGTGGCTAGTTAGCCTGCATTCCTGTGAACGCGCCGTTTTGGCAGCGTCACGTAGCCTCGGGCTAGGTAGCCATCCAGTTAGCACTTAGCTCGCTTGTGGCTAGTTAGCCTGCATTCCTGTGAACGCGCCGTTTTGGCAGCGTCACGTAGCCTCGGGCTAGGTAGCCATCCAGTTAGCATTCAGTTCGCTTGTGGCTAGTTAGCCTGCATTCCTGTGAACGCGCCGTTTTGGCAGCGTCACGTAGCCTCGGGCTAGGTAGCCATCCAGTTAGCATTCAGATCGCTTGTGGCTAGTTAGCCTGCATTCCTGTGAACGCGCCGTTTTGGCAGCGTCACGTAGCCTCGGGCTAGGTTAGCCATCCAGTTAGCATTCAGTTCGCTTGTGGCTAGTTAGCCTGCATTCCTGTGAACGCGCCGTTTTGGCAGCGTCACGTAGCCTCGGGCTAGGTAGCCATCCAGTTAGCACTTAGCTCGCTTGTGGCTAGTTAGCCTGCATTCCTGTGAACGCGCCGTTTTGGCAGCGTCACGTAGCCTCGGGCTAGGTAGCCATCCAGTTAGCACTTAGCTCGCTTGTGGCTAGTTAGCCTGCATTCCTGTGAACGCGCCGTTTGTTTTGGCAGCGTCACGTAGCCTCGGGCTAGGTAGCCATCCAGTTAGCATTCAGTTCGCTTGTGGCTAGTCAGCCTGCATTCCTGTGGGCAAAGCACGAAATTATTTTGCACTTGTAACTCCCCCCAGAGCTTTCTAAACATTACGTTACTTTTTAGTCGTGAGTAAACTTTTACTTTTACTGCAATCACAAAAATATACTTTAATTGTGATTCTTTCTTTGAGTAGAACCTTCTACGTTAGGTTTTTGACTTTAAGTAAACATTGCGTTACTTTTTTAGTCGTGAGTAAACTTTTACTGCAATCACAAAAATGTACTTTAATTGTGATTCTTTCTTTGAGTAGAACCTTCTACGTTAGGTTTTTGACTTTAAGTAAACATTACGTTACTTTTTTAGTCGTGAGTAAACTTTTACTGCAATCACAAAAATATACTTTAATTATGATTCTTTCTTTGAGTAGAACCTTCTACGTTAGGTTTTTGACTGTAAGTAAACATTACGTTACCCTTTAGTCGTGAGTAAACTTTTACTGCAATCACAAAAATATACTTTAATTGTGATTCTTTCTTTGAGTAGAACCTTCTACGTTAGGTTTTTGACTTTAAGTAAACATTACGTTACTTTTTTAGTCGTGAGTAAACTTTTACTGCAATCACAAAAATTTACTTTAATTGTGATTCTTTCTTTGAGTAGAACCTTCTACGTTAGGTTTTTGACTGTAAGTAAACATTACGTTACCCTTTAGTCGTGAGTAAACTTTGACTGCAATCACAAAAATATACTTTAATTGTGATTCTTTCTTTGAGTAGAACTTTCTACTTTAGGTTTTGACTTTAAGTAAACATTACATTACTTTTTTAGTCGTGAGTAAACTTTTACTGCAATCACAAAAATATACTTTAATTGTGATTCTTTCTTTGAGTAGAACCTTCTACGTTAGGTTTTTGACTGTAAGTAAACATTACGTTACCCTTTAGTCGTGAGTAAACTTTTACTGCAATCACAAAAATATACTTTAATTGTGATTCTTTCTTTGAGTAGAACCTTCTACGTTAGGTTTTTGACTTTAAGTAAACATTACGTTACTTTTTTAGTCGTGAGTAAACTTTTACTGCAATCACAAAAATATACTTTAATTGTGATTCTATCTTTGAGTAGAACCTTCTACGTTAGGTTTTTGACTGTAAGTAAACATTACGTTACCCTTTAGTCGTGAGTAAACTTTTACTGCAATCACAAAAATATACTTTAATTGTGATTCTTTCTTTGATTAGAACCTTCTACGTTAGGTTTTTGACTTTAAGTAAACATTACGTTACTTTTTTAGTCGTGAGTAAACTTTTACTGCAATCACAAAAATATACTTTAATTGTGATTCTTTCTTTGAGTAGAACCTTCTACGTTAGGTTTTTGACTGTAAGTAAACATTACGTTACCCTTTAGTCGTGAGTAAACTTTGACTGCAATCACAAAAATATACTTTAATTGTGATTCTTTCTTTGAGTAGAACTTTCTACTTTAGGTTTTGACTTTAAGTAAACATTACATTACTTTTTTAGTCGTGAGTAAACTTTTACTGCAATCACAAAAATATACTTTAATTGTGATTCTTTCTTTGAGTAGAACCTTCTACGTTAGGTTTTTGACTGTAAGTAAACATTACGTTACCCTTTAGTCGTGAGTAAACTTTTACTGCAATCACAAAAATATACTTTAATTGTGATTCTTTCTTTGAGTAGAACCTTCTACGTTAGGTTTTTGACTTTAAGTAAACATTACGTTACTTTTTAGTCGTGAGTAAACTTTTACTGCAATCACAAAAATATACTTTAATTGTGATTCTTTCTTTGAGTAGAACCTTCTACGTTAGGTTTTTGACTGTAAGTAAACATTACGTTACCCTTTAGTCGTGAGTAAACTTTTACTGCAATCACAAAAATATACTTTAATTGTGATTCTTTCTTTGAGTAGAACTTTCTACTTTAGGTTTTGTCAAATCTGTAATTAATTTTACTCCAGAGGCATTTGACAGTTGTCCTGTTTTCTTCGGCCGTTAGCACCTATTCTGTTAGTATAAATGCCCAACGCAAGGGACGCCATGATAAGTGCCCACGCTAAGTCTTAGGTCAGATCGATAACTTCATAACTCATTGGTCTGCTCATCTTGACATCAAGCAGCATCCTGCGAAGTGGTTGACATGCAGAACCAAATGAGTCTACAAAATGTTGTTGTTACCACTGACCGACAAGAGATAGCGAATGCACCGTTCCGACCCCCCCAGTCATCGAACTTAGGTCGAGTGATTGAAGTTGCGGAATCTTTTATTTTATTTGCACTGGGAAGGACTCTCTTTATTCAGATGGTCAATTTCCCTTATCCGTTACACGTATTATCACTGTATGGCTTTACTTGATAATCCCATTATACAGAACCCACTTCTACATCCATACATATACCATTCTTTCTCTAGGTCTCTGTGTGGATAAAAGCCCACTCCTAGGGTTTTACATAAATCAGGAACATTACGGGACCGTGTTGTTGCCGACTGGTTAAAGACATACTTCTAAAGTTTTTACATCATAAATCATGAACATTACGAAGCTGTGCTCCCTCATGGTTAAACAATGGGTAAAGTTACAATGCAAAAACATTTCAATGCTTACCCGTCTTTCAGTTAGAAGAATGGATACAAAAAGGTGTGTTCCAAAAAAGGGTTTTATTTTTTAAAAGTACAAGATTACATTAAAGGCACAGTTTCATGGTTATAAGTACAAAGGTTTCTGCTTACAATATATCAGAACGCAGTCATCTCCATAAAATCTCTCAAAATCTGGCCTCTCGAAGGAGGAACAGTCATTTTTATATTGATCCTGCATCATATTTCTATTGGTCTAAAAACAGTGATGTCACAGGGATGTCATTTCACTAGCCAACCAACGTACAATACGTAGTAAGGATGGACTCCTCTCCTTCTTTTACTTGCGTTACCTTCAGTTACCTAGTTTTTTTAAGTATGAGAAAGTCCCTCCACTTTTCATCTTATTCAGAACTTACAAAGGGTTAACCTGGCAACCAGGCAGTGCCGGGCGAGGCCATCTGTGAGAATTCCCATCAAGACTCCTCAGAGTTTATAGCAGAGAATCTTCAGAGATGCCCTCCTCCAGTGAACACAGTTTACACAATATATAGTATTATTCTCTACTGACAGTTCATTTTAAGCATAAAATTATGAAACATATAATTAATGCAGCAGAATATGTATACACCTCTTACACCAACATTTCTGACTGTAGCAAAACATTTAACATTTAATTGTTATATAGTTTTAAGATTCTCTCTATAGTTTTAAGACTCTGTATAAGTTTATAACACAGGTGGCGCTTGTTGATTTGTGGCACACATAACGTGTGTCTTCTCTAAACTTTCACAGCCTCCGCCTTTATCTTCCTGGGGCCCCTCGCTTCTGCCACGTTATCAGCAAAAAGCAGCCGGACCAGTAAGTAACAGGTAGTAAAAAATGCAGGCAGGCTAGGCCTTCTGTGGGCAAAATCCTTTTTCAATGGCAGAGGCAGAGGCCTCCCCCCCCCCGCCCCCGTCAAGGCCCATCTTTCAGTTACCTCCCTGCACAAACAGAACAGGCAATTCATTCTTCACGCAGCCAAGCAGTATGGAAGCAATATATATATATATATTCAGATATATTCAGATATATACTATTCAGAGTATATATACAGAAATATACCATAAACATATGTTTAAACCTTTTACAACCCACAATTGACAGAGAGAACAGGATGTCATTATAACCAGTGTCACTATTTGGCTGTGACACTTTACACCTTCAACAGCCTTGCCCAGGTGAGTAGCATTGCAATACAATTGATAATATCTTCACCACTACATAAAAAGCTGCTTATAAACCTGAAGAAAGGAGCAACATGGAGCAAGTTGGTGCAGCTGAGGTTGCACAACGAAGGACAGGGTCATGGACGGGGTCGTGGCCAAGGAGGCAGAAGAACATCTGTCTCAAATGAAATTATAACCACAATTGTTGACCATGTAATACAGTAAACCGAGGTCTTACTAGTGTCTCATAAAGACAAACAAGTGGTTGAGCAGATATTGAGTGCATAACTAGAGATGGTTAGTGACTGGCTAGGCTACAACAAGCTGTCCCTCCATGTGGGGAAGACTGAGTCCATCCTATTTGGGTCAAAGGTCAGGCTCAGAAAATCACCAGGTTTTAACATTAGAATAGGAGATACTGTTCTCACCGACAAAACATCTGTGAAATATCTTGGTTGTGCCAGTCAGATACAGGAGTTGTATGGGGAAGGAGTAATTTTTGTATTCTGCAGCTGTCTGCCCAGTGACCTGAAAATCGTAGTCAATGCTGTTAGATTCAAGTCCAGCCTGAAGACATGGCTCAAAAGGGACTATATGGTAAATGGTATATGTGATGTGCAGTGGCGGCTGCTGACCAAATTTTTTGGTGAAGCAAACATTTTATTTTTAAAACATCCCACAATGTGTGTGTCATTGGTGGCTGGTGCGTTAAAAAATTGGGGAGGACGGGAGAGATTAAAAGTAATAAAGAAGTCCGAAATTCAAGCTTTCTTTAACTACAAGGCATTTATTCATCATATATATTTTTTTTATAATATCAAACAGAAGACTGACTACACCGAATACAGAAGCCATGTTCGCTGGATTTTGGGGAAAAACAATATCTTTGACCTGTATTGGTCCCCTTGATACCACATTGTTGGGTATGGCCTACTTGGCCATAGTGCAGGGTCTTGTGAGGTCAAACCTTTAGTGGTGGTGGTGATACTGCTGCTTGTAGAGGTGGGTGACACGTCATCTTCATGATGGGCAGGTGTTATGGTCTCACTGAAGGTGGATGTTGACGGACAGGGTTCCTGCAAGTTTCAACAGGTTACATTTAAGACCTTTTAAGACCACTTTCAATATAATCTAATATGTTGCCATACCAGCAAAGAACTACTAAGAAGTAATTCCATGTATTCGCTATTACCATACTGCTTACTTTGCAGCCTGTACATTTCCCCCCCAAACACATTTAAACATGATCCAGAGAAGTACAGTACGGCTAAATACACACAATTGTTAAGGGGATGCAGACCAGAGAAAGACTTTCGTCTTGTTTACATCAGGGTCCCCCATTTTCAATTCATGATGAATTGTAAGTAATGGTGCAATTAGCACCATGCAATCCATTCTTTGTGGATCTAGCCCACAGTGTTTGTACACGTATAATATTGGGAGTTGTGCCTATAATTGACTCTTTGATACCGGCTCTGACCTGGTGAACGATTATGGTTGCTCTGGCCTCCAGTGGCCTCTGCTATTGGGCTCTCAGACGTGGACCGGCTGTGGCTGTCTGAGGTCTCTGGGTCAATAAATGCTGCCTTTGTGGGCTCACGTGCTGCAGACTGTGCTGTCGTCCATCTGTAGATTGTGTAGGTACACTTGAGACACCTTCTTGATGAGTTCTCACCTGCAGGCACAGTCAAACATGCATGGATACAGTTAGACAGTAGACAATTTTTTTTTTTTAAACATCCTCCACTGTGTGTCAGTGGTGGCTGGTTAGTTAAAAAATTGGGGAGGACGGGAGAGATAAAAAAAAAGAAATGTAATAAAGAAGTCAGAAATTCAAGCTTTTTTTTAACTACAATGCATTTATTCATAATTTTTTTTTTTATAATATCAAACAGAAGACTGAGTCTGTGCTAACCGAATACAGAAGCCATGTTCGCTGTATTTTGGGGAGGAAACTATCTTTGACCTGTATAGGGAGGTGTAGTGGTTACGTAATTTTCGTTTTTTTCCTGTTCCACCCTCTGTGGAATGCAATGTATTTCCCCATTTACCATTTCTAAATAGTCTCGTTTTAGATAAATAAAGCATTAACGTTGGCATGGTGTACCTTTCTGTGCATATTTATCCACAATCTATAGCTCAAGATGAAAATATTCGCAATTAATCGTAAAGGTAGCAAAATAACAACGTTTATTACAACATTGTTGGGTATGGCCTATGACACTTGGCCATAGTGCAGGGTCTTGTGAGGTCAAACCTTTAGTGGTGATGGTGATACTGCTGCTTGCAGAGGTGGGTGACACGTCATCTTCATGATGGGCAGGTGTTATGGTCTCACTGAAGGTAACGGACAGGGTTCCTGCAAGTTTCAACAGGTTACATTTAAGAATTTTTAAGACCTTTTTAAGACCCCTTTCAATGGAATCTAATAAATATCTAAATAACTATTAAGGAAAATGACTAAGAAGTAATTCCATATGTATTGGCCTGATAGGCTGTTACTCTGCAGCCCGGACGGGTGAATACTTTCAACAACAAATGTTTGTTTCCGCGTGCAAGTTTTGCGCTCTGATTGGCCAGGTCATGTGACATGTGCGCCAATCGTGGGACAGCAAGTTCTGCGCCTATTTCCGGGTCTAACAGTGCATTTTTCACAAAATGAAACAAAAACATGATAATTGACTGTTCCTGTCCTTTACAGTTAGCTAGCTAGGATACCTAACACTGCCAGTGATACTGCCCTGCAGAAGCTAACATCAGCTAACGAATTTGGCTAGCTAACAGTGATACTATTTTAATGGTCAATTGAAGAACAACAACAACAACAACTGAAAACTCTTAAATATGCCAAGTGTAACTGAGGGGTACAATTCCCTGACTGTATTGAGAGTATGGTATCATTAAACCACTACTTAGTTATGTACTTTAATTACTGGCCATACAGTACACGGTATATCTGGTGAACACCCACACAAGAATACGGCTTGACAAAGAAAGTTCTATTTAGAGGTATTTATTGTTAGAGCAGCAACGATAGGTTACAAATTGAGAATTATGAATTGCGCTTATATGGCGAAGAACACTTAAGTAGGTCAAGAGCGTAAGTCCATGAGCATAATAAGATGGGTATAACTGACGCCACCTGTAGCATAAGAATTACATAAGGCACACTCGTAGTCAGCTGGAGATACTAGGGGGTTCCCTCCGGTTGTAAGCCAGCAGGGGAGAGGAATGTTCGGGAGCAAAGTCTGGATCAACGCGGAATAAAGAGACTCCAGATACAGGAGCCAGTGCAATAATCCCTTGGTCCGTAGACAAAGCAACAGCTATACTCCAATATCCAAGACAGCATGGATGAAAGCTAGCCAGCCTCTGTGGTCCTAGAGGCGGGCTCGATGGTGCTCCTCACAGGGTAGATCCCACACAGCAGTGGGGTAGACGATTCTCTGCTCCAGCAGCCACAGTACCAAAGCAATATAATCCAGCCGGAAAAGGCTCTGCATTTGCCGGTGTAGGTTCTCCGGTGTACACATCCAACGGTTCTCGTCTAGGACTCCTCGGATGGCGGCACGAGTTTAGGCCGCCCAGCCTGGATAAGTGCACTAGCTAGAGTACGACGAACCGGTGGTAGTGCTGGTCACTGTAGAACGGTAGCCGCACGATACACTATAAATAATAGACTATTACTTTACAATAGAATAAGTCGAACTCGACGATACAGCGTTAAACTCTGACACTTTAGCTATCCATTCGCACGCGGTTCTCAAGGCTCTATTTAGGGGCAAAGGGGCCCACTTCATGGCACGTTGTATCGTGGTGAAGGCTTCAACGTTTTGGGTCAACTAACTGCTGTATCCACCTGCGACGTATTTATACGTAAGGTGAATAATCTAGTGCCAACCTCAGTTCTGTCTCGTATTACTGCGCAAACCTGGACATGTTGAGACATGTCTTAGCGGTAGCTTTGAACTTGCCATTGGGGGTATGGCCGTTGGCGCCTAGGGGTCGCTGTCCAATAGGAGAACGAATATTATGGTCTGGCCTGTACCTAGGTAAAGGGATATTCCGTGTATATATACAAAGAATATACAAGGGATATCAGACGATATACAAATATTATACAATATATCTCAAGTAATAAATATATATATTCGGTTTAATCTGACCCTTTGTAACAGCCGCCTCCTAATTAGTCCGCACCTAATTAGATAAGCAGAGACAGATTAACCGTCTTGTCCACTACTCAATGTCCGTTGTGAGGAGTAGGGCAATTCATAAAGTCAGTGGGTCATGGTCGTTATCAAGGGAGTCAGGTAGCCTTGGCAACTCTATCAGCCTCGCCACGGGTCGGGTGTATGTCCGTCCCTGGACGAGAACTTCTGCCGCTCTGACCTTTCCGTCGGCACCAGTGATCACTTTGCTTACGCGGCCGGCCGGCCACATAGCTCGGGGTAGTGACTGGTCTATGATCATGACGACTGTGCCCTCCGTCAAATTGTCTCTTTCTTTTACCCATTTCTGGCGGGTCTGTAGAGACGGTAGATAGTGGAGGAGGAAACTGTTCCAAAACTTGTCAGCCAATACTTGACTGTACCTCCACATTCTTCGGCCGTTCGCTTCCTCAGGTCTGTACCCTGTCTGTGGGAGCGCGGGGTCCAGCCGCACCATCAAGAGAGTGTTGGGGGTGACTGGGTCGACATCTGCTACATCACTTGAGACGTAACCGAGGGGCTTTGAGTTCAATACTCCCTCGATCTCTGTGAGGACTGTCGTGAGGTCTTCTTCCGCCACGGTCTGGGCCCCAAGCACGGCGTACAGGGCTGTCTTTATTGAACGTACTTCTCGTTCCCAGGTTCCCCCGAAGTGAGGGGCGTTCGGGGGGTTAAACTGGAAATCAATCTGAGAGGGAGCGAGGTGGGTCTTAAGTTCTGGGCCCATAGCTTGGAAGCTCTCTCTCAGCTCTCTTTCTACGCCTTTGAAGTTTGTCCCGTGATCAGACAATAATATAGACGGTTTTCCTTTCCGCGCTGTGAATCTCCGGAAGGCCATAAGGAATGAGTCCGTACTCATGGTTGGAAGGAGTTCTATGTGTATCGCTCGGGTGGTCATGCATTTGAATACAATACCCCACCTCTTCTCCGTCCCTCTTCCTTTCTTCACATACAGCGGGCCGAAGCAGTCCATACCGGTGGAGTGAAAGGGCTTGTCGCCGAGTCGGAGGCGACAGGGGGGTAGGTCAGCCACCCTGGGTATACTGGGCTGTGCTCGCCACTTGCGACAGTCTAGACAGGTCCGCTGCTTCTCTTCCTTGCAGTATCCAATAGCGACGTTTGATCTCAGCGAAGACTCTCTCTGCCCCAGCGTGGTGCACGTCCTCGTCGTATTTCTTTATGATGAGCTCTGTGACCTTGTGTCGGCTGTTGAGAACTATAGGGAACTTGACGTCATCCGTTAAGTCCGGGGCCCTTCTCAGACGACCACCCACTCTGATGAGATCATGGGCGTCGCGCTCAGGGGCCAAGTGGAGCAGTCTGCTGTCTGACGGGACTGGCTTTGATCCCTGCAGACAGTCTAGCTCGTCGGGGAACGAGTCTCTTTGGGCTCGCTGTAGCAGAAGGAGTTCTGCTTCTTCGTAATTAGCTGCATTAATGTCAGTAGTGGAGGGAACCTCAGGGTGGTGCCACAGGAATGTCTTTAGCTGCGCACTCTCAAGGATGGGGCAGTCGTCTATGTTGGGGTCTGTGGGGACTGGTGTGTGCGTCAACCCACAGAACATAGATTTCTTCATCTCTGCCTCCTCTTGACTAGCCTCCCGTGGGGTGGGGTTAGGCCACTCTTCTTCCGGGAGCTTGAGGAACTCGGGACCGTCACTGTAGATATTGTGACGTGTGAGGTCATCCAGGGACATTCCCCGTGTGATGACGTCTGCTGGGTTCTGTTTTGTGTCCACGTACCTCCAGCATGCTGATTCGGTTAGCTCTTGGATCTCTGTGATTCTGACTCCCACGAAGACCTTGTATCTACACGAATCGGACTGGATCCATGTGAGTACGGTCATGGAGTCTGACCACAGGATTGTTCTTTGCACCGGGATGGTGAGTTCACGTTGGATTAACGTGGCGAGTTGCGCTCCTACTAGGGCTGCGCAGAGCTCTAGACGCGGGATCGATTGTTGCTTGCGGGGGGCTATCCTTGAACGAGCCAGGATGAAGGCGGTATGTATTTCTCCTCCCTCCTCTCGGGCCCGCAAGTAGGCCACCGAACCGTAGGCTACTTCGGAGGCGTCGCTGAAGACGTGCAGGTCCATCTGGCACGTCTCCAGCCGCACTGTGGGTGGGAAGTAGCTGCGGCGTATGTTGACACCTGGGAGCGAGTTGAGTTCTGTTTCCCACTCTCTCCATGTGGAAGCAAGGTGGTCGGGTATGGGGTCGTCCCAGCCCTGGTCCTTGTCCCACAGTTCTCGCACAATAATTTTTGCCCTGGTGGTGTAAGGTAGAATACATCCCAACGGGTCATATTGTCTGGTGAGTGTTCTGTATACACTCCGTCTGGTGGTCGGTAGTGAAATCGACCTTCCCTGCTCCTTGGTCAGGGGTGTGTGTCTATAATGGAGCGAGTCTGTTTTGAAGCGCCAGACTAGTCCTAATGTCATTTCTTGGGCTTCACCTGGGATGGTCGCCATCCAGGTCTCGCTGCTTGCTGCCTTGTCCTCTGGGGAGAGGCTGCGCAGTACTTGAGGGTCGCTGCTGGCCCACTGCCGGAGATCAAAGCCGCCTTTGATCAGGGAGGCGCGGAGCTTGAGTAGGAGGGCCTCGGCCTCTTCTGGCGTCGAGACGCTCTGCAGACAGTTGTCCACGTAGAAACTCTTCTCTACACTTTGTCGGACCTCCTCGTCAGCTGCTGGGTCCTCTGCGACATGTTTTTGCAGTGCGAACGTAGCACAGCATGGGCTGCATGTGGTTCCGAAAGGGAGGACCTCCCATTGATAGATGGATGGTTGCTCATCCCCGATCCTCTCTCTCCAGGTATAGGAGTTTTATTTTATTGCTTTCATTTGGTATTGTTTCTTTTAGAATGGGTGGTCACTCAGTACATATATTTATTTAAATTTTTGAGTGTGTGGCCTGACATGTGTGAATGGAACAGTGGTGTGATGAATTTTGGATGAAAGGTTTTTAAATTTCTTTTCTTTTCTTTTTAAATAACCATTGAGGTGGTCTAAGTTTGGAGCTTGTTGATTTTATGGTTTTGGGTATGAATGGTAATTTAATTTCACATGTGAGGTCTGTTGGGATGTTTTTTTGATTATTTGCCTTTTGTTTCTTATTTCTCATCTGTTATGGTCTGGGTGAGTGGAGAAAGCTGGAGGCTGAAGGAAGTGGCGTCAGAACGTCAACAGAGTGTCAACAAAAGCTAAGTGGCCCCATCGCGTTTGCATATGATTACCATTTTGGTTTCTCTTGAAAATATTTGACATGTTATGTGAAAAGAAATTTTTTTGTGTTTGTTCCCTCGCAGATTTCAGTGGAGGGGGGAAGACGGACCATCACAGGTAGAGGAATCATGGAGGAGGTGTAGGAATACATTTCATTAGATTACGACACAATGGTGTGAACCCGTTCAGTCATTTCCTGTGGGAGATTGTTGGATTGTGGAAAGAGGTCGCTTGTGGACGCTGGCCCCTCCTTCAACATAGCCCCGAGAGCAGCGGCCAAAGGTTTGGGAAAAACCGCCAGACTGGCAGAGTCGTCTGTAGATCCAAGGACATACAGTCAGGGGTCAGAATGTGACGAGATCACAGGCCTACAAACGGGGTGAAGGGGGTGGCAAAAACGGTCAGAGACTGTGCAAGAAAGATGAGCGAGGGCCTCTGTGGGATGTGGTGTTTGATTAGTATGTTGAACGGGAGGTAACTGAACGGTAGCAACTGATATAGGTTATGACACAACGCAGGGGTACTATACACATTCACATAGGTAGAATATTAGGCGTAGATTATGGCCAAAGTGAGGTGGTGAAAAAAAAAAATTCTCCTTGGTGATTCTCCGCCTTCCATGCCCGACTGATGCGGCGACGAGGTGGTAGGTATTATGTCCATGATATGTTCATAAAGGGGGGAGGATAGGTGAGAAGACCAACTGATTGATTATGCAAATGTGATTGTGCTGTCTTAGAAAAGGAATTAACAGGAGAAAAAAGCTAAATGTATGTAAAAATGAATACTAATTTTTGTGTCTTCCCCAGATCTTATGAAATAATGTGAAAGTGGGGAATGTGGTAGTATTGACTTTGATATTCATAACTAAAATGTGTGAATAATTGGGAAACCATAACATTATGCCTTGTATACTGTTTAGCAGCAGAGTGGGCTGCAGGGCGAAATGAGGAACGATTCTAGAGACAGTGGCATCAGATAACAGCAGGGAGTTATTTCAACCCCCACTAGAACAAAGAAACTGAAAAGTCACACCCAAATGATAGCAGAGGTCTGCACTGACAGAGCAGACACCAGATAGCTGGCTCTGATAAGTATCAGACAGGATTAAAAGATCATTAATCAATAAAGACATGGTTTAAAGCTAAATGAAAAAGCATGATACTTGATTGGCTTTGATTGGATAAAGAACCCAATAAAAACATCTATATAGATATTTAGAGTTATCACAGCTATATGATCTGGTCACTAAGGGTACACACAGGAATGTTTATTCAGTCAGAGGATTTGAGCAGCCAAGACTCATCAAAGGAACCACACCGACGGGGGCCATTGGCGGCCCCCCTCTGTTTAAAGGAAGACCCACACAGGAAATCGAGGAGGGGGGGGCAACCAGCCCCCCCCCAGAGGAAACCAGGGGGAAGGGCGGACCGCCCTTCCAGAAGAACCAGCCGGATTGGAGGACCATATTAGTAAAATGTGCTATTATTGGCTAGAAATTATAAGATATAAGGGGCGACAAAGTGTGATTCTGGAGCCCAGATCCCAACCCCGATCTGCGTGCTCCCCGCTCCCCACCCAGAGACTACTGTGAGCTGATTGCATTTTACGTGAGTAAATCATGGGAAACACCAATGGTTGTTTATAGATTAGAGTAATGTACAGATCCCTGATCTGTAAACCAGATTTACTCATGTATAATGTGTACAGTAAATTCTCTATGTTCAAATTATGTTAACCAAGTGACTGTTTCTGTACATATTGGGGTTTGAGAATGCAAACCTTATTGTGATTTCTGTACACGGCAGCCATGTTAATGTTTTATGATAATCTTTTGTATGCAAAAGGCAACTTCTTATTCACCTTGGCCTCTGGCTCAAATAAATGCTGAGTTGAACTATAGTTCATGGTTTTGTCTGGCTACACGTTTATTTCTTCCATCTGCTTTAAGTCAGATGAAGAGACCAACAATTCTATCAATATGATCCCTTTCTCCTCCTTCAAGTTAAGCAATCTCATTGTACTGTACTACAATAACCTTAGATTATTGTAGGATTCTGTAGGAATTTACTACACTAGCAATCTAGCTAGCGAGCTAATTAGAGTGAGCTAATGCAAGCTAACTAGACAGCTAGCTTGTATGGTTTGATTGATTGATTGAACATTTTATTTAACAGATTGCAGAATGGGTACAATACAGTACGGCTCAATACACACAATTGTTAAGGGGATGCAAACCAGAGAAATACTTGTTTACATCAGGGTCCCCCATTTTCAATTAATCAAGTTTCTTTATTAGTTGTCATACAAAAATACAGAATACTTTTATATGAAATGCTTCTTTCTGTTTTGCTCCTGAGAGTGTGCTAGATAAAAATAGATAAGTATAAAATAAGTGTAAAATAGAAAGTGTAAACAAAAGTGTTCAATATGCATGATATATACAATATACAATGCAGAGTAGAGAAAAAGTTACTGAGTTACAATACAATATACAGTACAATGCAGAAGTGGGATGAGGTACAACTTAGGGTAAGGTGCAATGACCATCTTTACTGTTACTATTCTTTGTTTTGGTGTTGCTTGTACAATGTGCATGGCAGTATTGTTTTATTCTGATTGTACAATGATTTTATGTTTGAATGTGTTATGTTATTTTCAGAGGACCCCAGGGAGAGTAGTTGTTACTGTGGTAACAACTAATGGGGATCCTAAATAAACTAAACTGAAACTGTGTGCAGTATAAGTAATATATTTATGTTTTGTATCAAGTCCAACAAACACTACTCAAACGTTTTCTGAAAATGTTCAAAGTAAAAACTCTTTGAATGTGTACTTATTTATAATACTTACACATTGTAAATTTTCGTAAATACGTCAATATATTACTTATGGCAATAACATAACATACAATATATTTCTGTTGATGAAAATTGATTTACATATTTCAGGTGTGTCAAACTCATTTTCACAGAGGGCCACATCAGCATTATGGTTGCCCTCAAAGGGCCAAAGACCGTATAAATGTTAATGTAATGTAAAATAAATGTAGCTACTGTACTCATTTACATATTGTTAAACATGTTGTTTCTGTATTTATTACTTATTCAAGTTATACATATTGCATATGCATTTGCATAGATGTAAAAATATATGTTAGCTTATGTTATTTGAATAAAAACAAAATTTTAGTTTATCAGAACCCCATATTACTCCATCAATCAATGATCAAACCATTCAAGTAAATAACAAAGAAGAATATCATCAAATACAAGCTATGACATTAAGTTTGTTCAACATTTTTTTGTCACAGTCAAGAGGGTCAGAACTAACAACTGTGAGCTGCAAAGAACATGTGGGACAGATGTAGCAGATGTTACAAAAACAAATGGCTGCACACAACCTTGCAGAGGCCATACATCCAACTAATGGAAGATAGTTTAATTAACTTTCATTAACAGATTGCAGAATGGGTACAGTACAGTACAGCTCAATACACACAATTGTTAAGGGGATGCAGACCAGAGAAAGACTTTCGACTTGTTTACATCAGGGTCCCCCATTTTCAATTCGTAATGAAATTGCTATTATGTGTCTGCATGAACACACAACTGTAACTGTACTCAAAAATAACAAAATAAGGGTTATCTCAGTTCACAACTATATTGGTCAAGTTGTGGGTGGGACTTATTTGCGTCTCTACAGCTTCTTATTCAATTGAGCGAGATGCTCGGTTATGTCACACAGCCAGTTTGCATCTGACAGTTCAGACAATATTTCTTCAACCCTTTGTTACCTATTCCGCCTGGATCTTTTTTGTATTTTGGGCTGGAAAATTGTCAAAGAATGTCAGAGGAGTAAGTGCTTTTGGCTTTTTTCCTTTGTTACTTCATCAATACCTCAGATGTTCAACATACATGTATGTGTAAGAATGTGTAATAACTAAGGCTGTCAAAGTTAAAGCTTTATTAACGCATTAACCCACAATTCTTTTAGCGCCGCTATTTTTTAACCCAAGATTAATGTTTACATTTTTTTATTTAATTTTTTTTACCAGAGCTCTTGGGGGCCACATCAAATCACATGGCGGGCCACATTTGGCCCGCAGGCCATGAGTTTGACACCTATGACATTTGATGCAACTGACACAGAGTGGTTATTTTTATTATTAGTGTTTATTCTCAACCACATCATGCACAATTGTACAGCCCTGGCCTATTTTATTTCATAATTCTATTGTATTCTATTGTACTTCTATTTCTATTTAGTTCATGTAAAAAAATAAACGATTCTACCTTTTATTTTATCCTACCGTAATTGTCTGTCCGTTAATGTCGCACTAAGCGACCAAATCCAATTCCTTGTATGTGTAAACTACGTAAGGGATAATTTATGGCCAGCCGGTCATTGTTGAGATTTAAAAACCTTACAGGGTGAGTATGCCTAATGAGTATGCCTAATCAACCTGAAGGTTTTTTAAAATCTCAACAATGACGAGTGGCCATAAATTAGCCCGCTTATTACACGGCTACTTAATAAAGAAATGAATAAATAGACAGTTGACACAAAGGCTATAACAAGGATGGTTTTATTTAGTTAGAACGTGTTTATATTACATCCACAGATGCTCTGCTCCAGAGGGCATTCTGTCTGTGGCTGACTGCTGCCTGCGTGCATAGCAGCCTAGTGCACATGTTAGCGGCTGATGATTCGCTTATTTAGTGTTAGTATTCACGTTAAACTGAACATGTCCATTGAAGGTACAGTGAGTGTATGGGACTTCTTTGGGAATATTGAAGTTTTGTGGTTCTTGTCGGTGCTTTACAGTGCACACCCCCAGGAAACACGATGACTAAAATCAGGTAACTGTAGTATTAGGAGGATACACTACAGCTTATCGCGTCATTTAGTTACTAGATGATTCCAGATTCAAGAGATGTATTACTCATATACATACACAAGACATGTAGTGAATGTATGTGAGTAATGAATCTCTTGAATCTTGTGAGGTTCGCCTGTTCCCTGGACCTTTAATTCCCTGTCTCCTCACCTCACCAGCCCCCACCCTCGCGTTGTCGTTGTTTTATTTATTGCATTCCCTGCCTCGCTCCGTTCCTTTAAGGTACTGTGAGTACTGTGAAGTTCGCCTCTTCCCTGGACCTTTAATTCCTGTTCCCTGGACCTTTAATTCCCTGTCTCCTCACCTCTCCAGCCCCCACCCTCGCGTTCGTTTACTCTCGTCTGCTCTTCAGCAGCCCACACCCTTGGGCTACCTTTCATTATGTGTTTGATTGGTCCGTGCCGAACACACACTTCTAAGTCAAGTATCTATTACCATCTCGCACCTGATGTGTGTTCTAATTAGCGCCCCAATGGGCTTTAAATACCTCGATCTCCCCCCCAGTCCTCGTCGGGTCGTTCTCTATCTGTAGGCTCCTACGGGAGATTCTCTATAACAGTATCTTATCTTATCTGTATGCTGGTTCATCTCCGGCGTGAGACGAGGTGCCAGCCTTCGCCACCTGTCGCCGTTTGCCTGGAGTGGGACACAGCCTGCGCTCTCTAATTCTCTACGGGAGGTATTCCAGTGTTCCACTCCAGACCCCGCGCAGACGCGCTCCTACAGCAGACGCGCTCCACTCCAGACCCCGCGCAGACGCGCTCCTACAGCAGACGCGCTCCTACAGCAGACGCGCTCCACTCCAGACCCCGCGCAGACGCGCTCCTACAGCAGACGCGCTCCACTCCAGACCCCGCGCAGATGCGCTCCTACAGCAGACGCGCTCCTACAGCAGACGCGCTCCACTCCAGACCCTGCGCAGACGCGCTCCTACAGCAGACGCGCTCCATTCCAGACCCCGCGCAGACGCGCTCCTACAGCAGACGCGCTCCTACAGCAGACGCGCTCCACTCCAGACCCCACGCAGATGCGCTCCTACAGCAGACGCGCTCCTACAGCAGACACGCTCCACTCCAGACCCCGCGCGGACGCGCTCCTACAGCAGACGCGCAGACGCGCTCCTACAGCAGACGCGCTCCACTCCAGACCCCGCGCAGACGCGCTCTTCAAGCAGACGCGCACCACTCCAGACTTCTAGCCGGCGCGCTACTACTCCAGACGCGCATCGCTCTCTAATTCTCTACGGGAGGATGCGTCTCTCCGAGCCGGCGCGCTCTCCGAGCCGGCGCGCTCTTCAAGCCGACGCGCACCACTCCAGACTTCTAGCCGGCGCGCTACTACTCCAGACGCGCATCGCTCTCTAATTCTCTACGGGAGGATGCGTCTCTCCGAGCCGGCGCGCTCTCCGAGCCGGCGCGAAGCCGACACGCACCACTCCAGACTTCTAGCCGTCGCGCTACTACTCCAGACGCGCATCGCTCTCTAATTCTCTACGGGAGGATGCGTCTCTCCGAGCCGGCGCGCTCCACTCCAGACGTCTAGCCTGCGCGTTCCTACTCCATACCTGTAAGCAGCTCTGGCCCTCGCCCTGTCCAAAGCCTTTACCCTGTTTTCTCTGTCCCAGTCTCCAGCCCGCCTCCTCGGGCCTCTGTCCCTGTTCCCCTCTCCAGTGCCCCTGTTCCTGCCCTGTCCTTTGCCCTGGCCCTGTCCTTTAGCCTTAGCCCCTTAGCCTGCTCGCCTCTTAAAGGCACAGTGCCAATTTTCCCTAATTCTTGTTTCCAGTATTTTGTGTTCTCCCTTAGCCTTCCCCTTAGCCTGCTCGCCTCTTAAAGGCACATTGCCCTTTTTCCTTGTTCCAGTATTTTTGTGTTCTCCCTTAAAGGGACAGTGCCGCTTTTTGTTTGTATTCAATAAATGCCCTGTTCTTGGCTTACTCTCATACCTGTCTTGTGTTGTGCGATTGGGGTCGGTTACAAACCATAACAGTACGACCCGACCAGTCGACGACCCCAGCCAGCACAGACAGTGTATGTTGAGTTAGCCTTTGTTAGCTCCCCTGTTAGCTTCCCTGTTAGTCTCCCCTGTTGGCTTCTTTGTTAGCTCCCCTGTTAGCTTCCCTGTTAGTCTCCCCTGTTAGCTCCCCTGTTAGCCTTTGTTAGTTCCCCTGTTGACTCCCCTGTTAGCTTCCCTGTTAGCTCCCCTGTTAGCCTGTTAGCTCCCCTGTTAGCCTGTTAGTCTCCCCTGTTAGCTTCCCTGTTAGCCTGGTTAGCTCCCCTGCAGCTTCCCAGGCCTCTACTACCAGCATGGCCCCAGTCTGCTAGCTTAGCCCCGGCTGCTAGCACAGCCTCTAGGTTAATGCAGCCCTTGCAGCTAGCATAGGCCCTGTAGCTAGCCATGCCCAGGCAGCTAACCCGGTCCCTCTGCATGGCCTCCACTTTTTGTGTAGTTTTCCCCACTGCTAGGACTGCCCCTTCAGCTAGCAAGGTCAGTTTTCCCCACTGCTAGGACTGCCCCTTCAGCTAGCAAGGTCAGTTTCCCCACTGCTAGGACTGCCCCTTCAGCTAGCAAGGTCAGTATCTCCCACTGCTAGGACTGCCCCTTCAGTTAGCAAGGTCAGTTTCCCCACTGCTAGGACTGCCCCTTCAGCTAGCAAGGTCAGTTTCCCCACTGCTAGGACTGCCCTTTTCAGCTAGCAAGGTCAGTTTTCTCCCACTGCTAGGACTGCCCCTTCAGCTAGCAAGGTCAGTTTTCTCCCACTGCTAGGACTGCCCCTTCAGCTAGCAAGGTCAGTTTCCCCACTGCTAGGACTGCCCCTTCAGCTAGCAAGGTCAGTTTCCCCACAGCTAGGACTGCCCCTTCAGCTAGCAAGGTCAGTTTCCCCACTGCTAGGACTGCCCCTTCAGCTAGCAAGGTCAGTTTCCCCACAGCTAGGACTGTCCTTCCAGCTAGCTTGTTCTCTCATGCTGGTCCAGCCCTGTCTGCTAGCCTAGCTCCGGCAGCTAGCGCAGCCTCTATGTTAATGTAGCATTACAGCTAGCATAGGCCCTGTAGCTATCAGTGCCCTCTAGTTACCCCTCAGCTCCTCTGGTTACCCCTCAGCTCCTCTAGTTACCCCTCAGCTCCTCTAGTTACCCCTCAGCTCCTCTAGTTACCCCTCAGCTCCTCCAGTTACCCCTCAGCTCCTCTAGTTACCCCTCAGCTCCTCTAGTTACCCCTCAGCTCCTCTGGTTACCCCTCAGCTCCTCTAGTTACCCCTCAGCTCCTCTAGTTACCCCTCAGCTCCTCTGGTTACCCCTCAGCTCCTCTAGTTACCCCTCAGCTCCTCTAGTTACCCCTCAGCTCCTCTGGTTACCCCTCAGCTCCTCTAATTACCCCTCAGCTCCTCTAGTTACCCCTCAGCTCCTCTAGTTACCCCTCTACCATAGTTACCCCTCAGCTACCCTAGTTACCCCTCAGCTACCCTAGTTACCCCTCAGCTACCCTAGTTACCCCTCAGCTACCCTAGTTACCCCTCAGCTACCCTGTCCCTTTGCTAGCCCCACTTTTGGTGTAGCTTCCCCTGCTAGCATGGCCCAGTAATTTTTTGTTTGTTGCCTTGTTTATGTCCCCTGCCCCTCTGTCTGTATTTTTGGGTCGCCCGGTGGCTCCCGTGGAGGGGGGAGTACTGTGAGGTTCGCCTGTTCCCTGGACCTTTAATTCCCTGTCTCCTCACCTCACCAGCCCCCACCCTTGCGTTGTCGTTGTTTTATTTATTGCATTCCCTGCCTCGCTCCGTTCCTTTAAGGTACTGTGAGTACTGTGAGGTTCGCCTCTTCCCTGGACCTTTAATTCCTGTTCCCTGGACCTTTAATTCCCTGTCTCCTCACCTCTCCAGCCCCCACCCTCGCGTTCGTTTACTCTCGTCTGCTCTTCAGCAGCCCACACCCTTGGACTACCTTTCATTATGTGTTTGATTGGTCCGTGCCGAACACACACTTCTAAGTCAAGTATCTATTACCATCTCGCACCTGATGTGTGTTCTAATTAGCGCCCCAGTGGGCTTTAAATACCTCGATCTCCCCCCCAGTCCTCGTCGGGTCGTTCTCTATCTGTAGGCTCCTACGGGAGATTCTCTATAACAGTATCTTATCTTATCTGTATGCTGGTTCATCTCCGGCGTGAGACGAGGTGCCAGCCTTCGCCACTTGTCGCCGTTTGCCTGGAGTGGGACACAGCCTGCGCTCTCTAATTCTCTACGGGAGGTATTCCAGTGTTCCACTCCAGACCCTGCGCAGACGCGCTCCTACAGCAGACGCGCTCCACTCAGCCTTCGCCACCTGTTGCCGTTTGCCTGGAGTGGGACACAGCCTGCGCTCTCTAATTCTCTACGGGAGGTATTCCAGTGTTCCACTCCAGACCCCGCGCAGACGCGCTCCTACAGCAGACGCGCTCCAATCCAGACCCCGCGCAGACGCGCTCCTACAGCAGACGCGCTCCTACAGCAGACGCGCTCCACTCCAGACCCCGCGCAGACGCGCTCCTACAGCAGACGCGCTCCACTCCAGACCCCGCACAGACGCGCTCCTACAGCAGACGCGCTCCTACAGCAGACGCGCTCCACTCCAGACCCCGCGCAGACGCGCTCCTACAGCAGACGCGCTCCATTCCAGACCCTGCGCAGACGCGCTCCTACAGCAGACGCGCTCCTACAGCAGACGCGCTCCACTCCAGACCCCGCGCAGATGCGCTCCTACAGCAGACGCGCTCCTACAGCAGACACGCTCCACTCCAGACCCCGCGCAGACGCGCTCCTACAGCAGACGCGCTCCACTCCAGACCCCGCGCAGACGCGCTCCTACAGCAGACGCGCTCCACTCCATACCCCACGCAGACGCGCTCTTCAAGCCGACGCGCACCACTCCAGACTTCTAGCCGGCGTGCTACTACTCCAGACGCGCATCGCTCTCTAATTCTCTACGGGAGGATGCGTCTCTCCGAGCCGGCGCGCTCTCCGAGCCGGCGCGCTCTTCAAGCCGACGCACACCACTCCAGACTTCTAGCCGGCGCGCTACTACTCCAGACGCGCATCGCTCTCTAATTCTCTACGGGAGGATGCGTCTCTCCGAGCCGGCGTGCTCTCCGAGCCGGCGCGCTCTCTGAGCCGGCGCGCTCTTCAAGCCGACGCGCACCACTCCAGACTTCTAGCCGTCGCGCTACTACTCCAGACGCGCATCGCTCTCTAATTCTCTACGGGAGGATGCGTCTCTCCGAGCCGGCGCGCTCCACTCCAGACGTCTAGCCTGCGCGTTCCTACTCCATCCCTGTAAGCAGCTCTGGCCCTCGCCCTGTCCAAAGCCTTTACCCTGTTTCTCTGTCCCTGTCTCCAGCCCGCCTCCCCGGGCCTTTGTCCCTGTTCCCCTCTCCAGTGCCCCTGTTCCTGCCCTGTCCTTTGCCCTGGCCCTGTCCTTTAGCCTTAGCCCCTTAGCCTGCTCGCCTCTTAAAGGCACAGTGCCAATTTTCCCTAATTCTTGTTTCCAGTATTTTGTGTTCTCCCTTAGCCTTCCCCTTAGCCTGCTCGCCTCTTAAAGGCACATTGCCCTTTTTCCTTGTTCCAGTATTTTTGTGTTCTCCCTTAAAGGGACAGTGCCGCTTTTTGTTTGTATTCAATAAATGCCCTGTTCTTGGCTTACTCTCATACCTGTCTTGTGTTGTGCGATTGGGGTCGGTTACAAACCATAACAAATCTTGAATCATCTAGTAACTAAATGACGCGATAAGCTGTAGTGTATCCTCCTAGTACTAAAGATAAGATAAGATATTCCTTTATTAATCCCCTTGGGGAAATTCCAGCAACACACGCATACAGCACATCGTCTCATTAATAATTATAACAATCACAATCATTACATTTTTACAGTAACAATGGCACAGCATAAATTCAAACAGACATGTACATTTGTTGACACATGTCATCTACAGAATGCCTGAGACGCCATATGCGATAGTCAGGCTGCATCAACAACAGAGTAGTTAAACAAAGTGTCGTCGCGCCAGGTGGGGGAGGGAGGGAGGGAGGGAGGGATGGACAGGCGGGGTCGGGAGACAGTCTTAGGATCCACTCCTACAGCGCGCATACGTGGCAGCCGTCCAGAAACAGTTCTTACAGCGCTCGGCGTAAACACGGGAGGGGAGGAGGTCTGGGTGTGGGTTGGGGGGTGGGGGGGGGAGTGTCGAGGCCAGATCTGGAGGGGGGAGGTGAGGTGTTGGGGAGGGAGGCGCCGCATTCCAGTTGTTATCTCGTCTGACTCCCTTTTTCGAGGCTGCGAGACAGGCGGGCAGACCTTGGCATTCCACAGTTCCACACCTGACTTGAGAGTGTGGGGGGGGGGGTGCAGTAGAAGACAATGACCCCTAAAAGCACCGTTCTTGACTCAAATTCGATCCGTCGCGCTCTTAATGTCCTGCGCGACCCCCAGCAGGACTTGACCTCTCAACTGCTCGTCAGATGAATGGACAGCGAGTCGTTTAGCAAGTTCCATGTTGGTTTTAATAAGATCCATGTGGGAGACTTCCAGTCTGGCCACAGCTGTCAGGCAGCGGTCCACACGGTTATCATCCTTTTGTTCGTCTCTTTTCCCGATTATTCTTGTACAAATCCAGATCCAGATTGCGATCGCTCCCAAGCCGATCAGTAGGATTGTGATGATGTACACATCTTCAACATCCTCAATTTCAAGAGAATACAGGCATATTGATCGCCATTTATTCCAACTGTCAATCGCAAAGCCCGCTTGATATGTCCCGATTGGATGACCTGATGATAAGCTGTAGTGTATCCTCCTAGTACTACAGTTACCTGATGATAAGATGTAGTGTATCCTCCTAGTACTACAGTTACCTGATGATAAGATGTAGTGTATCCTCCTAGTACTACAGTTACCTGATGATAAGCTGTAGTGTATCCTCCTAGTACTACAGTTACCTGATGATAAGATGTAGTGTATCCTCCTAGTACTACAGTTACCTGATGATAAGCTGTAGTGTATCCTCCTAGTTAGTACTACAGTTACCTGATGATAAGCTGTAGTGTATCCTCCTAGTACTACAGTTACCTGATGATAAGCTGTAGTGTATCCTCCTAGTACTACAGTTACCTGATGATAAGATGTAGTGTATCCTCCTAGTACTACAGTTACCTGATGATAAGCTGTAGTGTATCCTCCTAATACTACAGTTACCTGATGATAAGCTGTAGTGTATCCTCCTAGTACTACAGTTACCTGATGATAAGATGTAGTGTATCCTCCTAGTACTACAGTTACCTGATGATAAGATGTAGTGTATCCTCCTAGTACTACAGTTACCTGATGATAAGCTGTAGTGTATCCTCCTAGTACTACAGTTACCTGATGATAAGCTGTAGTGTATCCTCCTAGTACTACAGTTACCTGATGATAAGCTGTAGTGTATCCTCCTAGTACTACAGTTACCTGATGATAAGCTGTAGTGTCTCCTCCTAGTACTACAGTTACCTGATGATAAGCTGTAGTGTATCCTCCTAGTACTACAGTTACCTGATGATAAGATGTAGTGTATCCTCCTAGTACTACAGTTACCTGATGATAAGCTGTAGTGTATCCTCCTAGTACTACAGTTACCTGATGATAAGCTGTAGTGTATCCTCCTAGTACTACAGTTACCTGATGATAAGCTGTAGTGTATCCTCCTAGTACTACAGTTACCTGATGATAAGCTGTAGTGTATCCTCCTAGTACTACAGTTACCTGATGATAAGCTGTAGTGTATCCTCCTAGTACTACAGTTACCTGATGATAAGCTGTAGTGTATCCTCCTAGTACTACAGTTACCTGATGATACGCTGTAGTGTATCCTCCTAGTACTACAGTTACCTGATGATAAGCTGTAGTGTATCCTCCTAGTACTACAGTTACCTGATGACAGGCTGCTGTGAGAGACATTCTCCAGATGTGCTGCTGTTGCCTGATTGGAGGACAGAGTCTTGCTCCACTTCCTGTCTGTGGTGGTTAGAGCCCAGTAACTCTGCAGACTCCCCTCTGACCTCGTAATGTGGACGTGCAGATTGATATGAATCAACTACCAAGTGCTCTGAGGCTCTGGTGAGACGCAGGTCTGTTATAGAGCGGAGCGGCCATTATCAAGAAATAACAGGCCGCTGAATTCAGCCATTGACAATCAGAATCAAGCATTCAACCAAGCCGTGTAATAATTGGCAATAAAGACCTTCCTGATTGTGATATTGATTGAGAGGCTGGATATGAAAGGTAGGCATGAAAGAGACAATTACTGAAAACCCTTTGCTTCATCACAAAGTAAACAACGTCTGCCAGAGAAAGAAACACAACACAAGCAGACGGATGTCTTTCTGAAGCCTAAATGACCCCTGTGTCACGGCATGTTAGCTTCCTGCACCCAGCCTGCAGAGATAATTATGGGCCATTCTTAATTAAATAGTTTGGATGGAAATGCATTATTAAACCTTTGATTGGTTCAAATGTATTTAAATCCACCTGAAGCTCAGAATGTGTTTATCCCCTTTTTCAATCAACGGCCCTTATCTCCTCTCCTACATCCTTATCTCCTCTCCTACATCCTTATCTCCTCTCCTACATCCTTATCTCCCCTCCTACATCCTTATCTCCCCTCCTACATCCTTATCTCCTCTCCTATATCCTTATCTCCCCTCCTACATCCTTATCTCCCCTCCTACATCGTTATCTCCTCTCCTACATCCTTATCTCCCCTCCTACATCCTTATATCCTCTCCTACATCCTTATCTCCTCTCCTACATCCTTATCTCCCCTCCTACATCCTTATCTCCTCTCCTATATCCTTATCTCCCCTCCTACATCCTTATCTCCCCTCCTACATCGTTATCTCCTCTCCTACATCCTTATCTCCCCTCCTACATCCTTATCTCCTCTCCTACATCCTTATCTCCTCTCCTACATCCTTATCTCCCCTCCTACATCCTTATCTCCTCTCCTATATCCTTATCTCCCCTCCTACATCCTTATCTCCCCTCCTACATCCTTATCTCCTCTCCTACATCATTATCTCCCCTCCTACATCCTTATCTCCTCTCCTACATCCTTATCTCCTCTCCTACATCATTTTCTCCCCTCCTACATCCTTATCTCCTCTCCTACATCCTTATCTCCTCTCCTACATCCTTATCTCCCCCCCTACATCCTTATCTCCTCTCATACATCCTTATCTCCTCTCCTACATCCTTATCTCCTCTCCTACATCCTTATCTCCTCTCCTACATCATTATCTCCTCTCCTACATCATTATCTCCTCTCCTACATCCTTATCTCCTCTCCTACATCATTATCTCCTCTCCTACATCCTTATCTCCCCTCCTACATCCTTATCTCCTCTCCTACATCCTTATATCCTCTCCTACATCCTTATCTCCCCTCCTACATCCTTATCTCCTCTCCTACATCCTTATCTCCCCTCCTACATCCTTATCTCCTCTCCTACATCCTTATCTCCTCTCCTACATCCTTATCTCCTCTCCTACATCATTATCTCCCCTCCTACATCATTATCTCCTCTCCTACATCCTTATCTCCCCTCCTACATCCTTATCTCCTCTCCTACATCCTTATCTCCTCTCCTACATCCTTATCTCCTCTCCTACATCCTTATCTCCCCTCCTACATCCTTATCTCCTCTCCTACATCCTTATCTCCTCTCCTACATCCTTATCTCCTCTCCTACATCCTTATCTCCCCTCCTACATCCTTATCTCCTCTCCTACATCCTTATCTCCCCTCCTACATCCTTATCTCCTCTCCTACATACTTATCTCCCCTCCTACATCCTTATATCCTCTCCTACATCCTTATCTCCTCTCCTATCCTTATCTCCTCTCCTACATCTTTATCTCCTCTCCTACATCCTTAACTCCCCTCCTACATCCATC
>NC_140165.1:267989954-268176544 GCF_963971535.1 Notolepis coatsorum
CATTTAAGTGGTAACTATGTGTCTTCATGATAATATCAATGGGAGCTAAGATCATGGTCGCACATACAGACATAGTAATAAACCAATTAAATACATGGGAACACTGTCTCTGTGTGGTCAGAGTGCACAGGGTGAAAACACAAATCGTGTGCATAATTATCAGGTATCGGATTTACAAATAGGCATTAACCTAGTGGCTAAAAAAAAACATTTAAAAACCGTTAACCTAGTGGTTTGTATAAAAAACTGATATAAAAGGTGATTATGATAATCGTTATGCATTGTTCTAGTATTTTGCTGTGGTGCATACTATCAATGGTCAATACAAAACTTGGTGTCTTGGAACAAACCAACTGGTTCTGTCCTGTTTAACAATATAATTTGCAATGTGACTCTGTGATCATTCCTTATTGTTATTATAAAATTGGTTAATGCGATCTTACTGATTGTATTTCATCATATTCTTAGTTCATAATTTTCCAGATACATATGAACTTTGTGAAACAGTTCTTGTTTGTGAATCTGACAGTTGCTGTGTTGCTGTTGACCATCTGTTCTCTGCCAGGGATGTGTCCTGTGGTGACCTGCTGTGTGTTGAACGTATCGTACATTCAGTTGATGTTTCTGTGAGCCTGTAGTGTGGCAGTAAGACAGTAAAAAGTAATTAAATACATAACAATGTGGACAATGTGTGTTAGGCATTTCTCGTGTGTTCAGACGCCTCTTGGTCCACTGTCTCTGATGATGTCTCTCTTCTTGACGATGCAGATGATAACTGCAGATGGAAACATTCACTCCTCCATCATTCAGAGGGGGCCTACAGGGGGTCACCATCCACTTCCTGTGTGCCTCGTCAAAGGTCACAGGGTTGTTGGGGGTAGTGGGGTGTCTGTCCACGGGGACGCTGCAGATTCCCCTCCCGGAGCCTGTGTTGCTCTCCATCTGCCGCTGTGCTCACGCTTGGCCTTCATCAGGCCCAGAGACATGGCGGTATGGTGTTCTTGAATGTGCTGTGTTGGTCGGCCCCCCGCTCCCCGTCATCGTGGTACCACTTGGTGGAGGGCGAGGGTTTGCCGGTGTAGTGGCCAGTCAGTAGGATGCTCTCTCTCACACGGATGGTAATCTTGTCATGGATGTCCACCTTGATGGTCGGGGGCTCCAGCTCCTTTCTGTAGGTGATGAGTTTGGTCTGCCGTGGGCTGCCGGGGTGAGGCTGCATGTCGTCCTTTCTGTCTCTGCTCCCCTTCCTTTGGGGACGTCTGTGTCGTGTGGGCTGGGTTGGATGGCGGCGTCCCTCGTGGTCCTCTGCTGCCGTGGGTCGCCCTGGTCTCTGGGTTGTGTTCCTCCTTGCCTGGTCCCGCCGTCGTTCGTGGTTCAGGTCAATCACGAGTCTCCTTCTCACTCGTCGTGTCCTCTCACCAATATGATCTGAGGATGATAAAATTTGCCTTAGAACACTCTTCACATAAATGATTCAACGCCTTTCTGCTAAAGAGGAAAATCATTTAGGGTCACTTCAATTCATTTTAAATAAAATCACTTAATTGAAATAGGGAATGCAGCCAATTGCATGAGCAGTGAGTCCTTATGCCAAGAAGGGTAGATCTTGTATCTAACTAGATCTTACAGCATTAGGCTTTAAATAAAATTGTAAATGAATGGCCAAAGTCTTGAATCAGTCAAAATAGCTCTTTATCTTTATAGTCTGTGATGTTAAATTGAAGTTGACCTTACCTCAGGGTGGTGAGCGAGTTTTCATACTTACCTATCCTCCTTGAGTCTCTTATTTGCATTATCATCAGTGGGAAGATGTTTTGGGTTTCCTCACATGTCTCTCTGTGTCACGATATTAGCATAGAGAAGAAATAAAAAATCTAGGCAGCCAGTTAATTTTGCATGAAAAACAATCATTAATTTTCTCGTCTACTCTTTAGTAGCATTAATTCAATTGTCCTATAATGTATCTTGTGCATTTTGATAGAAATAAATCTAACCCTAACTAACCTTAATGTCATGCACTTGTCCTAATAATCTAACCTACACTGTAGCACTCAACACTTTGATGAACATTGTTACTCAGCTGATAGAGTTGTGCCCTTCCTGATGTCTTGTTGCACAGAACCTGTAAGTCACTTTGGATAAAAGTGTCAGCTAAATGATCAATGTAAATGTTGATAATCATTGTGTACCCCCCTGGTGGTTTGATATTTGCAGTCATGGAAATGTATTAGTTTGTGTTAAGTGCCACAAGTCAACTAGTGACACTGGTTATTATGACATCCTGTTCTTATATATGATTGGAGCTATGTATGTGACCTGTATATTCTTTATACACTTTAAAACTATGTTACAGTTAATGTGCATTCGGAATGGAGGCAGAAGCCTTTTTTGATAAGTGCAGTCTCTGTTAGAGGGGGGGGGGGAATGTGCTCTCTCTATCTGTGGCCTTGAGCTAAGAGCGGGCCCGAGCAAACAGCAGGCTGGCACACATGTTAACCCTTGCCTATCCTGTATAGAGTAGACATATAACCAATGATTGGTACAAGTATGTGTATATATATGTATATACTGTATGTACTATATATATATATGCACTGTATTATACATGTATGTGTATCTGTATATATCTGTAGTATGTGTTGGGCTATGTACTATATATTATGGCAGTCTGCCTCGTCCTCGTCTCAGAACGAAAGAGGCCCATGGAGTAAGGGAGTTAACCCTTACAGTGAGGAAGCAGAACAGACATGCATTCATGTTTGGATGATGTAATGGGGTTTTTCCCAGAAGAGGGTGGTCTGTTGCTTCTCCAGTGGATGTAACGACTAGAAGGGGAGGAGTCCATCCTTACTACGTATTGTACGTTGGTTGGCTAGTGAAATGACATCACAGTGATATCACTGTTTTTGGGCCAATAGAACAGAGGTCTTGACATGATATAAAAATGACTGTTCCTCCTTCGAGAGCCAGAATTTCAGAGTTGTCCATGGCAGGCACAAGCCGTGTCAGGCCATTGCGATCTTAGAAGATAGGATGTTTTGTTTTATATAATCTTTTTAACTGTAATGGATATTTCCAATACAGTGATTTTTTGTACCGTTCTAAATAAAAACAGCTTTTTATAATATATCTTTTGAGTCCTTGGACTGATTTCTGCCAGCAATGTGCTCCGATGCCAGCCGACGCCCTGATTTCCTATGAAGGGTGACTATGAATGTACTGTAACCTAATACAGATTGAATCAATTGACTGGTTAATGCTTTTCAGCAGAAGATATATATTATATATATATATATATATATATATATATATATATATATATATATATATATATATATATATGCTATGTACTGTATAAATAATATACATGGCAATGTTTGTTGTTTGCGGGTTCCGGTATCTCTGTGTCCGACGGACTCTGTCGAGTTATGTGGGAAATCGACCGTCTAAATCACTGCCGGATTGGATGGTTGGTCCCGCTGGCGGAGGAGGAGCGGAGGACAGGAGGTACTGGGGCGTGCAAACAATGATTACGTGTTAGTACAGTGGTAATACTTATTAACAAAGTAGTAATACAACCAAGCTTTCAAATGAGCAGTATTATAATCCCTTTCGTAAAATGATGATAATAATGATGATGATGATAATAATATTATGTTTATTATAGTCTATAAGAGTTCTCCTAGACATACATTCGGTTTATTACAAACAAGAAGAGATTAACAACTCTTCATGATTACATTTCATATCAACTGGATATAACTAGACCAGTGACTTGAAGTAATCTAGACAGAAATAGTAATTGACTCGAGAACTTGGCGAGTTTAGCACCTCGCCGGGGGATATCGAGCGGCCGCGGGTTTATATCTCGAGTAGGTGATTGAGATATATAGAGACTACCTGTAGCATTTAACATGGCATCCCTTGGGTTAGGGCTGAGATCGGTAAGATAACAGCCAAAATAAAATAAAATAGAAATATTGAAAAACGGAGAACCGAGCTTTAGAATACACCAGACAAAGGATATTGATCTGTATGGCCCTCGGTGGAAAGCAGTGGCAAATTAAAGGCATCTGCATAGTGGGGGCATTGCTGGTGGAGCGGTTGAGGCCGCAAAATTGGATTAAAGAAAAAGAAAGTAAAGAAAACCCTCTCTCTAAAATGTCTGGCAGTTTAGAGAGACATCAGCGCAGCCATACAGGCTGGCAGCGCCGGCTAATAAACTGGTGCTAACTGAAGGCTACGTGAGGCTGCCAAAACGGCGCTCACTGGAATGCAGGCTAACTAGCTACAAGTGAACTGAATGCTAACTGGATGGCTACCTAGCCCGAGGCTACATGAGGCTGCCAAAACGGCGCCCACAGGAACACAGGCTAACTAGCCACAAGTGAATTGAAGGCTACGTGAGGCTACCAAAACGGCGCTCACTGGAACACAGGCTAACTAGCCACAAGCGAACTGAATGCTAACTGGATGGCTACCTAGCCCGAGGCTACATGAGGCGGCCAAAACGGCGCCCACAGGAACACAGGCTAACTAGCCACAAGTGAATTGAAGGCTACGTGAGGCTGCCAAAACGGCACTCACTGGAATGCAGGTTAACTAGCCACAAGCGAACTGAATGCTAACTGGATGGCTACCTAGCCCGAGGCTACATGAGGCTGCCAAAACGGCGCCCACAGGAATGCAGGCTAACTAGCCACAAGCGAACTGAATGCTAACTGGATGGCTACCTTGCCCGAGGCTACATGAGGCTGCCAAAACGGCGCTCACTGGAATGCAGGCTAACTAGCCACAAGCGAACTGAATGCTAACTGGATGGCTACCTAGCCCGAGGCTACATGAGGCTGCCAAAACGGCGCCCACAGGAATGCAGGCTAACTAGCCACAAGCAAATGAGCTGGCCCTAGCCAGACGAGAGCTAACTAGCTCACCATCGGCTAACGAGCCAGTGCTAACACAAATTAACTGGCCCTAGCCAGACAGGAGCTCCCAACAGGCTAACAAGCCAGGAGTGAATTGATGGCTAACTAGCCAAGAGCTAACTAGCTCACCACAGGCTAACTAGCCAAGAGCTAATTGATGGCTAACTAGCCAATAGCTAACTAGCTCACCACAGGCTAACAAAGCCAGGAGCGAATTGATGGCTAACTAGCCAAGAGCTAACTAGCTCCCAACAGGCTAACAAGCCAGTGCCACCAGGAAATGGACTGGCCCTAGCCAGACATGAGCTAATTGATGGCTAACTAGCCAAGAGCTAACTAGCTCCCAACAGGCTAACAAGCCAGTGCCACCAGGAAGTGGACTGGCCCTAGCCAGACATGAGCTAATAGCTGGCTACCAAGCCAGAGCTAATGGAAGTGAACAGGATGTCTCACAATCATCCCCACATCACCGAGGACGAGGAATTACCCTTGGATGATGGATTGGGAGTTTCTACACCCAGCAGGGGGTTAGACTACCCAAGAGAATGGGGAACACACCCAGAGTCCCCTGAGACGCTTGCGGGAAGTGAGGAATTCACAGAACAAAGCAAATCACAATACCCAGAGCTGCCGGCTGTACAGCAGGCAGTAATTGGCACAGGAGAAAAACATTACTGCTGTGGCCAGTGTGGGAAGAGCTTCAAGACAAAGAAATGTCTTAAACAACACCACATGGTACACACACTAGAGAAACCTTACTGCTGTGACCAGTGTGGGAAGAGCTTCAAGAAGAAGGCTCACCTTAAACAACACCACATGGTACACACACGAGAGGAACCTTACCGCTGTGGCCAGTGTGGAAAGACCTTCAAGAGGAATGCAGAACTTAAACAACACCACATGGTACACACAGGAGAGAAACCTTACTGCTGTGGCCAGTGTGGGAAGAGCTTCAAGAAAGGGGCAAGACTTAAGACACATCATATGGTACACACAGGAGAAAAACCTTACTGTTGTGACCAGTGTGAGAAGACCTTCAAGACGAAGGGAGAGCTTAAAAGTCACCTCTTGGTACACACAGGAGAGATAACTTACTGTTGTGCCCAGTGTGGGATGACCTTCAAGACGAAGGAAATGCTTAACCCTTAGGGGTCACGCTGGAGCTTTGAACCCGTCGGCGGACAACAAAAGAATTAGAATCCCTCTTAAATGCTCAAAAAGGACATCTTTTCATAAATCGATAAAAATAGAAAAATGGCCTTTTCTAGTGCTTTGACATGTAAGGTATACGTCCCCCAACCTGCTAAACCTAATACGAAACGCACATACATGGACGCGCGCACACACAAACAGCGCATAGGTGTTAATCACTGAGTGATCTAATATGCATATTCTTCAGCGCGTGAGGGGAGGGGGTTGTGTTTCTCACTGTCTGTCGTTGATAATATAATCTGAAGAGGTCCTGCATTATTATTATTATTATTATCATTCTCGAGAATACACGGGACCCGACGGAACGTTAATTTATGTATTAAAAGTAGTCTAACATGCTTTCATCCTCGCCCGTGTATATACCCACGTCGCGCTAAAACAACATAACTACTGGCAGAGACAGAGTGCATGTGTGTATGAGTTATGAGTTATCTCGCAGTTCATTCAAGCGCGCATCACGGTGATGACAGCTCTCTAGAGTAGAAATGTGTGCTCACAGGGGCGTAGCTGGAGATTCTGGGCCCCATGAAAGAATCAATTTGTGGGCCCCCAATCTATTAAAAAATGTGGGGCCCCCAATCTATAAAAAAATTTGGGGCATTTGCTGGGCCCTTGGAATCATCCTACCCCCCCCCCCCCTAGCTACTCCCCTGCACACACACACACACTCTCTCTCTCTCTCTCTCTCTCTCTCTCTCTCAAACAGAGAAATCAAAAGAAATCAGTACATTACCTTGTATTACTATTGTAATCCAAAAGTGATATATAGGGTTGTTCATTGTACAATACAATTGATAGTTGATGTTTCTTGTTGATTATTATTCTCTATGTGTATATGAGCATTTTTTCAATACCCAACTATGTAGTGGCCGCTTGTCGCTAGGCTAGGCCTCCTGCTGGGTCTATTCACTGGAATAACAAAGGAATGACTGGGCCTTTGCTCCAGGTGTGAAATGGTTCTAGTGACAATGATCACATTGAATTCTGGGAGTGTAGTTATCTCATCAGATAGCTGAATGAACTTGGATCAAGTTCAAGTCCTATCCTGAAAAGTAGTTAGGATTTTACCAGAATGTTTGATAGGACATTGATTGAAAACTATCATCTCAAATTTGACAATTGATGGCTTATTTTGAAGGTATGAATCTGTAATTTTACATTATGTAACAAAAAAAAAGAGAATATTCTGAGAAGGTGGAGCTAGAAACTTTAGACCTCAGGGGGTTAAAAGACACCACCTGGTACACACAGAAGAGAGACCTTACTGCTGTGACCCGTGTGGAAGGAACTTCAAGACGAAGACTCACCTTAAACGACATCATACGATACACACAGGAGAGAAACCATACTACTGTGACCAGTGTTACATGAGCTTCAGGAGCCAGCAAGGGCTTAAGAAACACAGACGGCGGAGGCAGCCATGCAAGGTGCCAACCTGCTTAACGGGAGCAGTCAGGGGTTATGTGTCTTGCTCAAAAACACTGCGACACACTATCATGGACGAGTTTGGAAATGAGAAAAACCAAGAAGACGATGTAGTCATTCTTCCTCTTTATGAGGCGCAAGGCTCCACCTCAAAATGAGCATCTCCCTCTACTGACATAGAGGCGTTCAACTCTCTAGACGAGTTCCTAAAGGCCAAAAACATCAATTATGAGCACTGTTCCATTTTCTATGGCCCAGAAGAGGAGGATGGCGACATTCAGATCGGGGATCAGAACCCGAGGCCACAGATGACACCTTCAGGTGAAACTGAGTCTGAGCCTGAACATAATGGGGAGCTAAGTACCTCTGAAACTGAACACAGTTCTGATTACTCAACGTCTTGAGTAATAGCTCAGGAGAAGCTAGCACAAGAGAAGCTAGCCCAGGAGATGCTAGCTCAGGAGGAGCTGGCGCAACCAACGCTAGCTCAGGAGAAGCTAGCTCAGGAGAAGCTAGCACAAGAGAAGCTAGCACAAGAGATGCTAGCTCAGGAGGAGCTGGCGCAACCAACGCTAGCTCAGGAGAAGCTAGCTCAGGAGAAGCTAGCACAAGAGAAGCTAGCTCAGGAGAAGCTAGCACAAGAGAAGCTAGCACAAGAGATGCTAGCTCAGGAGGAGCTGGCGCAACCAACGCTAGCTCAGGAGAAGCTAGCTTAGGAGAAGCTAGCACAAGAGAAGCTAGCACAGGAGATGCTAGCTCAGGAGGAGCTGGCGCAACCAACGCTAGCTCAAGAGAAGCTAGCACAACCGATGCTAGCGCATCAGACGCTAGCTCAAGAGAAGCTAGCACAACAGATGCTAGCACATCAGACGCTAGCTCAAGAGAAGCTAGCACAACAGATGCTAGCGCAGCAGACGCTAGCTCAAGAGAAGCTAGCACAACAGATGCTAGCGCAGCAGACGCTAGCTCAAGAGAAGCTAGCACAACAGATGCTAGCACATCAGACGCTAGCTCAAGAGAAGCTAGCACAACAGATGCTAGCACATCAGACGCTAGCTCAAGAGAAGCTAGCACAACAGATGCTGGCGCAGCAGATGCTAGCTCATGAGAAGCTGGCGCAGCAGATGCTCGCTCAGGAGATGCAAGCACAGGAGACGCTAGCTCCCCGAAGGGGCTTCGATGGCCCAAATGATGGAAAGAGAAATAAGAACCCCCGGTCAAGATCCAGGGGAAAACATGGGGGAGAAACTAACCCCAGAGCAGCAAGCTGAGATGAGAAGGCTCAACTTCGGCCTCCCAAAGCCCAGCAACAGCCACCAGCTAAGGCTAGAACAAGGAAAAAGGATCCTTCCGGCATCGAATACCTCTCTGCAGACGATTGGGGGGCACTAACCCCAGAGCAGCAAGCAGAGATGAGGACAAAAAGGGAGGGATCCAAAGCCCAGAAGGAGAATCAATAGTATCCTTACCTTCTGGGGCCCTGACACGTGACACTCAAGCAAGTGCACACTGCACTTGACATTCAGCTCATCTGTCAAGAGGAATGATATATAGTGTTATTGTCATTTAGGAAGAAACATGACATAGAATGCTACATTCATTTTGTATACATTTTAAGTATACTATGTAAAGATGTCTGTCTTTTCTCTAAAACCAGAGTAAAGAGGATGAAAGAATTTGTAATCTATTTCATTCAAAAGGGATTACCTGACAGTAACTATTTTGGTAGGTTAGCACCCGTACCAACCATATCAGCTGCATGAGATGTACACTCACTGGCGCCTATGGATACAAATTGAGACTCTGCAAACTCTCATCAAGCTTAGCACCTTGACGCGGGGGGACAGAGCGAGCATCAGGGTCTCTGTATCCGACGGGCCTATCAGATTTGTGGGGGCTTGGAAGCTTCAGCACACAGGACGCTGTGGTGCTTGGGCGGCCAAGTCACTGGTTTATAGGTCTGTCAAAACGGATCGGAGGTTCTGGGGCTTAGAACATGAGTTCAAGTGAGTTGGGCTGTATACTAATTGAATAGGTATTAACAGCCGAAAGAATATGAACTGAAGTAACTGCTGTCAGGTGCCTCTGGAGTAAAATTTATTACAGATTTGAGTTAAAACCTTACTCAAGATTGGTCTTATCAGCAAGCAAACCTCTCCAACCAAGACTCCTCCTAAGTGCTCGAGATCTGGAACAATGAGTGACGTAGAGGTCTGCAAAGCGCAGCAGACAGCATAAGAGGTAAAAAATCTATCAGGAACAAGAGAGGGTTCATAAGAAACCACTTGAAGTGGCGTTTACTCGCGACCAACAGGGCTAGGGAGCCCTAAAGTCACTTGAACTTGAAGTAACTAAATGCTTACTTAAAGTCAGAACTTAAGTAGAAAAACTCTACTTTGTGAATAGCTGGCTAACTAGCCATTGCGAACAGGAGCGAATAGCTGGCTAACTAGCCATTGCGAACAGGAGCGAATAGCTGGCTAACTAGCCATTGCGAACAGGAGCAAATAGCTGGCTAACTAGCCATTGCGAACAGAAGCGAATAGCTGGCTAACTAGCCATTGCGAACAGGAGCAAATAGCTGGCTAACTAGCCATTGCGAACAGGAGCGAATAGCTGGCTAACTAGCCATTGCGAACAGGAGTGAATAGCTGGCTAACTAGCCATTGCGAACAGGAGCTACTAGTAGGCTAACTAGCCATTGCTAACAGTATCTGAAAGCAGGACTGAAACTACTGGAGGAAGCGGGTGTAATGGCCCAATACTCTGTACCCTACCTGGAATGAACCGACCTCCCTCCTTAGGATACACCAAGGAGACCGACAGTACAGTTCGGACCGGAAGGATCAGAACCTGTCCTATCTCGGGCCAGGAGCATTCTTAGACGGGGGGGGGGGGGGGGGGTCCCCCGGAGTCAGTGGACGACGCAGCGAATGGCAAAAAGGAATATACTGACCCAGATCAGAACTCAGAAATGGAGGAAGACCGGGATAGGTCAAGCTCCAGAGCATCCTCAAGGTCCTCACCTAGACCTCCTAGACCTCCTAGACCTCCTAGACCGGAGGCCCGCATATCCTGTGACATGGAGACAGAGAGACATCGGCCTGGACCCAGGTTACAGGGCGACGAGAGCCCTGAATGGACCTGAAAGAGAGAAAAGAAATGAGTCCTCTGTGGACTGTATCTGTGATGTCCTGCGAGGCCTACGGACAGGGTCACACGACCAGGCCAACCACACTTCAATAGAGGACTGCTGCTACAATTCTCGGGGACCCGTGGGGTCGCCCGAGAAGTGACAATTCAACCTACCTCAAACTATGGGAGAGATCCAAGAGGTCAGAGGGGGTGACCCCAAGATAACCAAGATGACCAAGATGACCAAGATGACCAAGATGACCAAGATGACCAAGATGACCAAGATGACCAAGATGACCAAGGGAACAACAGATGCAAGTCTTCCCGCCGGATACCAAGCAACAACGTGACCCCTATCCTGTCGGGCCGTCCAGCCAGGGAACAACAGATGCAAGTCTTCCCGCCGGCTACCAGGGTAACAGGGAACCAAGATGACAGAGGGGGTGTGGAGAGTCACAGCCACGTGACCCCGCAATCGCCATCTCGTCCCCCAGTACAGACGCTATTAAGACAATGGAAAATGACCGACCAGGATGACAGAGGGGGTGTTAAGTGCCACAAGTCAACTAGTGACACTGGTTATTATGACATCCTGTTCTTATATATGATTTGAGCTATGTATGTGACCTGTATATTCTTTATACACTTTAAAACTATGTTACAGTTAATGTGCAGTCGGAATGGAGGCAGAAGCCTTTTTTGATAAGTGCAGTCTCTGTTAGAGGGGGGGGGGGAATGTGCTCTCTCTATCTGTGGCCTTGAGCTATGAGCGGGCCCGAGCAAACAGCAGGCTGGCACACATGTTAACCCTTGCCTATCCTGTATAGAGTAGACATATAACCAATGATTGGTACAAGTATGTGTATATATATGTATATACTGTATGTACTATATATATATATATATATATATATATATATATATATATATATATATATATATATATATATATATATATATATATATATATATATATATATATATATATATATATATATATGTACTGTATTATACATGTATGTGTATCTGTATATATCTGTAGTATGTGTTGGGCTATGTACTATATATTACGGCAGTCTGCCTCATCCTCGTCTTAGAATGAAAGAGGCCCATGGAGTAAGGGAGTTAACCCTTACAGTGAGGAAGCAGAACAGACATGCATTCATGTTTGGATGATGTAATGGGGTTTTCCCCAGAAGAGGGTGGTCTGTTGCTTCTCCAGTGGATGTAACGACTAGAAGGGGAGGAGTCCATCCTTACTACGTATTGTACGTTGGTTGGCTAGTGAAATGACATCACAGTGATATCACTGTTTTTGGGCCTATAGAACAGAGGTCTTGACATGATATAAAAATGACTGTTCCTCCTTCGATAGCCAGAATTTCAGAGTTGTCCATGGCAGGCACAAGCCGTGTCAGGCCATTGCGATCTTAGAAGATAGGATGTTTTGTTTTATATAATCTTTTTAACTGTAATGGATATTTCCAATACAGTGCTTTTTTGTACCGTTCTAAATAAAAACAGCTTTTTATAACATATCTTTTGAGTCCTTGGACTGATTTCTGCCAGCAATGTGCTCCGATGCCAGCCGACGCCCTGATTTCCTATGGAGGGTGACTATGAATGTACTGTAACCTAATACAGATTGAATAAATTGACTGGTTAATGCTTTTCAGCTAAAAGATATATATATATATATATATATATATATATATATATATATATATATATATATATATATATATATATATATATATATATATATATATATATATATATATGCTATGTACTGTATAAATAATATACATGGCAATGTTTGTTGTTTGCGGGTTCCGGTATCTCTGTGTCCGACGGACTCTGTCGAGTTATGTGGGAAATCGACCGTCTAAATCACTGCAGGATTGGATGGTTGGTCCCGCTGGCGGAGGAGGAGAGGAGGACAGGAGGTACTGGGGCATGCAAACAATGATTACGTGTTAGTACAGTGGTAATACTTATTAACAAAGTAGTAATACAACCAAGCTTTCAAATGAGCAGTATTACAATCCCTTTCGTAAAATGATGATAATAATGATGATGATGATAATAATATTATGTTTATTATAGTCTATAAGAGTTCTCCTATACATACATTCGGTTTATTACAAACAAGAAGAGATTAACAACTATTCATGATTACATTTCATATCAACTGGATATAACTAGACCAGTGACTTGAAGTAATCTAGACAGAAATAGTAATTGACTCGAGAACTTGGCGAGTTTAGCACCTTGCCGGGGGATATCGAGCGGCCGCGGGTTTATATCTCCAGTAGGTGATTGAGATATATAGAGACTACCTGTAGCATTTAACAGTTTGTTAAAAGGAAGAGTCATGCATGTTATTTAGTTAGTGGAAAAATAGAATTTGTGAGTAATTTCCTGACTGCATTCATCAAGTACCAGTGTTTACTATGGCAAGCTGATCTCCAGACATTGCATTCACCGTGCCCTTTCGTGTGGTCAGAGTGCAGGCCTTTGTATTGTTTTGTCTGTCTTCTGCCCTGCGGTTTCAAGTGCCCACTCTGAATAGCGTCTACTATCGTCTTTGTTCTTGTAAAACACAATTTACATGACTGCAGTTGGTATCTCTCGGTTGATGTCTTGTCTGTGTTCACATGTAAATCATTGGAGTTTCATGTAGAATGTCTTTTGTGATACAATTTGTGTTTACATTGTTCTGTAATTCAATTTAGAGTTAAATCTGTCTGCCTCTTGGTTGTCATGCTTGGTTCCTGTAAACACAAGAAAGGTTGTTGTTATTCTTTCTTTAGCTTTTAGATCTTGTTGATCTAAACCTCTTATTTTTTAAACATATTTGTAAAAGTGTATAAGGTCTAATCGCCTATAATGGGAGTAAGTGTGTGTTACTCATAAATTGTAATAGAAACGATTAGTTGAATAAACGTAGCATGTTTGCCTTATCACTAGTCTCGTGCAGATTCTAAGATGTAGGCACCTATTTATGATGATCGAGTCTACCGGTGTGCACACAGATGCAACAATCTGAGACAGACACTGAGATTAGCTTTATGTGATTTATAACGTGTATATTAAAGCAACATAAACACTCTAGTGTTCTGAGATAGTTGTAATTCACTGTAACTGTGATGATAGTTGTGTCATGCATCTATATTTCATCATCATCATCATCATGTTGTGCTGACATCGTCCTAGTTCTTCTCAGTTATTGAATAACCTTATAATTTACCCCCACATAAAAATAAAACAGATAACTAAACGTGGATTTCATACACCCTCGGCCTCGGGCATATTAAACTTCACGTTAGCCCATGGATAGCTTCATATCAAACTCATAACTTCATGGCGTACACCGTGTGACGTCATCGCTCCAAGCGACGTTCATTCGTTCCCATTCACCTCGGAAATAACGCTTTGCAATCCATGCAGTACTTTTCCGCGAGCTCTCAATAGCCTGGAATTCACCTAAAACCAGCGTTTTGTAACCGAAAGAACGAGCCTGTGCATCATATGCGGTTCCATGTAAAACGTAAACAGACAAACAAACAAACAATAATACATAAAAGATAACGTGTGTGTATACCTGATCTGTATCGGATCGCTGTTCGTTTAATCGACCAGCACCATGCTGCGATAAGGCTTTTATACCCTTGATATACACTATACATCGTCATTAAAGCATAACAACCGAACCTGAACTTCGAAATTTAACAGCGCTGTATTAGATTCAATATACCATTTAACCAACATTCACGGTCTCGAAACATACACGACTAATGTCCCGTTTAATGTAGGACTGACGTCCTACCGGAATGTCCCGTAGTCAGCTGCCCGCCTATCTGTATTGATCAATGGTTCACCTAATCCGAATACATCGTTTTCAGGAATGGAAGAGATTGTGGGCTTAGTCTGAGGTTGAAACTATGAATATTACAACGTTACTCTGGTAAATCTAATTATGATACTACCAGCTCTCTGTCGTTCTTCCCGCTTATTGCCGAAGAATCATAGAACAGTTTCTAACAGAGTAGCGTTCTCCAAGGATATCACATCTACTAAGCCTACGTTTCTTGCCTTGTTGCCTATATTTTAGTCTGCACCAGCTAGACTAGGGATAGCAATCCAACAACCTATGTTGTGCCTTAACTTTTGGTCGGCACCAGCTCGACCGGGAATAGCACTACAACCCAGCAAATCCTCTCAGAACCGCCTGATAAGGATCGGGGTACACGCGTTTCCCCCGTAACGATTCACAATACAGATCAGATATATGAATGCACATTACTCTCACTCAGCCATGATCTCAATATTGACAACATACCGTAACATTCACCTGGCACAGAGAAAAGCGGGAAGGTTTTAATTCCTTGCCATATATTTGGTCGACCATTCTATTATACTCACTTTTCTCTGTATAGATGAAACAATACAGCACGCTGGGAGGACACAAAGAGTCCGTCACAAGTTCGTAGACGCCAATTGTGGGATATTGTGAATATCCTGAAGAATGATCTCAGTCAACCGAGGTTCAGTTAATAACAAGGTTTATTAACTGAACAGATAGAAATATACATAGTACATAGAGAGAATGGCTGAGGCTCGCGCCCCAGGTGATCAGCTGAATGACCCAGGTAGCGACCAGGAATGCTGTCGGGAGGAGCCCTATATAGTTTGTGGTTTGTGACCGGAAGGTCGCCAGTTCAATCCCTGGGACCGGCAGGAAAAATCTGCCGCTGAAGTGCCCTTGAGCAAGGCACTTAACCCCCAACTGCTCCAGTGGAGTTGCTCAGTGGCCAACGGTGTCAGACTGTGGTTGTAATGGGCAGCTCCCAGGTGTGAATGTAACTGTGTTTGAATGTGAAGCAGGGCGTAGCTGAAAAAGAGCATCTGTGGTCAGCGAACCTACCCTGAGTAAATAAAGGTTAAACAAATAATGAAAAAGGGGGAGGAGGGGGACCGATTTGATAAGTCAAATGGGTGGGTGGAGGGGGGGGACATAGGATAGGGGACAAAGGGGAGGGGAGGTGGGTGTCTTTAAATGAGTTGGGGAATGGATATATTATTCCACATTATCCTATAACCATAGTTATATGAGTATAGCGAGCGCTCTGCACTCTAGTTGAACCCTATCCCTTATCAATCTAATTCTGAATTAATTTCTTCACATGTACACACCCATCCGCCTGGCGACACCCACATCCGCTCCTCTACATAAGTGGGGACGTGGCCATACTAACAGCTCCTTCCCAAGTCTTTCACCACCGAAGGCGAAGACCACGGGGTCCTCAGTGAGTCAGTGCAGAGCGCTCGCTATACTCATATAACTATGGTTATAGGTTATATGTATGTATATATATATATATATATATATATATATATATATATATATATATATATATATATATATATATATATATATATATATATATATATATATATATATATATATATAATATATATGTTATATATCGTATAGCTTACGCTCTGCACTCTAGTGGAACACAGGAGCTGAGCAGAGCGGAAGCTCGACAAATGTACCCGCTGAGGCCCCCCACAACCATCAGAACTGGGGAGGACCAGAGCCCCCGGACCGGACGGGAGGGAATCAGATCCGACTGTGTGAAGAGGGTTTAGCAACTCAACGCGCAGGGTGAGCAGATCGTGGGACTTACCTTCACACAGAAGGACCCATGACTACTCAGGCGCGCATCCCACATGCCACTAGGGAATGAACGGGAAGAAAAAAAACCTGTTACAGCCCCTAACATCACAGGGTCAAAGGTCAAGAACCCAACCCGTGGCAAGGCCATAGCAGCGGAGCGCGGAAGAGGACCCAGCCCCAGGAACAGCCTGAGGGTCCGGACCCCCTGGAAAGTGGGCCTGGTGAGGCCAACGATGCCGTAGCATCGAGACCCCACCAGATGGTCACTAGTGACACCACATCGCCAGCATATCGGACAGGGCCCAATCCCAGAGCAGGCCCTTCCCCCCTACAGCACGCTGCCCTGAAGCACTCCACAGAGGCTACACCCCCACACTGTGGGGCCAGTCGGCGCACCGGGGAGACAACCCCCAAAGAGGTTGATCCCTCAATCCTGGCAACTGGTCAAGAGCGTAACTCGACCTGTGCCCGGAGCACTGTGGACTAGACAGGCGCCTAAGGGGTCTACTGTGAACAGCACCCCGACGGAAGCGGCGTTCGGTATGCTGTGCACCATGTCGCAACCTCCACAAACCCTGACCCCCTAGAGAGGCTGAGGTAGAGAAGGCTGACACGATTGGCAGACGTCATGAAAAGTGCGGGGGCACACTTGAGAGTCGACTCTGCTACCAACACACCGGAGAACCAACCACCTCCCTATGTTTCGTTTAACAGGAGGCGGTTGATTCCTTAACCCACCAAGAAAAACCTAGAAACAAAGTGTTTCAGTTTTCAAAGGGTTAACCCAGGCCAACAGGTGGACGGGAACGAGTCCGGACCGGGGCCTGGCGGACCGGGACCTACACAGCGATGCCTAGAGGGGTTGACAGCAACCACCTCGACAGCCCCCTCCCATACCTGCCCAGCAGGGGGAGGGAGGAGTGAATACAATGGAGAAGGACCAGGCCCCCTAACACAGCGCAAGGTACAACACAGTATGGACCAAGCACGTCACTGTTATGGGCAAGCCGTAGTGGCATACACATGACACACATATCCACAACATCAATCCCCGCGAAGCCCGCAAAGCCCGGACCGACCCGGCATTTTCCCCCCGGAAAAGCACAAAGTCCTTTGGGGTACCAGAACAGCAGATCTGCCCCCCGGCGGACAACGGGTTAACTGACTTGGTCCAGCGTGACCAGAACCAGTCACGCCGCCATCCCCAGTCCTAAGAGGGGGGTAGGTACGCGTGTCGATCTAAAACATCACAGAGGGCGCCACCAAGATGGACAGAACGTGAATGTGCTGCTCCTGGCGGCCCACCTCATGGGCGTAAGACCCCTCCGCCTATGTAATGATCTACTCCGTCATCTCCCCCCGGAGATGCACGTGAGTCATCAAGTCTTGCACTGGCGCTCGGTAGAGATAAAAAATCTCCTTCCTAGTCGCCCGCATAAAAAACGCTGTTTGTATGAATTGGGCAACCAAGGCGCGCCGGCCCAAAAACGTGGTTCCACATAGGAAGCACCCAGCGCTATACGCACGTCAAGAACCCAAAACACATCAATGGTGAATTCTAATAAGAAAACACCAGACGACGTTCCCTCCATGCTGTCTGGGACGAGCAGCAGGAAGCCGGTCAATAAGACACAGACACAGGCCTTATATGACGCGACTGAGGGCAACCCTGTCAATTCCGCTCCTCACATAAGAGGGGAAGACAGAAGTTCCCCCAGAGAGACCTCCACGTGAATACAATTGAAAAAGATACATGCAATAATAATTGGGCCAAGTGACCAACAGCCCAATACACACTGTAATAGAGAGCAGAGCAGAAAAATAAAAAATTTCTAATTCAACGCATCATCCAACTTTGACAAAGACAGCGGTCTGCAGCACAGAGCCTGTAACGTCTCCCGGACGTTTCCCGGCCAATAGGAAACGCACCCAGTGACGTATCCCATGGCCGGGGGGAAATCCTGTGACCAACCCATCCTAACAGGGAGTTGAACCAGGGAACCCCCCCCTTCCCCCTCCGTGTGATGCGCTGCCCCTCAGCCGACAGGGAAAAACTGACAGGCAGGAGGTCCCACCTCCCGGCCAATCAGTAAAGGGGGGGGGGTTTATCAGCCCACCCCTCATGACCCCTCACCCCTGATACGATGCAACGACAAACCAGAGCCATGACACCAGTTATAGCGTGCTACATGAAAGCGCATTATACCTGTTAGGGTAACAGCTTCACATTCTGCACACCAGCCACAGACGATAACCTCGCCTGTGTAAAAACTGGTTTTATACATGGCTTCAGGCTAATGTGTGAACTTGCCACCTGAATTTTTACACCTTTACCCTAAAGGAAGAAAAAACACAGACCAAGAGAGGGGCCAAGGGCCCTGGTACAAGAGCTACACATGTAACTTATGTAGGCCAACACCTAACCCAGTTGTGGAACCCAAACGTGAATACGATACACACAACCCTCCATCACAACAAAAAACGGCAAAAAGTTCACTCTCACTACTGTAAGAGGAACGCCGTTTTTTATGATGAGAAGACATAAGTCCTTGATTAAGTGCTGGTCACAGGCCTTGCTAAGTCTACATGACAGCGACCAAACAATCTTCAGAGAAATTGCCTCTCTCTAAGCAAGAGCACAACCCCAGCAGAAGCTGAGGGATGTACACCGTATCCCCAAAAATACAGTGAATCAACACACATTTTGTAAACAAAATCATATTTGAGGGGAGGGCGGGGGGGGCCAGTGGCAAACCGGGGAATAATTTGACCCACCCCTCACCACATTACCCCTGATACGACGCCAAATGTGTAGAGTAAGCTTTACATCATGCACGCCAGCACAGCCGAAGACCTTGTTTTGAACAGGTTTCCCACAGCTCTGCTTATGTGTGAAAAAAACTTGCCACTTGTTATTTTCATCATTACCCTCAAGTAAAGAATAACAAGCTAAGAGAGGGACTCAGCCCTCGATCACATGCCACTATGCACAGCATTGTAGGGTAACCCAGCCAGTTGTGGGCTCAGCCACGTTACCTAAACGTTACATGAAGACACACAACTTCTCATCATACAACAAAAAACCCAGTTCATTTTTACTCGCGTAAAAATCAACGCTGTTCCTAGGTAGAGACAAAGGCACAAGCCTTGGCCAATGCTAACCCAAGCTATACAAAGCGACCAAGACAATTCTCACACAGCACACGTTGTATGTCCAAATGTAGTGAAGTAATATATGTTTTGTAGACAAAGACATCGTTATTAACAAAAACATTCGGGAGGGGAAGGAAGGAAGAGTGGGGTAATGTCCATTGGACATCTTACCTGCACCAAGGAACGCAGGACGAAAGGCGAAAAGGTTGGTCTCCACGTCGACGAAGGCCTCTCACTGGCTAGGCCAGAAGAAGCAATGGTCGGAGCCTAGCCCCGGCATGACGCCCACCTCCTGCAGCCGGTCATGGCGCAGGCCAGACTACATCTTCTGTCAAAGATGACATCGTAGTCAGAGTGCCAGGGCCTGCTATTCTCACGGCTATGCCAATGGTTGTAGCACAAGCCAAACAGCTAACCCTAGGCTAACTGATAGCATCAAGCTAACGTTCCCAGCCGAGCGCAGCCGGCAGCTAACGTCGTAGCTAAACAGCTAACTGGCTAACAGTTAGCTCAAACCGGCTATCGCTAGCCACTAGCTCACACAGAAGCAAGCTAAGCGGCTACTACTGAAAACTGTACAACGTGAGAAAAGCAATACAGGCCAACACTTCAGACAGCCGCTGTCTTTTCCTCTTCTTATCCGAAGAAAGAAGGGAAAAAGGCAACACACGTCCCTCTTCAGAACGGTGTTTACCAGACACAGCGGTGCCGGCAACAAGTCCCTCGTTGTACGCGGGCTTATAGCCGACTTGAGCATGGAGATATTCTCATAACGAACACCAAGCTCACCTCCCTCGCGCCGGTGATTTTCATCTTGAAGAGCGGGGCCAGCACGGCGACAGTGGGTATCCGTTTGTCCAGAGACCCTGGGAATTGAACCGGAGATTCGGAATCACGGTCCCAGGAAAAACAAAGCTACAACTTCACTTGAGGAGCTAATGTTTATCGTGGGGCATCAAACTAGAACCCCTCCACGCCGCTAAGGGGCAGCGAAAATAATCCTAGCCTGGAGCCGACCTTCGTAAGCTGTGTAGTTGTTCCCCCCACAACCGACACACCTGGCGACCGCGTCGCAAAAAACATCACCCGCCCAGAGAGGCCGTCAGCCCCCACCCGGCCAATCGCCTCCCAAGCAAGGTGTCCAGCTGCAGAGCCAGAAACAATGCCGGCGGGGATTGCTCAGCGACGCGAGCCCCTAATACGAAACGCCGGTGTGAGGTCAGAATGATCATCATCTTCTAGACACTCTGGTGGCGAAGACATTATCGCTGTATTTCCTCGAAAATAGTGAGAGAGAAAACAAAGATATAATGTCAACGCAGCTCCTTTTCTCCAAACATAACTCCTTTCCAATAACTATTTCGGCACTAAACTCAAGTGGTGTATAGAGACACTTGTCGGTGGTGAAAATAGGGAAGGAGCTGTTAGTATGGCCATGACCCCGCTTATGTAGAGGAGCGGATGTGGGTGTGGCCAGGCGGATGGGTGTGTACATGTGAAGAACATTATTCAGTATTAGATTGATAAGGGATAGGGTTCCACTAGAGTGCAGAGCATAAGCTATACGATATATAACTGTAGGTCATGTATGTCCCTATGTCATAAATGTCATGTATGTTGTGTATGCCATAAATGTCACTATGAATTGAAAATGGGGGACCCTGATGTAAACAAGACAAACTTCTTTCTCTGGTCTGCATCCACTTAACTAGGGTGACCAAACGTCCTCTTTTGTCCGGACATGTCCTCTTTTCACGCCCTGTCCGGGCCGTCCGGGGGGGGTTTATAAATTCATGATAATGTCCGGCTTTCACGGACCGTTTGCATATACTTAAATTGACTGGCGCATTGCACAGAATACTACGGTAATCTGTTGCGTGTGTGACGTAATCCCTGAGAAGCTTTATGGGCGGCTCTACAACTACGCTCACAAACAGAGGAAGAGAAAGGATACACGCAGAGGGGACAGAGTGCACCGCAGCTCACGTTCACAATGCCAAAGAATGTACTGGAAAACAGAGGATGCTGTAAAGTAAATGCAGCGGAGGAAGGGTGCGTTTGCATTTCATACTCTGAAACATCACAATCTATGGATTGCACAAGTGCCTTGCTAAAAAAGGCATTTCCAGACTCTGACACTGCCAAAAGGTTCAGTAGTGCGCGCACTAAATCCGAAGCCAATTGTTATAGCGCCCCACTCGACTCGATTGATGTCGCACATATTCCCAATCATAATACAGTACTTTGACTGGAAGAGGGGTGGGCATGCAAACTAAATGAATTGAGGTTAAATACATCAAATGAGACAGCAGATTAGAAACCATTGCACAATATCTCATTGAAACATGGCAAGAAAAAAACGATTTGTCTGAAAAATATATTTGTTAACTGGATTTTCTATTTTCTATTATTTCATATATTTTGTTATTTATTTTTGTCCAGTAAGACTTGAAAAGAGAGCTATTATTTTGTTACAAGTTGATTTTTAAGTTATTATTGTGCCATTGAGATTTGTCTAGGCATAATCAAGCATGATTGCTGAGTAACTTTGGTTTGGTGTGTCTTTGGTTATAGAGAGATATTGTTGTGTTATATACAGTAAAATAATACTTGTATATCCATAGAGAGGAGGCATACTTTAAATATATTAAAACAATAATGCATCTTTGAGTAAACGTTGAGTATCATCAGGCATGCGTTGCTCATGGGACAGGGGTTGCACACCTGCAACCAGTCTGTGAGCAGAAGCACGCACATGCACGGATGTGCACACGCGTGCACACAGGAATGTGCTGTACTCGACTGATGAGCCAACTCGCTAAGTACTACTTTGCATAACAATATGGCCGGTCGTCAGGTGTGTTCAAATACGTTCTCAGATACATTCACACAAAACTTGTGAATGAAATGTGTTATATTCCATTCGTAGAGGCAATTAGGCACTGACTTTAGTCTGTGCTATGCGAGGGAACATCTATGCGCATGCGCGGGAGCGTGCGCACGCGGCATCATTAAAACATAGTGCAACCAGTCGTCCCATGAGCAACGCATGCCTGAGTATCATTAAGTATCTCGAGGCTGGGGGGACATGTCCTCTTTTTTGGAAATCAAAATATGGTCACCCTAACTTAACAATTGTGTGTATTGAGCCATACTGTATTGTACCCATTCTGCAATCTGTTAAATAAAGTTTTCATTCATTAATTCTGTCCCTCTGTCTCTCTCACTTGTTTAATCTTTGCGAGAGAACACTGGTTCTCTCGCAAAACCCCAAATGTTACAATGCCCGCTACGATTGTGCAATGAAACAATAGTTTAGTTTTAGTTTACTCAGTTTATTTGATCAGGGACAGTGCATATCAATCAACAGTTATACATTTATAAATGAATACAAATTACATTTATATTTACATTAGCATTTAGACAAGATAGAGCTGTTTTTCTTCAAAGCTGCTGCAGGTTTGATTGCAGAACCCATAACCTCTATTTTGAATCTCAGTCTTTGTTCTGGTGAATTACCTAGCTGATGGAAGTCGGCCATGGTTCTCCCCTTGTTAAAGGGCGGAGTACCCCTCTGACTTAAATAATTATCGCCCTATTTCCAGACGGTCTGTAATGGCCAAAGTCTTTGAATCTCTTGTAAACTAACAACTAAAAAAGTTTCTAGCTGACCATAATATTCTTAACGAGTCTCAGTCAGGCTTCAGATCAGGCCATAGTACTACTTCAGCGACTATGTCTCATAATCACGGCGAGAGCCTTCCTCACCCCTCCTCCTTCCACACCATCACGGCGGAAGCCTTCCTCACCCCTCATCCTTCCACACCCCTCATCCTTCCACACCCTTATATGGGCAGCATCCGACCCCAGGATTCCCACGCTGCCAGAGGGACATCAATTAACACGGCTGTGAGGGATTCCCTCGTCAACGAACCCCTACTTCAGCTCACGGATCCTGCTCTACCCTCGTTGCAGTGTTAACCTAACAACCTAGGTACGACGACGAACCCTAGCGTTGCTACTCTGTCCTTGTTGAAATACCTTGTCCTAATCTTGTTCTCACTGTGCCCAGGACCACCGCTCCCGAGACACCACCCACCTGGACGCTCCTGTGCTGCACAAGGAGTGCACCTGCTCACGTCTATTGCACATTCCTGTTGTCATACCTGTCTGCTTGGTGGCTACAATTAAAACCCACCTAAAACACTCCATTCTCTCTCCTCCTGTGTTCTGCTATTGGGCTCCGCCACTGCTGCCCCTAACAGAACACTGCGACCAAATGTCGAGCCCAGCATCTCAGGATTCCGGAGAATGGAGAGAGTTCCAGAAAGAGTTCAAGACCGTCGTCAACGGACACGCCATTTTGGTAAACCAGCACACACGCACACTAGAGGAGAGCACTGCCCAACTTGGTGCTCTCACACTCAGCTCTGCGGAACGAGACAGACAATGTAACCATTTTGATGCATACATCTCTGCCCAGCTAACCCCACCTGTTGCGCCCCCGCACAGAGAGTCCCATGTCCCCGCCCCAGAACGTTACGATGGGGACGTCTCTAAATGTCGTGCCTTTATTTTTCAATGCCACAGACCTTCCAAAGTGATAAATCTAAAATCGCTTACCTGTCGGGTCTGCTCAGGGTCCTGCGTTAGAATGGGCAACAGCTCTCCACTTCAGTCAGTCCTCCCTCTGCAATTCGTTCTCCGCATATATCGACGACATGCAAAAGGTCTTCGACCACCCTCCCGGGGGCTCGGATAGTTCTGCTGGCTTGTTCGCCATCCGCCAGGGAAACCGCAGCGCGAGCGAATATTCCATTGAATTCCGTATCCTAGCAGCGGGCTCCGAGTGGAATGACATTCCGTTACGTCAAGGCGGCAGCGACATTCTAAAAGACGAGTTGGCGTCTAAAGAGAAACCGACCTCCCTGGACGAGCTAATTACTTTAGCCAGAGAACTGGACACGCGTCTGCGCGAGCGCCGTCGTGAAAAGGCTAGCGGCACTCGCCCTCCGTTGCCCAATTCATCTCGCTCTCCTCCCCCCAGGATCGCTGCCCGCGTCGAGCACAGCCCCTCTGAGCCAACTCTCACAGATAACTCGCCACACCAAGCCACTCCGCCTGCTGCTCTCAGGGAATCACAATGAGGTTATTCGTTTTCACATCACTAATTCCCCCCATAATCCTAGTGTACTCGGCATGCCCTGGTTGAAGTTACACAACCCAGTAATAAACTGGCCAACTGGTTTGGTCGTGAGCTGGAGCGCTCACTGCCACACCTCCTGCCTGCAGTCTGCTCGGCCACCACTGGAGGTCGGTGGTTCTTACGTTCCCAACGAACCCATTGACCTTTCCGCTATCCCTCCAATTTATCATGATCTAGAGGCTGTTTTTAGTAAACAGCATGCTCTCTCCTTGCCACCCCATCGCCTGTACGACTGTGCCATTGCCCTGCTCCAGGGAGCCCCGCTCCCCGCTAGTCGCCTGTTCAATCTCTCTCGCCCGGAGAGGGAGTCCATGGAGAAATACGTCCATGAGTAACTGGCCTCGGGCATCATCACCCCCTCCTCCTCTCCTGTCGGGGGTGGTTTCTTTTTCGTTTCCAAGAAGGATGGCTCCCTTCGCCCCTGTATTGACTACCGTGGCCTCAACAACATCACGATCAAGAACAAGTACCCCCTGACGTTAATTAACTCTGCTTTTGAAACCCTGCAAGGTGCCACCATTTTCACGAAGCTGGACCTCAGGAATGCCTATCACCTCGTCCGTTTCCGGGAGGGGGACGAATGGAAGACAGCCTTTAAGACCCCGTTCGGTCACTTCGAGTACAAGGTAATGCCCTTTCGGCTGACGAACGCCCCTGCTGTCTTCCAGGCCCTTGTCAATGACGTTCTCCGTGATGTCCTTAACTGCTCTGTTTTTGTTTATTTGGATGACATTCAGATTTTTCCCCGCTCTATGGAATAGCACGTCCAGCATGTCCGCCGGGTCATCCAACGCCTGCTGGAGAACAAGTTGTTCATCAAGGCGGAGAAGTGTGAGTTCCACGTCTCCTCCATTGGGTTCCTCAGCTACATAATAGAGGGCAGCAAGATTCGGGCGGATCCCGAGAAAATCAAGGCAGTGTCAGACTGGCCGAGACCCACCAACGTCAAGCAGCTCCAACGCTTCCTGGGATTTTCTAACTTCTATCAGCGTTTCATCAGGGACTACAGCCGGGTCGCTGCACCCTTTACCCAACTCACTTTGCCCTCCATGACCTTCGTCTGGTCCGCTTAGGTGGACTCCGCCTTCTCCGAGCTGTGTAGGCCCTTCACCTCCGCGCGCATCCTCGTCCAGCCGGACACGTCCCACCAGTTCGTGGTGGAGGTGGACGCCTCGACTACCGGGGTGGGGGCGGTCCTCTCCCATTGCTCCGCTCTAGACCAGAGACTACACCCCTGCGTCTTCGTCTCTCGCCGCCTGACCCCGGTGGAGGTCAACAATGATATTGGGAACCTGGAGCTCTTGGCAGTCAAGCTGGCTCTGGAGGAATGGAGGCACTGGCTGGAGGGCTCAGAGATCCCCTTCCTGGTCTGGATGGACCATAAGAACCTCGCCTACATCCAGATGGCCAAGCGCCTGAACTCCCGCCAGGCGCTTTTCTTCGGCCGGTTCAATTTCACCCTGACCTATAGGCCAGGCTCCAAGAACATTAAGCCGGATGCCCTCTCCCGGCAGTTAATCCCTGAAGGGGGCCCCTCACACCCTGACACCATCCTCCCCTCCTCCTGCTTGGTGGCTTCCGCCACCTGGGAGATCCAGTCCGTCGTCCGAGAGGCTCAGCGCATCCAGCCTGATCCAGGTAACGGCCCACCTAACCGGCTTTTTGTTCCCGACCTTGTCTGCTCCCAGGTGCTCCAGTGGATCCACGCCTCCCGGTTCGCCTGTCATCCTGGGATCGACCGTACCCTGTCCCTACTGAAGCGGCACTTCTGGTGGGTCTCCATGAGGGACCTTGCCTGCACCGTCTGTGCTCATGGGAAGACCTCCCACCGACCACCTGCCAGGCTCCTCCGTCCACTGCCTGTTCCTGGCCGGCCCTGGTCACACGTCGCCCTGGACTTCGTCACCGGTCTGCCTCCCTCACACGGTAACACAGTCATTCTCACCATTGTCGATCGGTTCTCGAAGGCCGTTCACTTTGTTGCTCTCCCCAAACTTCCCTCTGCTTCAGAGACTGCGGACCTGATGGTGCTCCACGTCTTCCGCCTCCACGGGATCCCGTGGACATAGTCTCCGACAGAGGGCCTCAGTTCATCTCCCAGGTCTGGAAGGCCTTCTGTCGGCCACGGTCAGCCTCTCCTCCGGATACCACCCGCAGACCAACGGCCAGTCGGAGCGGGCCAACCAGGACCTGGGGTCCGCCCTCCACTGCGTCACGACCCGGGACCCCTCTGGCTGGAGTGCCTTCCTGCCATGGATCGAGTACGCCCACAACTCCTTGTCCTCCGCTGCCACAGGTCAGTCCCCCTTTGAGTCTTCTCTGGGCTACCAGCCTCCACTGTTCCCTACCCAGGAGGAGGAGATCTCAGTCCCCTCGGTGCAGGCGCACCTTCACCGCTGCAGGAGGATATGGGAGGACACCAGGGCCGCACTGCTCCGCTCCGCTGACCAGAATCGCCGCTTTGCCGATCGCCACTGGACCCCGGCCCCCGACTATCAACCAGGTCAGAGTGTTTGGCTCTCGTCTCGGGACCTGCCTCTCAAATCAGTTTCCCGAAAACTCACCCCTCGTTTTTTTGGCCCTTACAAGATTCTGTCCCTCATTAACCCCTCAGTCGTCAGACTCCAGCTCCCTCCCATATGCGCATTCACCCCTCATTCCATGTCTCCCAGCTGAAGCCTGTGGTCTCCAGTCCCCTGTCTCCCCCAGCTCCGAAACCTCCCCCTCCACTGATCATCGACGACCACCCGGCCTACACCGTCCGGCAGTTACTGGACGTGCGTCGTCGCGGTCGCAGCTTCCAGTACTGGGAGGGCTACGGACCAAAGGAGCGCAGCTGGGTCTCCCGCCAGATGGTCCTGGATCCTGCCCTCGTCCGGGACTTCCATCGGGCCAACCCTGGCAAGCCTGGAGGGTCGCCAGGAGGCGCCCATAGAGGGGGGGGTCCTGTCATAATCACGGCGAGAGCCTTCCTCACCCCTCATCCTTCCACACCCTTATATGGGCAGCATCCGACCCCAGGATGCTAAAAGTAGTACTACTAGCTGCTGCTGATTGAGTCCTGATTGGGGTGGCAGTCAGTGAGAGTTAATTGGTTACCAATCAGCCCGTGTGAGAGCTGACAGTGTGTTGGTGTTTGTGTGTGTATGTGTGTGTGTGTGTGTGTGTGTGTGTGTGTGTGTGTGTGTGAGAGAGGGAGGGAGGGATGGGGGGGGATGCCATGACTGGGTCATGTGTGGGTTCAGGAGGTTGGGAGATCTAGTTTTACTTGACACCTCCCACTCTATCTCTCCATGGACCATTGGGGAGATTGCCAGCTCCAAAGGCAAACTTGGTGGTTCTTGAAGTTGAGATGTCACAGCGACTATTGGATTTGACTCTGTTCTTCAGCAGGTAGCAAGACAACCAGCCGCAATACCCTCTGAAGGATAGTGGCTTGGGACTTATCTCTTTTGCCAGTAGGGGTCTGGTGGCTTGTTCTTTGGTCTTCTTAGAAGGCCTGCACTCGAAGGCCCGCAGAAGGCCTGCACTCGGCCACCACAAACCAACAGCCCAGATTCTTGGTCCTTGTAGACTACTAGCCTTTCTGTAGTGGTGCTTGGGAAGGTTGTGCCCTCTTGCACAGCAAGGAAAATGTCTCTTAAGGCATCCTCTTCTTCTCTTCCCGAGATGACTCCTGCTGGTGAGACAGCCTCCCACTTTGGGCTGTCCACTGCCCTTTGTCCAATGAACTTTTTCACTGCCCTCCAGGTCCATGCGACAGTTTTGACCAGTCAGGTTGGTCTCCTTTTTTCTACTTGGACATGGTTCTGATTTAGTTTTGGTTCTTGCTCCTTTGCCTTGGCCCTTGTCAGAACAGCAACAAATGCCTTCCTTTGCAGCTCGTTGATGCTTTCCCTGGCAGTGGCTGCTAGCTCTTTGGCTGATCTGATTGGCCAATCATTCTCTGGCAAACTCAAGAACTTTGGCCAATTTTGCCACTCTGAGTCTTCAACTAGGTCTTGGGGGCCGGCTCTTCTGGTGATTACATCAGTAATCTTTTGCGGACCAGGAATCCACCACCATTCCTGGGTGCTTGTATTGCTTTGGATCTCCCCGATCATATTGGCAAAGAGTTTTTGATAGCCATAGCTTCCTCGTTCTCTGCGTGTGAGGGGGTGTGGTGTCTGGGTTCTGATTTGCTTTTGCAGGAGGTCATGGCCTTTTGCTTTCTCTTCGAGAAATGTATTGCAGACATGACGTGTAGCTTGTCTTCCTCTACTATGTAACCCAGGCCAAGTGCCTTGTTGTAGTCACTGCACGTTTGGTTTGGCAAGACTATGGTTTTCTCCAACTTGTCGTTGCACACCTTCCTCCCACTTTGCCTAGAGAAGACCCAAGGTTTGAGCTTGAAACCTCCAGCTTTCAGGATCTGCTCCACATTTGCTGTGATGGTTTCAAGCTGGTCAAGGTTGTTGTGGGATGTGAGAATGTTATCAACATTCTCATGTTATCATGGAGTACATGACGTTCCTCAATATTTGTGGTTGAAGTCCTTGACTCCTGGAATTCACCTTTGGTTGGTTGGAGTGGCTCTGGGATCTTTCTGGTGAGCTCCTCATACTTTACAGCGGCCGCTCTCATTGACCTTGCAAAGTGTGTTTTGGACATGTGGGCTGATATGGTGAGCTCCTCAAAGAGATCAGGATGAGTTCCTCCGATCGTCTTTCCCAGTGGTCCATCCCACAGCACAAGGTCTCCGACAACTCTGATCCTCTGAGGTGCTAGTCGACCTTCCCTGTGGCTGATGAGAAGATCTATGTCTCTGGGTCTTTTGAGTTCTTCCAGGGATATGTCTGGAAAGAGTTTCTGCAGTCTCTTGGGGGTCACACTTTTGTGGACATCTGCAATGCTGTCTAATCCATAACAAACCAATTGGTGTGCTCTCCGAGAGAGCTCACTTGGATCTTGAAAAGGTACCGCTTTGTCTCCTCTTGAACTCTCATCCCCCGACTCCATGGATGATGATGGTGATCTATTCACTTCTGAAATTCAGTTCGCTTGCAGCCTTATGGGTTATATAATTGGTGTCTGAAGCATCAATTAATGCTCCAATTTTCTGTCCAGCATTTGCAGTGACCTCAAGAAGCATCATCATCACTGGATGCTCTTGTAATCCACTCTTCACTAGAAAACCTGGCTGCTCATTGGCAGTGCTGAAAGCCTTTGTTACCATGTTTGAAAAGGCATCTCGACACTGCTTGGCCAGTTCTGGTGACAGCTTGTTGAAGAACTCCTCTTGCTTGTCTGTATACGTCTTCCTGCTTTTCCCTTCGTCTGAACAAACCCTGCTCCTCTGACCTGCACTGCTCCTCCTTCTCTCAGCATTAGGACACAGACAGTAATGATGCTCAGGAGTGTGCTCCTCCTTGCAGATGTGGTTTGAACACAGGAAGCCAGGCTTGCAGTATGAACTGTTATCATGAACCTTGAGACACCTCTTGCATGCTCCCAGCTTTCTTACTGCATTATTTCTATCTGCCAACTTGAGCGCTCGAAACTGGTTGCAAAAGCATAGCTTCCTCTTGTGCTTTCCATCTCCACAGACTACACACCCTTGGTCGTTGTCTGACTTGGTAGATCTTGTTCTGGCAAACCTTGGCTCAGCCCTGGTCTCCTTTCTACTTGGCTCTTCATCCCTCAGTTGCTCGAGCTGCTTATATGCTCTCTTGCTTTTTGAGGAATGCCAAGAGACTGTCAAACCGATTGGCTGGTGCCACAGCATTTCTCCCGTCAGTGACATAGACAAGCCACTCCTTTATTAGAGAATCGGGGAGTTTTTTTGTTACAGTGGATTCTTGATAGAACATGTATCGCCAAGGTCACTCAGGTCTTAAAGCGCCTTCTCCACAGCCTGGATAAGTTCAACTATTTTCCGTGGCTGATGACTTCTGACAGCTGGCATTCTCTGTAACTCCTCCACTATTTTAATGGCAATTGCTGTTTGGTTGCCATAGCGGTTTTCTAGAACATGGAAGATATCATCTGCGGTGTTGTAGGTGTTGAGGCGGAGGTCCCTCATGATCTTGTCCTTGAGTAACTGGACCTTTTTCACCTCCTGTGAGCCTGTTGGCTCACCCTGTCTCTGGAGTGCTTCCCAATCCTTCCTCCACCTATAGAAGTCCCGTTTACTTCCAGTGAACCTGGGAAGGGCTGTTGGTTTCAACCTGATGGCTGGCATTGGGTGTGTGTGTGGTGATGGTGCCGGCATCCTCTCTGCCTCCTCTATTGCACTGGCCTGTATGATGTCAGCCATTTTGGCAACCAATTTGGGAATGTGGAGAATGTGGAGAATGTGGAGAATGCTTTAGGCGATTCTGAAAATGAAGCTGCCCATCTGAAGGAATCCATCGCTTCCACCAAACATAGGCCTCTTCTGCCGTCTTTACCAGTCCCTCTAGGTGCTTGAGTGTGAAGTTCTCAGCGTGTTCACACCCATTCTCTGCTGCCTGTAGCACTGTGGACATTTCAGTGTCCCCAAAGTTGGCCCATAGTGTCTTCTTAATCAGGTTTCCGACCTCCATCAGTTTTGACTCACATTAATTTGCAGTCTTATCTAGGTCAGCTTTTTGCTGCTCTGACAGCCCAGACTTCCCCTTCAATTCTGTAATGAATGCGGACGTCAAATCGTCATTGATTTCCAAGACTTTATTGGCTCCTGCTGCGAGTTCATTGAAAGTGTCCTTGAGCTCCCCTTCAGACATGTCCTGATGGGTCCTGGCAATGCGGTTGGCCAGACGAGAGAACACTCTTTTTGCAATTGTTCTCTCTCCCTTGAGATCCTCAACAGACTTCTCCTCAATCTCAGACATGTTGGCTTTGGGGTGCAAGTTGAATTAAATTGTATTTATTTTCCAGGGTTGTCCTTTTTTCCAGGTTTTCCAGGTTTTCCAGTTCCCCGGTCCTGCAGTTTTTTACTGTCAAGTTGTATGTGTTTGTTGAATATTGACCTTGTGCTCTATCCCCAACTTGGAAGGATGTTTGCTTGCTCACCCGAAGGGTTAACTGGATTTCACTCAAGAACCAGACCGAGAGCCAAGAATGACCTTCTTTCTCCATTTATTGATATTCAAAGGTTTTTTGCATTCCTTCCTACTTCAGCCATTTTTAGCCAGTAGATGGTCTTTATATGATTCTACTATTTGCATTTGGCAATTAGCAATTTAGGTAAAAAAAATTTAGAACAAAACACAGAAAAATACAGGAAATAAAATACACATTGGAAGTTTAAAGTTAATGAACTTACTCTACCAATTATGCATCATACCACTCTAAAATCTATGCAATGTACAAAGATAATTACTCTCTTGTGACTACTTTAAATGTGGGCTAGTGAGGGCTAGTGAATATAACATACTTTTGTGGTAAATTCCCAAAACATAGATCTCATGATTAACTAATGTGTAGAAATACTTGGCCCTCAAAACAATAATTCATAGATTGTGTGTGTGTTTACATAGACGGATTGCCATTGTAGGCACACAGGTCGATTTACATATGGAGTGAGTGGTCAAATGACAGGAACCCAAGGGCCATCTGCCATGGCCTGGGAAGAGTTTAGGACAATGGGCTCTGTAAGATCGGGACAAAAGACCAAAAGGTCACGTAAACATGTTATCTCGCTGGAGTTTCCTGTGACACACACACATAGACTCACACACACACACACATAGACTCACACACACACACATTCAGACACACACACACACACATAGACACACACACACACACACATTCAGACACACACACACACACACAGACACACACACACACACATAGACACACACACACACACACACAGACAGACACAAATAGACACACATATATATATATATATATATATACACACACCCAGATCAGAGATATGAGCATTTTGTACTGATCTGAACTACAGTTTGCAGAAATTCAATGTCTACAATTAGTTAATGTGTCTGTGCTGTTTCCAATTTATGTTCAATTTGATTAATTGATGGTTTTATATTCTGATCTATTCTCTTCTATCCAGTTCTAATTTAATCTGTTATTCAGTTATATTCTATTCTAAAAGAATGATTAAAGTCAACAGACTTAGTGATAAAGAAATATATCTGTGTTTATGTGGGCAATTGTAATTCAAATATAGATATTAGGAAATGAAAATGATGCAATGTTTAAGGTAGATTGTTAGTATTAAACAAAGGACAGTATATATTGTTGACTGTAAGGACAGCCTCCGTTTGCAGTTATTGAAGGGGGTTGGGCTATTAAGCCAAACCCCTATTTTTCAAATGCCAGCTTAGCAGACCTGGGATTGGAGGAAAGAATTTGGTGATGTCATCCTGATGACATCACAAGATTATGCAGGTCTGGCTATAAGATCCCAGGTGTGATGGGGGAGAGGGACTCTGGAACAACCCAACCCACAGGACAAGACCTCTCCACCATCTCATCCAACAAAGCAGGCAACAAGGACAAAGGACTTTTTGGAGGGAAAACCAACTCTTTGTTATCAAACAACAGAGACCATCAACAAACGTATCTTCTTTAGTCTGGTTGTATCACTCACGGCATAGTGTTTGTGATCACAACTATAGCATTTTCTTATTGTAATTTGTATACACTCTTAAACTTTGATTAAACAACTGTTATACTACCTTCCTCCTAATTCCTTCTGCCTGCACCGCTCAGTTTGAACAGAAGTGATTCCCAGAGCTTTAAAAGTATTGAATCACAACGCAGAGTACTAACGCAACCCGGTTCTGATCAGAGCAGAACCGAAATAGCTTGGGAAATCCACTTCATTTTGGTGCCGTACTTTAGAATCAGAGCGCTCGTGTTATCACAACAACAAAAGACAATTTTTTTTTTCTCTACACGCCGGTCGACGAGGAGAACAACTGATCGATCGATCGTCTTCAAGTAACTGGGGAAGTTGCTAAGAGGTGAGTGTGATGATGTTTGGGTGCTCTATTCGAACCACGGAGGGGGTTGCTAAGAATTTAACCTCATGTAAGCATGATGTAAGGGAAAATTGAATTGAATGTTCTGGCTGGGGAGGGCGGCTCTGTAAACACCGTGCGTCATATTTTCTAAAGTAGAGATTGAGCACACCGTGCGTGGTACATTTTAAAGTAGAATTTTAGCACAATAAACGGAGCGCCGCTGCCAGTCGGAACAAGTAAGGGAGTAGGAACATGTCTAGATTCGTGCTCAGGGTTGAACCAAGGTAAACAAGTGTGCGTCGTATGCCTTAAGGTAGGGGCTTAAGCACACCGTGCGTCGTATTTTCTAAAGTAGAGATTGAGCACAAATAGGTCTAGTTTAACCTTGGGCACGGCGGGCGTGTTAAAATTAGACGGCGTTAGGCTGTAACAAAAAATAGTACTTACGCGCTGCTGTGCGGCGTTCGAGAGACGGTAATGTGCGTGAATGCTGATTTTGTATTTTTTATTTGTGTTAGGAAGCGTGTTTGAATGTATAGTTGGCGAATGTTTATGGTTAGGAGTGATTGGTGGGATGTGTGAGAGTATAGTTGTGTTATTATGTAATTTAAGTCACCGATTGGCCGTGGGGAAATGTAAGGATATCGCCGGTTTTCCGAGGCCCGTGGAACGCAGCAGCAGTTAGCTGTTGTATTAGCCTCTGAGGCGCCGGAGGATACGGGGGGAAAAGTAGACGTAACTCAAATGTATAGGGTCGATCGATAGTGTCTTGAGATTACGGGGATGTGTAAGGCACTTAAAAGTTTTCATATTCGTGGCGGATAAAATAGATGTGTAATGTTTAAGGTGATTGGGATTATCTAGACGGGGACCCGGAAGTCGTTCTAAGCTCGCCGGTGGTGACGACGGAGGGGTCAAACTAGTGTTTTGCTGTTATGTTTTTATATTTCTATTTAGATCACTACACTGGCGTTTTGAGGGAAATAGGATTCTGTTGTGGGGAATGTGGTGTTGTATTAACATTGCGAGGTGTCGGCCCGCGCGGCGGAACGGGTCGTTGGGGAACGTTTTTATGGGATCATGGGAGAAGCTAAGCTAATGCTACCTAGCCGCGCTAACGGCTAAAGCGGTCGCCGGTTGTGACGTCATAAGGGTGCGCGGTCTGACGGCCTACGCGCGCTGGGTTGAAGCTAACGAAGCTAATATGCTAAGCTAACTGTGCTGACGTCATGGCATGACGGGGCTCTCGGGATGTCTCGCGATGGGACGGCCATCTTGGTAGGGGCGCCGAGCGTCCATCTTGGTGGGGGCACCGAGCGTCCATTTTGGTAGGGGCGCCGGGCGTCCATCTTGGTAGGGGCGGCGAGCGTCCATTGTTAAGGGGAAGGTGGAGTTTATTTAGGAATACGGTAGGGGGCAGAAGAGGACAGGATGAATATGTTTGGATTCTGCTCACAGAACGTTTTCATTGTACACTCTCTCTCCCCCTCTCTTCTCTTTCTCCCCCTCTCTTTCTCCCCCTCTCTCTCTCTTTCTCTCTCTTCCTATCTCTCTCTCACTCTCTCTCTTTCTCCCACACGCACATTTCTCTCTCTCTCTCTCTCTCTCTCTCTCTCTCTCTCTTCCTCTCTCTCTCTCACTCTCTCTCTTTCTCCCACACGCACCATTCCCCCTCTCTCTCTCCCCCTCTCTCTCTCCCCCTCTCTCTCTCTCTCTCTCTTTCTCTCTCTCTCTGTCTCTCTCTTCTTCTCTCTCTCTCACTCTCTCTCTTTCTCCCACACGCACCGTTCTCTCTCTCTCTCTCTATTTCTCTCTCTCACTCTCCCTCTCACCTTCCCTCCCTCTCTCTCTCTTTTTCTTTCACCCCCCTCTCTTTCTTTCCCTCTCACCTCTCCTCCCTCCCTCTCCCTTTTCGCCCCTCTCCCTCTCCCTCTCACCTCCTCTCCCTCTCTCTCTCTTTCTCTTTCACCCCCCCCTCTCTTTCTTTCCTTCTCTCGCCCTCCTCTCTCCCTCTCCCTCTCACCTCCCTCCCTCTTTCCCTCTCCCTCCCTCTCTCTCTCTCTCTTTCTCTCTCTCTCTCTCTCTCTCTCTTTCTCTTTCTCTCTCTCTCTCTCCCTCTCACCTCCCCTCCCTCTCTCTCTCTTTCTCTTTCTCTTTCACCCCCCCTCTCTTTCTTTCCCTCTCACCTCTCCTCCCTCCCTCTCCCTTTCCACCTCTCTCCCTCTCCCTCTCGCCTCCCCTCCCTCTCTCTCTCTTTCTCTTTCACCCCCCCCCTCTCTTTCTTTCCTTCTCTCACCCTCCTCCCTCCCTCTCCCTTTCACCTCCCCCCTCTCTCCCTCTCCCTCTCACCTCCCCCCCTCTTCCCCTCCTCTCCCTCTCTCTCTTTCTCTTTCACCCCCCCCTCTCTTTCTTTCCTTCTCTCACCCTCCTCCCTCCCTCTCCCTTTCACCTCTCTCCCTCTCCCTCTCACCTCCCCCCCTCTTTCCCTCTCCCTCCCTCTCTCTCTCTCTCTCTTACCCCCCCCCCCCTCTCACTCACTCCCCTCATTCCCACACCGCCTCTCTTCCATATATTTCCCCCCCCCTCGGCCCCCCCGAAACGCTTCTCTTTCTCTCCTAGTTTGGGGCCTGTATATAGAGGTTTTTTTTATGGGTTTCAAACGCGGTGTAGTGCTAGGTATATTGTTTATTGCTGTTTACGGTAGGGTTCAAAGGCGGTAGGTTGAGTTTGGGACTTATTATGCGTATGTTGTTGTTCCATATTCAGTTTTATTGTTATTTTTAGGGAATTTCTAGTGCTGGCAGTGGTATTGGCTGGCATTGGCGCTACGCTTTGTTCGACAAGGCGCTCGTACTTCTTTCCTTGCATTTGGACAAGCTCCGGCTGGGGCTCCGTGTCAGTTCATGTTGGTGGGCCGTAAGTCGGAGCATAATTACTCTGCTCGGCTGCGCCTGCGATGGGGGTGTGGGTAGGCAGTTCGTCGTGGCTCACTGTCTGCCTCCACGCTTTGTGCGCTGTGTGCGACTCGTCGGTGCTCGCTGTCACACTGCGCACGTTTTTCATTTTACCAGGGGTACGGGGACTGCTAAACGTCGTGGCGGGGGTGGGCTCGCTGTCTGCCACCGCGCATTAACGGGGGTGCGCTATGCGTGCACTCGTCAGAGGCTCGCTGCCGCACTACGCGCATCGAATTATATTGTGTGTGGGTATTTGGGTGACTGGTTACGGTGGTGTCAGAGGTGCTGTATGTGTGTGGCAGTGGTTGTGAGTGGAATGATCTTTGATTATCCTTGAGTAGGGGGCCCGGGGTTTCGCATTCCAGGTTCGAAACTGGGGGTGATGCCGTGGGCCACAGGACGAGTTGGCCAGTGGAATGTCATTGGTCGGCAGGATTTTCAATGTGGGGATGGTGTCGGCGCCGGTGGTTATGAACGGGTTGTGTGACACTGTTCTAAATGCACGGGGACTTCGGTGACATAAGGCACTGAAAATTGATTTCTGTTCCCGTGAGAAGCGCGTTATTTTAACACCTAAGGGGTTAGGTGTTACGGGGGAATATAGTAACTGTGTGAGAGGTTATGAATGGAAAATATGTGTGTTACTGATATGTATAATGTAATATGAGCGAAATACATACTAGGCTTTCACGGACAGAAATAAATATAGTTACACATACACATAGTCATTTGCAGATAACAATTAGAGTAAAAGTGAGATTATTCACCTAAATTACCATGTCCAATAAAGATGTTTAGAAATGATAGGCTGTAAATAACAAATTTCTGATTGACCAACAGAAGGAAACGGCTGATGCGAAATAAGTTCCCCGGAGTTGTGTTAAGGAGGATCACGACAACAGGATTGAGAGTCTGGGTTTCCAATGGAGACAACTGGAAAAAGATTAAGGCTGTGTCATTGATAAATCAAAAACGAAAATTGCACAAATGCTCTCATGTGATCTTAGTATAGGAGATGCCCGACATTCCATGCTTAAAGACAAATGATGGATTGTGAATGGGAAATGTCACTGATAATTAAGTGTATTTTTTGCTTCTCTCTTCACAGCTGCTCCAGGACGGATGGCCAGCGCTGACAATTCCGAACCCCAACAGGGAAATCAAAGAGACTGTTGACAGTCAGGGGGTATAGTATCACAAGACCGAGATTATCAATTCCTGTTTACACCAATATAGAAGTGTGAGTGAGATTAACTCAAGTTTGGTAAAAATAGTTTGAATACAGAGAAACTTGCTTTCCAAACGGTGACGTTACGAGTGTTTGAAGAAAAGGTGAGAATGGAAAATACACAGATAGGAGCAACCGGAGGGTTAGATGCACTGACCATAGAAAGGGTAGACAATCTGTCTATTTCAACGACTGGAGATGTCACAATAAAAGTGACGAAAAGATGGCCAAAGATATTCAGGCCATTACAGAACCTTGTAGTTAAAGGAGGCCGGTATAGAATGCGTACCCAAATCAAGATAATGCCGATAACCTCTGCAGACATTACATTGACCGAATTGGACGTTAACTTGATTGACTGGAATTTGATCGACTCCCCTCTAGTGTCCAGTGAGACGGAGGGACTGGAAATAATGTCTTTTACTCCGCCACAGGGAGTCGTTGCAGCAAGCGACCCAGAGACAGCTGTATTACCCGAGTCAATCCACGCTGAAGTGTCCGTTGCAGATGACTGCCAGTTAAAGACGTGCCTCCCTCTCGAACAACAGCTAGCCGAGGCTAGACGGGTAGTGGACTATCTCCAAGGCCTAATCCAGTCCACACAGCCCGGAGGGGAGACAGGTTCCAATCGCCTCTCTCCCTCTCCCTCTGGAGAACCAGATGGCCAGAGACGGGCCCAGTTGGGGCCACAAGGGGGTCCCGTGCCAAAACAACAACAAACCCCAATAAGACCACCCACGAGGTGGCAACCACGAGGAAAAGGTGGAGGCAGAGGCAGGAATCCGAATGGCTACCGTGTGCGGCAGGTGCAGTGTTGGACGTGTGGGACCCTCGGACACATTTCTCGGGACTGTGCAGAGCGGGACCATCTATCCACAACAGGGCGTGTTTGTACAGAAACAGGTGGCGGGCCCCTCCCAACCACGGGCCCCTCTCAAGGAACTGTGACTGGACCAAATAGGTACGTGGCTTTCTCCTCCGAACAGGCTCCAGGGAACCATGGCGATGATGGCATACCACCAGGACATGTTCTGGGCCCGATGACCCCAGGGTCATCCGGTCACAGGCAACTGACCCACCGGGTCTCACAACCCGGGGGAGACCGCCAGTGTTGTTGGTTCTGTGGAGTGAAAGGTCATTTTCAAAGGTCATGTCTGCAGAGGCCACCGGCAGAATAAAAATATATGCAACTGACTAGGGTAGAGGTGGGATATATTGAATGATAAAATATGCTCCTAATTAGATTAGAATAAAAATAAAGAATAAAAATAGATAGAGGTGTTAGGTGATTAGATTATGAATGAAAGTTACTAAAAACGGATGTATGGGTGACTGACAAATGCATGAACTAATCAGACTAACAAGAGGATCAAATTATGTTAAATAGTTAATCAATATTAGACAGTGTGATGATGTGACACTGCGGCAGCTAGTGATCAGTAAATTATCCATGCTTGGTCAACATTCGGATTGATCAAAGGGTGGACTGCATGATTAAGAAATTAAAAAGACTCATAGTTGTTTCTAGTATTTTATAGTATTGATAGAAGCGTATTAACAGTTATGAGCAATAGGATAGGTGTTTATTTACTTTTATTTTTACTTCTCTTTTCTAGTGTGTTACGAGCAATTCCTGACTTAGGCCGGGAGCGTACATTTTGTTTATTCATTTGATTTCCCTTTTTGTTTCTTAGTTAAAAATGAGCTCAGAAGAAAAAAGAAAAAGCTTGCAAGCTTGGTTTATTTTTTCATTTATTGGTTTGGCAGCGTTTTCTTTGTGTTTTGTTTTCTGTTTTCTTTCTTTCTGTGTGTTTTTTCTTAGGGTACCTGGCAAGCTGGGAGTGATCTCGACACATCAGGACGGGGTAGTATATGTCTGTAAAATGGACTGGGAACAAAGTGAAGAAACATGAGCTAGTTATGGATTTTTGTTCTCCGCCCATTGAATACCCAGTTTTAGGGGCTGGGGGTGTGTCGTGGTTGGTGAAAGTGTTGGGAAGCATGGTTCTCTGTACATTAATGAAGCTCAATAGGTTTGGTCGCTATTGGCCAAATTAGTCTTGTGTAGGGTGTGAACATGTGCAATTGATAATTGGCTTGTGGTGTGGAAGATGTGTGTTTAAGGCGGACTGTGATTTGTTGCCATACACACAGGAGTGCTGGGAGAGTGGAGGTGTCAGTGCTGACCGTCCGGTCCGGGTGCAGCTGTCCAAAGGACGACGGTACGATGTTTCAATGTGTATTCCACATCGAGAGGTGGAGGAGTATACTGTTTTGACAGCATAATATAATGAGAGCCATGTGAATTTTTCAGAATTTTGAAATTTTATGATCTAGAAGCCATGAAATATATAGATAAATGATTTGGAAAAGTAAGTTGTCAACGCTCAGACCAGTAAAGAGAGTCTGAGGGAGGAAAATTATGGAAATTATGGATTCTCAATCAATTGTTGTGGTAGAAGTGACCTGCACTGTCCCCCGAAGCGATATATATTCACTGCAGGATACGGATGGGAGATTGGGGAGACAACAGCCATCGGTACTGTTGATCCAGGACACTGGCTAGTGTCTACCCAGCGGTTCCATGGGGAACCACAACACTGCGGAGAACCAGGAGACGCCTACCTTTCGGGCCGGGAGAGTCTTGGCCAACGCAGTGACCGAGTCTTGAGGCTTCAGAGGGAAACGACAGACAACCAATGAGGAGACAGGCGGCTAGGCCTCAGCAACAACTCCGGCTGTCAACAGAAGCAAGGCCTCAACTATTGACCAGGGGGTCAACAAGCGAAGGGGGGGAGCTGCTATCGCCCCTATCGATGACCAGGCGGAGGGGAGGAGAAACAAACCTCTTCCACTAATCCGAGGGTCAACGGGGGTTGGGCAGCCAGCGATGACCTCCTCACAGACGTGACAGCGACACCCGAGGAAAGAGCTCCGGGTTCAACTGAACCAGCAATACAGCAGGGGGTCCTACCCCCTAATAGAGGTCAACACGAGTCAAGATGTTCTTGACAGAAGATGGGGTGTAATAGAAAGGCAATTTGCTTTCTAAATTCCACCCAGCAGTCGTGATACTGCATCAGCTCTGAGCAACAAAGAGGAGGCCGGGTCAAATCTAGAAAACATAGACCCCTCCTCCTCAATGCTCCAAGTCAGAATTTGACAACTCACAGTTGAGACCAATGGAAATTGATCTTGGTACGAGAACAAGTTGTTAAAGACTGTGCACATGATATATTTTATCCTAATATGATTTCAAATGTTTTAAGTATTTAGTAGTGTGTAGAAATTGATATCTATGTTTGACATATTAAGGATAGGTAAACTATCCAAGTGGGGAACTGTGGTAAATTCCCAAAACATAGATCTCATGATTAACTAATGTGTAGAAATACTTGGCCCTCAAAACAATAATTCATAGATTGTGTGTGTGTTTACATAGACTGATTGCCATTGTAGGCACACAGGTCGATTTACATATGGAGTGAGTGGTCAAATGACAGGAACCCAAGGGCCATCTGCCATGGCCTGGGAAGAGTTTAGGACAATGGGCTCTGTAAGATCGGGACAAAAGACCAAAAGGTCACGTAAACATGTTATCTCGCTGGAGTTTCCTGTGACACACACACATAGACTCACACACACACACATAGACTCACACACACACACATTCAGACACACACACACACATAGACACACACACACACACACATTCAGACACACACACACACACAGACACACACACACACACATAGACACACACACACACACACACAGACACAAATAGACACACATACATATATATATATATACACACACCCAGATCAGAGATATGAGCATTTTGTACTGATCTGAACTACAGTTTGCAGAAATTCAATGTCTACAATTAGTTAATGTGTCTGTGCTGTTTCCAATTTATGTTCAATTTGATTAATTGATGGTTTTATATTCTGATCTATTCTCTTCTATCCAGTTCTAATTTAATCTGTTATTCAGTTATATTCTATTCTAAAAGAATGATTAAAGTCAACAGACTTAGTGATAAATAAAAATATATCTGTGTTTATGTGGGCAATTGTAATTCAAATATAGATATTAGGAAATGAAAATGATGCAATGTTTAAGGTAGATTGTTAGTATTAAACAAAGGACAGTATATATTGTTGACTGTAAGGACAGCCTCCGTTTGCAGTTATGTGAAGGGGGTTGGGCTATTAAGCCAAACCCCTATTTTTCAAATGCCAGCTTAGCAGACCTGGGATTGGAGGAAAGAATTTGGTGATGTCATCCTGATGACATCACAAGATTATGCAGGTCTGGCTATAAGATCCCAGGTGTGATGGGGGAGAGGGACTCTGGAACAACCCAACCCACAGGACAAGACCTCTCCACCATCTCATCCAACAAAGCAGGCAACAAGGACAAAGGACTTTTTGGAGGGAAAACCAACTCTTTGTTATCAAACAACAGAGACCATCAACAAACTTATCTTCTTTAGTCTGGTTGTATCACTCACGGCATAGTGTTTGTGATCACAACTATAGCATTTTCTTATTGTAATTTGTATACACTCTTAAACTTTGATTAAACAACTGTTATACTACTTTCCTCCTAATTCCTTCTGCCTGCACCGCTCAGTTTGAAGAGAAGTGATTCCCAGAGCTTTAAAAGTATTGAATCACAACGCAGAGTACTAACGCAACCCGGTTCTGATCAGAGCAGAACCGAAATAGCTTGGGAAATCCACTTCACTTTAAAGTAAACACTTAAACCATACATAAATACATTCCCAACTTAACTAAACCATACATAAATACATCCCCATATATACACACAATCAAATATCCTTACCGGCTGCCTATGCGGGTTGTGAGCAAAGCCCATGCACAGTCCATGTTGAATGTCTACAGACTGATCTGCTAAAAGCAGTACTACCAGCTGCTGCTGATTGAGTCCTGATTGGGGTTGCAGTCAGTGAGAGTTAATTGGTTACCAGCCAGTGTGAGAGCTGACAGTGTGTTGGTGTTTGTGTGTGTATGTGTGTGTGTGTCTGTGTGTGTGAGAGAGGGAGGGAGGGAGGGGGGGGGGTGCCATGACTGGGTCATGTGTGGGTTCAGGAGGTTGGGAGATCTAGTTTGACTTGACACCCACGCTGCCAGAGGGACATCAATTAACACGTCTGTGAGGGATTCCCTCGTCAACGAACCGCTACTTCAGCTCACGGATCCTGCTCTACCCTCGTCGCAGTGTTAATGTAAAAGGTCACAGCCAGCAGGACCAAAGATTGATGACCTCTCGCCCACCAGTGACCTCTCGTTTACCAGTGACCTCACGTTTACCAGAGACATGTTCTTTCTCCCCCCCCACAACAAGATATTGGTCTGAGTACGAAAACCCCACAAGGCCAAATCGTCCAAGCCACGATTCAAGAAATAGAGGGTCAGGTTACCAAGGCAGTAAGCCATACCATTAAAAGAAACATGTTTAAATAAAGTGTAAACAAGCATAGCCCTGATTTTTTAATTAAAAAAAAACAGTGATTATTATATTATAAAAAGATATATTCCTGTTTTACTTCTTATGTATGTAATAAATGTATGATACCGTGTGGATGGGAGAGGAGAGAATAGATGGGAGACTGGGGCCCCAGTCTGGAATGTGCAGAAGGGAGTTACCCCACAGACGCCGGAATGCAAGGACATGGGGAGAGTGCATGACCAGTCAAAAAGGCATTAAATACTTATGTACACATTTTCACATGTATGATTATGGAAACACATATGGTAACAAGGTATATATATATATATATATATATATATATATATATATATATATATATATATATATATATATATATATATATATATATATATATATATATATATAATGCTGTATTGATTATATGTTTCATAATTCTCTGCTTAAAAGAAAAAAACATATAGTAAAGGACTTTTTCAATACTCGATCTGATATGTAACTGCAAGTAACGAAAGTAGGGGAAAGGAGGGATGAGACATACTGTACACGTACTGTACACTGATTGGAGCTATGTACTGATGATGGTATGATGCGACGGACCTGTTCATAAAAAGGTCAGCTTGCTGGTTCCTAGACAGATTTTGATTTTGACATGATTTTTTGGAGCCTTTTGTACTTTTTCATTTTGACTTGAGGCCTTTTTTTACTGCTGTAAGAGATCCTATGATAATTATGCATTCTTTTGTAACTCTTGTATTTTTTCATTAAAACTTTTTGAAACTACTTCGTGTTACTTCTTCTAAACATACTGGTAAGCATTAAATATCATTTTACACTTATTAAGAACCCATTCTGCATTGTAAAGGGAGACTTTGAAGTTGGCAGAAACGCTGCTCCGACGGCACCTTATTTATGATGTAAAGATATTAGCGGTAATGATTACAGATGTCTTTCTTCTCACTAAAGAGACGTAAATAAGAATAGGTAATCTAGTCGTATTCAAATGCTATATAGACTAATGATTCTAGACCGTAAGCATTTTAGAAGAAATTTAAAAGATCAGCGCACTTATTGGAGCTCCGGCGAGTAATTCTCACCAGCTGCAGTTTGACGGATTAGGGAAGGGATAATCATCTGATTGATGACACAACCTATTGATAGGTTTATTAAGGTCAGACTTGTCAGATAAAAACGTCCTTGTAATAAAACAAAATACAGATCTCGCAACTTTTACCACCTGATTTATATCAGTGCCGAAGGGGGTCGAGACGTGCATTCGCTATTTGCAGGTCAGTTGCCATTTGATAACAACACTCTTTTGAGATTCACTGGATTCTGAATGTCAAAGACATCGCAGGACGCTGTTTGATGTCAAGATGAGCGGACCACTGAGTTATGGGGTTGTCAAACTGACCTGATTTAGTGTGGCATACTACATGGCGTCCCTGGCGTGAGCATTTATACTAATTGAATAGGTGTTAACAGCCGAAGAGAATATGACTACTGTCAAATGCCTCTAGAGTAAAATTAATTACAGATTTGACAAAACTTAAAGTAGAAAGCTCTACTTTGTGATTAAGCACCCTACGGAAGGATCAGTCTCTCACACTCTAGTAGAAAGCTCTACTCTGGAATATCACCCTACGGAAGGATCAGTCTCTCACACTCCAGTAGAAAGCTCTGCTTTGTGATTAAGCACCCTACGTACGGAAGGATCAGTCTCTCACACTCTAGTAGAAAGCTCTACTCTGGAATATCACCCTACGGAAGGATCAGTCTCTCACACTCCAGTAGAAAGCTCTGCTTTGTGATTAAGCACCCTACAGAAGGATCAGTCTCTCACACTCTATTAGAAAGCTCTACTCGGGAATATCACCCTACGGAAGGATCAGTCTCTCACACTCCAGTAGAAAGCTCTACTTTGTGATTAAGCACCCTACGGAAGGATCAGTCTCTCACACTCTAGTAGAAAGCTCTACTCGGGAATATCACCCTACGGAAGGATCAGTCTCTCACACTCCAGTAGAAAGCTCTACTTTGTGATCTGCAGATGCTAACAGCAGGCTACCTAGCCCGAGTAACATGAGCGCAGGCTACCTAGCCAGTGCTAACTGGAGGCTACCTAGCCAGAGTCCACAGGAGCACAGGCTAACTAGCCAAAAGTGAATTGAGTGCTAACAGGAGGCTACCTAGCCCGAGTAAGAGGAGCGCCGGCTAACAAGCCAGTGCTAACTGGAGGCTACCTAGCCGGAGTCCACAGGAGCACAGGCTAACTAGCCAAAAGTGAAGCCAGTGCTAACTGGAGGCTGCCTAGCCGGAGTCCACAGGAGCACAGGCTAACTAGCCAAAAGTGAATTGAGTGCTAACAGGAGGCTACCTAGCCCGAGTAACAGGAGCGCCGGCTAACGAGCCAGTGCTAACTGGAGGCTACCTAGCCGGAGTCCACAGGAGCACAGGCTAACTAGCCAAAAGTGAAGCCAGTGCTAACTGGAGGCTACCTAGCCGGAGTCCACAGGAGCACAGGCTAACTAGCCAAAAGTGAATTGAGTGCTAACAGGAGGCTACCTATTCCGAGTAACAGTAGCACCGGCTAACGAGCCAGTGCTAACTGGAGGCTACCTAGCCGGAGTCCACATGAGCGCAGGCTACCTAGCCAGTGCTAACTGGAGGCTACCTAGCCGGAGTCCACAGGAGCACAGGCTAACTAGCCAAAAGTGAAGCCAGTGCTAACTGGAGGCTACCTAGCCGGAGTCCACAGGAGCACAGGCTAACTAGCCAAAAGTGAATTGAGTGCTAACAGGAGGCTACCTAGCCCGAGTAACAGGAGCGCCAGCTAACGAGCCAGTGCTAACTGGAGGCTACCTAGCCGGAGTCCACATGAGCGCAGGCTACCTAGCCAGTGCTAACTGGAGGCTACCAAGCCGGAGTCCACAGGAGCACAGGCTAACTAGCCAAAAGTGAATCGAGTGCTAACTGAAGGCTACCTAGCCAGAGTCCACAGGAGCGCAGGCTAACTAGCCAAGAGTGAATTCAGTGCTAACAGGAGGCTACCTAGCCATTGCTAACTGGAGGCTACCTAGCCGGAGTCCACAGGAGCGCAGGCTAACTAGCCAAAAGTGAATCGAGTGCTAACTGGAGGCTACCTAGCCGGAGTCCACATGAGCGCAGGCTACCTAGCCAGTGCTAACTGGAGGCTACCTAGCCGGAGTCCACAGGAGCACCGGCTAACGAGCTGGTGCTAACAGGAGGCTACCTAGCCAGTGCTAACTGGAGGCTATCTAGCCGGAGTCTACAGAAGCGCCGGCTAACTAGCCAAGAGCTAACTAGCTCCCAACAGGCTAACAAAGCCAGGAGCTAATTGATGGCTAACAAGCCAAGAGCTAACTAAGCTCACAACAGGCTAACAAAGCCAATAGCTAATTGATGGCTAACAAGCCAAGAGCTAACTAAGCTCACAACAGCCTAACAAAGCCAGGAGCTAATTGATGGCTAACAAGCCAAGAGCGAATTGATGGCTAACTAGCCAAGAGCTAACTAGCTCACAACAGGCTAACAAAGCCAGGAGCTAATTGATGGCTAACTAGCCAAGAGCTAACTAGCTCACAATAGGCTAACTAGCCAAGAGCTAATTGAAGGCTAACTAGCCCGAGCTAACAGCAGGCTAAATAGCTGGAGCTAACAGCAGACGCTAGCTCAGAAGAAGCTGGCGCAGAAGATGCTAGTGCAACAGACGCTAGCTCAGGAGAAGCTGGCACGGCAGACGCTAGCCCATGAGACGCTAGCTCAGCAGATGCTAGCACATGAGAAGCAGGCACAGGTAGCTCAGAAGAAGCTGGCGCAGCATACGCTAGCTCAGTAGAAGCTGGCGCAGAAGATGCTAGTGCAACAGATGCTAGCTCAGGAGAAGCTGGCGCGGCGGACGCTAGCCCATGAGACGCTAGCTCAGCAGATGCTAGCACATGAGAAGCAGGCACAGGTAGCTCAGAAGAAGCTGGTGCAGCAGATGCTAGCTCATGAGAAGCTGGCGCAACAGATGCTAGCTCAGGAGATGCTAGCACAGGAGACGCTAGCTCGCATGTTGAGACATCTCAAAAGACTGGAGATCCCCGAAAGGGCCTCAATGGCCCAAATGATGGAAATAGAAGTAAGGACCCCCGGTCAAGATCCAGGGGATAACATGGTGGAGAAACTAATCCCACAGGTGCGAGACGGGAGCATGTCTCTCAATGTTGCAGCAGGATCAGTCATGCATGGAACACCTATGCAAGGATCATGCTTACTGCTTGAAAAGCTATTCAGAGGTGTCCCAGGGGGTAACCTACTGGCAGCCCGATGCGCAGCATGGTCACAAGACCAGTTATGTATCGAATGTATGCTGTATGACCAAGTCAAAATGCTATCTTACAACAAGGGGGAAAGGAAAGGGGAGAACCCACGAGATGAGAAGGCTCAACTTCGGCCTCCCAAAGCCCAGCAACAGCCAGCGGCTAAAGTTAAACCTACCTACTCAAAACACGACAAAAGGGGGGCCTCCCAGGAGTTCCCCCCGAAAACAACCGAGAGAGAACAGGGAAAAAGAAGTCTTCCGACACCAAATACCTCCATGCAGACGATTGGGCGGCACTAACTCCAGAACAGCAAGCAGAGATGAGGGCAAAAAGGGAGGAACTCAAAGCCCGGAAGGAAAAACATCAATAGTATCCTTACCTTCTGGGGCCATGACACATGACACTCGAGCAAGTGCAAACTGCACTTGACATTCAGCTCATCTGTCAAGAGGAATAATATATAGTGTTATTGTCATTTAGGAAGAAACATGACATAGAATACTACAAGCATTTTGTATACATTTTAAGTATACTATGTAAAGATGTCTGTCTTTTCTCTAAACCAGAGTAAAGAGGACGAAAGAATTTGTAATCTATTTCATTCAAAAGGGATTTCCTGACAGTAACTATTTGGTAGGTTACACCCGTACCAACCATATCAGCTGCATGAGATGTACACTCACCAGCGCCTATGGATAAAAATTGAGACTCTGCAAACTCTCATCAAGCTTAGCATCTTGACGCGGGGGGACAGAGCGAGCATCAGGGTCTCTATATCCGACGGGCCTATCAGATTTGTGGGGACTTGGAAGCTTCAGCATACAGGACGCTGTGGTGCTTGGGCGGCCAAGTCACTGGTTTATAGGTCTGTCAAAACGGATCGGAGGTTCTGGGGCTTAGAACATCCGTGAGTTGGGCTGTATACTAATTGAATAGGTATTAACAGCAGAAAGAATATGAACTGAAATAACTGCTGTCAGGTGCCTCTGGAGTAAAATTTGTTACAGATTTGAGTCAACCTTACTCAAGATTGATCTTATCAGCAGAACCTCTCCAACCAAGACTCCTCCTAATGCTCGAGATCTGGAACAATAAGTGACGTAGAGGTCTGCAAAGCGCAGCAGACAGCCTAAGAGGTAAAAAAATCTATCAGGAACAAGAGAGGGTTGATAAGTAACAGCTTGAAGTAGCGTTTACTCACAACTAAAGGGTAACGTAATGTTTACTTAAAGTCGAAACCTAAGTCGAAAATTCTACTTGCGACTAACAGGTCACCTGAACTAGAAGTAACCTAATGTTTACTTAAAGTCAGAAATAAGTAGAAAACTCTACGAGTCTACAGCATGATAAATAGCCATTGCTAACAGGAGCTACTAGCATGATAACTAGCCATTGCTAACAGGAGCTACTAGCATGATAACTAGCCATTGCTAACAGGAGGTAATAGCAGGATAACTAGCCATTGCTAACAAGAGCTACTAGCATGATAACTAGCCATTGCTAACAGGAGCTACTAGCATGATAACTAGCCATTGCTAACAGGAGCTATTAGCAGGATAACTAGCCATTGCTAACAGGAGCTAATAGCAGGATAACAAGCCAGAAGCTAGCAGGAGCATAAGTCCTGCTACTGTGACGGAAGTGGAACCAGCGTAATCATACAGGCTGGTGTTATCGGCAGGAGCCAAGTCTATAAGAGGCTACATAGCCTGAATCTACAAGAGGCTACATAGCCTGAGTCTACAAGAGGCTACATAGCCTGAATCTACAAGAGGCTACATAGCCTGAATCTACAAGAGGCTAAATAGCCTGAGTCTACAAGAGGCTACATAGCCTGAATCAGGCTAACTAGCCAGAGCTAACACCAGACATAACAGTCACTAACTAACCAGTCTGGACCGAGACAAGCACAACACAGGGTTGACCCCCTGTGCAAGAAGGAAGTGGACGGAAACAATCACGGAATTGGAACAAATGGGCGTATTGACTATGTTGGACTCTGCTCTAACAAATACCCCTGTAATGGGAGTCCCCAAACCCGATAGATCATGGAGATTAGTGCACAACCTAATTGCCCTGAAAGCAAGAACTTGCTCAGATACCAGGACAATGATAAACATAGCACAAACAACCAGGAATCTGCCCAACAAACGTTGGAAGTCTAGCATTGATTTGGCTAATGGATTCTGGTCAGTACCTATCGACCCCCTATCCACCCAAAAGACGGCGTTCACCTGGAACGGGCTGTCTTATGGATGGACAGTATTACCACAAAGGTATAAGAACTCTCCGAATGTGTTCCAAGGAATCATAGAGGACATCCTGAAAGGTCTGGACGTCACCATATACATCGATGACGTGTACTGGACCAATGACTCGGAAAAGGAACATTTGGAACTGCTGGACCAAGTAGTGACCTGCCTCTCCAGGGCCGGATTAAAAAAAGTGCGAGATCGCGAAACACACCCTGAGGTATCTAGGTTTCAATATCACGGACACCGGAAAGTCGGTCAGCAGGGAATACCTGGATCAGGTAGCGGCCATAAAGAAGCCGGTGTCCCTGAGTCAGCTGGACTCTGCCATGGGAAAATGCGGCCACATTATGACTCATGTGCCTGGCTATGCGACAAAAGCATCACCACTCCACGAACTGAAAGGCAAAGCTCTCGAGGGAAAAAACCCTAGGAATAGAAACATCCCCATAGAGGAAGCGGACCCAGCCTGGACGGTATTCAAGAACCACGTGCTGGAAAACTGCAAATACCTGGAAAAAAGAGACCCCACCAAACATCTGGAAGTATTCCCCCAAGTAGGGGGTACGCAAGGGATAACTCTGAAATGTCAGAATAGAAAGGGGAAGACCCATTGTCTACTTTTATCCATGCAGTTCACCAATACGGAGGAGCGGTATACAGAAGAAGAACGAATCCTATGTGGAGTATTTAGATTCTGGAATGCCCTGAAAGACTTGGCTCAGGACAAAGATATAATAGTGACCACAGAGTTCCCTGCCCTGCAGAGCGTCTCTAAGGGGACTATTACGGGCTCAAGGGCCATGACATCACAATGGGGACATTGGTCAATGATGTTGACGGATCCTAAAATCAGATTTATCACAACGGGAACCAAGTGCCCCCTAGAAACGAAAACCAAGCTCACAGAGCCTGAGGTTGAACCCAACTGGGTACTATACACGGACGGAAGTCAGCAAAAACAGGACGGAACAAAGGCAAAGTGGGCCTATGTTCTAAAACACAAAGAGACTTATTGTAACCGATAGCCAATACTGTTACAACGGAGGAACTGAAAACCTGGAGTACTGGGAAGCCAAAGGGTTTGAGACCAGCACAGGCAGGACAATGGCCCATGGTAACCTCTGGGCCCTCATAGTGGAACAATTCAGAGGCATGAAAATAGCCTGGAGGGAGCTCCAGTAGCTCACCGCGTATCTCGGCGCTATTTCTGCGTCGGGAGGAGCCGTGCTGCGTCACGGTTCTGGTTGACTCCGAGTTCGATTCCCGGGCCCGCCGTCATTTGCCGAATGTCTTCCCCTGTTCTCCCTCCCGTTTCACTCTACAACTGTCGGTCATGCTTGACCAGAAAAGCGATAAACGCTAAAAAATAAAGTTTAAAAAAAAGAAAATAGCCTGGAAATGGCTAAAAAGCCATACAGAGGAAACCGGGGTCCATTACCAGGGAAAAAAGGAAGCGGATACCCTGGCCCAAAAACGACTTAAGGTCGGAGGGCTACACCTCAAAAGACTGGCCTTAGTCATGCCCACGGCCTGGTAAGACAAAGGCACGGTGAGAATACCGGAGGACGAGGCTACTCACATGATCAGACAGGTACATGATAACCTTGGACATGTCGGAAGTAAGAGGATGTTGGTATACCTGAGAACTAACAACATTCTCATACCTAAAGCCAAACAAATAGCGATAACAGTCCGAAAGGCCTGTGAACAATGTGCGCTGGTAAGGGGGACAAAACCTGAACCAGTGCCACCGGGACGAATAGCAGTATCTGAAGCAGGACTGCATTTTTCTGCCGACGTGTTTGGACCCATGTCGGAGGGAACAAAAAAGAAACACAAGCAGGGACTGGTGATAGTGGACAATGGGCCAGGTAGACTCAGAATGTACCCTATCCCCACTCCGACGGCTGCAGTTATATGCAACTGCATATCACAGTTCCTAAGGGAATAATAATAATGATAATGGATTGGATTTATATAGCGCTCTTCTCTGACTGACTGTTGCTCTGACTCAGAGCGCTATACAGAGTCCATTATTCGTTCATACACAGTCATACCGGTGGTGGTAAGCTACAATTGCAGCCAGAGCTGCCCTGAGGCAGACTCACGGAAGCGTGGCGAATAATCAACGCCTACGGCCCCTCCGACCACCACCAACATTCATTCACATGCATACACATTCATACGAGGCAAGTAGGTTAAGTGTCTTGCCCAAGGACACAACGGCAATGGGATGGACATGGGCTTGAGCGGGATTCGAACCACCAACCCTTCGATCATTGGATGCCCCGCTCTACCCCTGAGCCACGCCGCCCCACAAGGCAGAATCCCTCAGGATGGATAATGCCACCTACTTCACTCACGGATCAGTAAAGAAACTACTGGAGGAAGCGGGTGTAATGGCCCAATACTCTGTACCCTACCAGCCCAATACGAACGGGGTGGCAGAGAGAGCTGTACGCTCTATAAAGGATCAGAACATCAAGGAGAGACAATTAGGCGACATCCTACTTCCCCCACCCCTTATTCTCACCAGGAAGACCTCCAGTGGCTACATAATGAGATGGGGTCTGGAACCAAGCTTCAAAGCAACGGGGGCCCAGCTCGGGGCTTACCCCAGAACTACTTATGGTAGGAGGGGGAAACAGTATTGTACGCAAAACGACCAGAGTCTGTGCACAGCCAAGGATGCTTATCCAGACCTACATGTGGAAGAGGCTACCTCCGCTATGGTGGATTTAGCCTCTACTCGGACCCTGACCAGGGGGAAATCCCGGAATGGGACTAATGGTACGTGGATCCATTGGGGTACTCTTCCTCTGGCAAAAGCCCAGGAGATAGGATGCGACCCTCGAGGAATAGTAGAAAGGTACTACATTGTACGTAACCCTCCCCCACAGGAACATGCATGGAATAATATGCATTGGTACGATTCCCCAGTCTCACGAGACACCGATGACCTAATGAGGTGGAGGGCAGTTTCGGGGGGGTCTGGAGCACTATACTACGACCCCACATTCCCCCGATCCGTAAGCATCCCATTGGTAGTGGCTAACTGCTATCGCTCTTCCCCCACTGCACGGCTAGGGGCGAAGCAGAGTGAGGCCACATGGCAGGCAAAGACCTTGAAGTGTGGAAACCTAGCAACACTGTTTGAAAATGCTCTAGATAAAGGATTCCCTTACTATTGGCCACCGGAGGCATATCTGTTAAACAGATGGAACTTCATCAATAACCAGTATTGCAATAACAAAGGGAGTGGTAACCGACACCTGTTTAACACCTGCACGGGATGTAATAAAGCCCTGTTTGACTTTGTATCTCCATGGAAACCAATATCTTCTTATCTGGAAACAGGAGGACAGCTGAACCAAGAGTTTGGATGGACAGGAAGGGGGTTTCACCTAGAGGGTGTCTTTCCCCTTCTCACATGCTAACAACATGACAAACGGATCCTGTTCACAGGATCGAACTCCACATGTTGACGAATGGAGCAAAGGGAAGGCCATCACTCAATTTGCTGTAGTACTAGGTTCCATTATCGGCCGAGGAGCTGAAGATATTGGGACTGCACTCAAGGACGGTGTGGGTGATTTATGGAATTTTGCCTCCTCTATGATACAGACGGCTAGAACTGCCATTCTGGGAGTTATGCGTTGGGCTCTTCCCTGCATCTTGATAATAGGGGTGATCGTTGCTATAAATCTATTACGTGATATGGGCCTCTTTCCCAAGATGGGGGGAGCAATAAATAATGTAAGACAGTGGATATGGCCTACAACTGAGGAGGTGCCACTTCTTAAATGATCCCCTTACAAGATAACAAAATATTTGTGTATAAAGGACCGTGTTCTCTTCTTGTCAGAACACGGAGAAACACACAGAAAACAACAGGCAAACCAGAATACTGAAGTGAAACTGAAGGAATGGCCAATACGGGATTTGCCATTTTGGAAGACGAGATTATGCTACATGAGGGTCAGATGGATTCCGTGATGATTATTCTGGAGGACGAGACCCACGTCCCCAGAGAAGCGACACTCATGTCAACTATGCCATCACCGACCCTGGCTTCGCCGGTGATGCCTGACATCGGGTCACCGGCGACATCGATCGCATCATTGAATGTGTCACCTGCTCAGACCTCTGGATCCTCAACCTGGGTGAGACGAATGCCTCTTCATCGGGGTCAGTGGAATGGAGAGGACAATGGCAACTGATCAGTGCTCTCAACTGTATGCTGAGGACGGGAGAAGGATGACCAATGAAGAACTTAAGTCACCCGCCACTTGATCCACTATAGTGGGGATTAGCCAAGGAACAAGGCCTTATTCTGACCCTTTTACCAGAATGCCATTTGATGATTTTTTTCTCTTAAGCATGGGTCAGAAATGCGAGCAAGTATTTCTCACATCCTGGAAGATTTACAAGGCGACACGACAGGGGGACCCACATTATGGGAAAACGTGGGCCACCGTAGAAACTTTGGGGAAAAGTTGTGAATTCTTCAAGACTGACTTAATCTTCTACCCTAAAGTGAGCGGGGCCAACATCGAGAACTGGACCGGAACCCGCCGGATTGAGAGGGATTTGTAGACTTATCCAGTCCAGCCGACCATCGAGCGAGGGGCCGTGGTGTTTCAAGAGGTCAGGGGAGGTGTAAAAGGTCACAGCCAGCAGGACCAAAGTTTGATGACCTCTCGCCCACCAGTGACCTCTCGTTTACCAGTGACCTCACGTTTACCAGAGACACGTTCTTTCTCCCCCCCCACGACGAGATATTGGTCTGAGTACGAAAACCCCACAAGGCCAAATCGTCCAAGCCACGATTCAAGAAATAGAGGGTCAGGTTACCAAGGCAGTAAGCCATACCATTAAAAGAAACATGTTTAAATAAAGTGTAAACAAGCATAGCCCTGATTTTTGGCTCTAAGGTTAAAAAAAAACAGTGATTATTATATTATAAAAAGATATATTCCTGTTTTACTTCTTATGTATGTAATAAATGTATGATACCGTGTGGAGGGGAGAGGAGAGAATAGATGGGAGACTGGGGCCCCAGTCTGGAATGTGCAGAAGGGAGTTACCCCACAGACGCCGGAATGCAAGGACATGGGGAGAGTGCATGTCCAGTCAAAAAGGCATTATATACTTATGTACTAATTTTCACATGTATGATTATGGAAACACATATGGTAACAAGGTAATAATTTAGGACCTGCTCAGAAGTCATCAATCGGCACACATGCGATGCATGCATGCAATTCGTATCTGCGATTAACCCATCCCGTCATCCTTCCCCCCCAAGGGCAGCCGGGAGCAGACAGGCGTCAACGTGAGCCGCGCCAGGGGACCAATCCAAGTGCTCCTGTCCGTCTTCGTCAAGGACGCCACAGCGTTATCGATCTATTGTTGTGCATGTTTTTCCATTGGGTTTATCTTATCGGGGGGGAAACCCTTGCGAGCACGGGGAGAACATGCAAACTCCACACAGAAAGGCCTGGGAGATACCCCACCTGGGTAACTGGCATCATGGAAACCTGGTCCCCAAGCGGGAATCGAACCCTGGACCTTCTTGCTGTGAGGCGACAGTGTTAACCACTACACCACCGTGCTGTAGTATAATAATGCTGTATTGATTATATGTTTCATAATTCTCTGCTTAAAAGAAAAAAACATATAGTAAAGGACTTTTTCAATACTTGATCTGATATGTAACTGCAAGTAACGAAAGTAGGGGAAAGGAGGGATGAGACGTACTGTACACGTACTGTACACTGATTGGAGCTATGTACTGATGATGGTATGACGCGACGGACCTGTTCATAAAAAGGTCAGCTCGCTGGTTCCTAGACAGATTTTAATTTTGACATGATTTTTTGGAGCCTTTTGTACTTTTTCATTTTGACTTGAGGCCTTTTTTTACAGCTGTAAGAGATCCTATGATAATTGTGCATTCTTTTGTAACTCTTGTATTTTTTTATTAAAACTTTTTTAAACTACTTCGTGTTACTTCTTCTAAACATACTGGTAAGCCTTAAATATCATTTTACACTTATTAAGAACCCATTCTGCATTGTAAAGGGAGACTTTGAAGTCGGCAGAAACGCTGCTCCGACGGCACCTTATTTATGATGTAAAGATATTAGCGGTAATGATTACAGATGTCTTTCTTCTCAATAAAGAGACGTAAATAAGAATAGGTAATCTAGTCGTATTCAAATGCTATATAGACTAATGATTCTAGACCGTAAGCATTTTAGAAGAAATTTAAAAGATCAGCGCACTCATTGGAGCTCCGGCGAGTAATTCTCACCAGCTGCAGTTTGACGGATTAGGGAAGGGATAATCATCTGATTGATGACACAACCTATTGATAGGTTTATTAAGGTCAGACTTGTCAGATAAAAACGTCCTTGTAATAAAACAAAATACAGATCTCGCAACTTTTACCACCTGATTTATATCAGTGCCGAAGGGGGTCGAGACGTGCATTCGCTATTTGCAGGTCAGTTGCCATTTGATAACAACACTCTTTTGAGATTCACTGGATTCTGAATGTCAAAGACATCGCAGGACGCTGTTTGATGTCAAGATGAGCGGACCACTGAGTTATGGGGTTATCAAACTGACCTGATTTAGTGTGGCATACTACAGTTAACCTAACAACCTAGGTACGACGACGAACCCTAGCTTTGCTACTCTGTCCTTGTTGAAATACCTTGTCCTAATATTGTTCTCTCTGTGCCCAGGACCACCGCTCCTGAGACACCACCCGCATGGACGCTCCTGTGCTGCACAAGGAGTTCACCTGCTCACGTCTATTGCACATTCCTGTTGTCATACCTGTCTGCTTGGTGCCTACAATTAAAACCCACCTAAAATGCTCCATTCTCTCTTCTCCTGTGTTCTGCTATTGGGCTCCGCCACTGCTGCCCCTAACATTATGCTAATCTCAAATGACAAGCACTAGACAAGAAAAAACACTGTGCAAAATTGTTTGTTGATCTGTCTAAAGCGTTTGACTCTGTGGATCATGCATCGCTACTGAAGTTACAAATCAGCTGTGACTTTGTAAACAACAATGGCAACTGATAAATTCACGGCAAGAAAGTAGACGCTTGGATACAGGTTTGAAAGTCAATGGCTTCAGGTTCTCAGTCGATTTATTCAACAGGGCATCAGCGGTAGAATACAGCAAATTCACAGGATATAAAATAATCTCTCAGTGACACGGACAGCTTGGGTCTGTAGTCTGTCTTCTAATGTCAAGATGTCTGGTTTATATCCGCTCAAACCAATTCTAAATGCTGTGATTCGCTTATCACTACCTGGGTAAACTGGTTTGGTCTCTGTCTGCGTGAGGTTCTAATGGGTGAGGGGGTGTGAGCTCTAATCTCGGTCACCTGCAATACTGGGTTTGTGTGAGTGTGTGTGTCATTCATCAATTGTTAATTACATTAGAACTGGTTTGTGATCTGCCTGATGACGTCAGGTTCCTTCTTGGTTAGTCAGTATTGATTGGGGTGAATGCTTCTCAGAGTTCTTGCAATCGACATCTTTGTCTGGCATTCTGTCCATATTGTTTCTTTTTTCTTTAACAAATGTTTTTTATTTTCCCTTTTTTAACATAAAACTAGACAAACAATACAGTAACAGTAAAAATCAATGATAAATCACAGGACAATGACATAAATAATAATAAGAATAATGACAGTCCAGTAATTAAATCAAAATAAATGTAGAATAAAAGACATACAAATAATAAATACAATACAATACAATACATGTGCTCTTGCTCGCTCTTCTTCGCTCTTTCCTTCCCTTTCACTCCCCTTCCACCCCCCCCTCAGGACCCCCTCTTGGACTATACATCCACTATTACATTTAACATCAGAAATTACAAGTTCACATGCTTCCCTTTATCTTCTCCACCACAGCTAACCAGATTGCTATGCTGGCTTCATTAACACCTAAAATCAGTGCAGTAGATATCTCTAGATAAATCATACCGAGATATGTAAGAACCCACACCTTCCGGCACATTTTATCCGGTTGAATCCAGCGCGACGCTATCAACTTTTTGGCAGCCGTAAGACCGGACAAAATTAGTCTTTTTACATGTACAGAGGTTGATAACTGAGGAACATCATTCAACAACAATACAGAAGGCAGTATAGGTATGGTCAGAGATAAAAACTCTGATAATTGAGTGGTTACTTTTTCCCAGAACAGGAGGGCATTCCCAATACATATACATAAATGTACCAAGATCACAGTTTAAACATAAGGAGCATCGAGGGTCTTGTCTGAGCCCCATTAGGTGCAAACGTCTAGGAGTCAGGTAAGTCCTATGAACAAAGTTAAGGTTAATCTGTTGGTGATCTGGGTTATGTGATGATAGCCGTACGTTTGCCCAGACTTTATCCCAATCAAAATCTACTTCCAAGTTTGGGATATCCTTCCTCCAAACCGAGTCTAGGGGAAGGATTTCATATGAGGACGTAAGTAAGTGACGATAAAAGTCAGAGACGAAGCCTCTCGATGTCTCCTTTTCATAAAAGAATTTGTCAAATCTGTGGTGCTCAAGTGGAATCTTTAATGGGACTCCATGAGCCTTTAAAGCTGCTCTTAATTGTAGATAGAAAAAATAAGTGGAGCTGGTGAGGTTAAATTTGTTAAATATATCTTGATAACTGCAGAAACCATGGTCATCGAAGATATCCCCCAATGTATGTATGCCTTTCTTTTCCCATTTAGGAAATCTGATTGTTGTGCAATAAGGAGTAAATTGTTATTAAATAGGGGAGAATTACTGTGCCATTTATGGCGGTTTGTAAAATCTTTCTGTGTGTCACGCCATATCCGGATCACATGTGTAATAAGAGGGCCAAATCTCGAGTTGCATTGCTTAATTGTTAAGTTGGTGTACACTAAATCCTGCAGTCTATGTGGTGCCACTATGTTCTCCTCTAATGGTCTCCAGGATACAGATGCTTGAGAATCAAACCAGGTAATCAGTGGTCTTAAAGAGAACGCTTTTAAATAATAGTTGAAGTCTGGAAATGCTAAACCCCCGTCGGCTTTATTTCTCTGTGCAGTGGATTTTTTTTTATTCGTGGAGGTTTGTTGTTCCAAATTAATTGATATGCTGCGGAGTGTAATTTTTTCCAGTAACCAACAGGGGGGGGGGGGGGGGGGGGTAACGGCAACATTGAGCTGAAAAAGTTTATTCTGGGTAAAACATCCATCTTAACTATTGATGCTCAGGCCTGTAATGAGTTTTTTTTATTTTGACCATCTGTCGAAGTCATTTGTGATCCTATCTAAGAATCCGGAATAACACCGTTTGGCATATAGTGGGGAATATTTCAGCTCCAGGACATCTAAAGTGTTCTACCATGGGTATATTTGCTGGGAGGGCCGTAGCCTTCGCAGTCACATTGAGTGGAAGGAAGGCCGATTTTGGCCAGTTTATCTTAAATCCTGATAGATTGCCAAAATCATCTATTACTTTGAGAAGATGAGGTAGGGAGGTGGTAGGGTTTTGCATGAACAATAATACATCGTCCGCATATAAGCTAATGTGATGCTGTGTTCCACTAATTGAGATTGGCGCTATGGACTGGGATTGTCTTATGTACTGTGCCAAAGGCTCTAGGGATAGAGCAAATAGTCCGGGACTAAGAGGACAACCCTGTCTAGACGAGCGCGACACAGGAAAGTGTGGGGAGCAGAATTTACCTGTTAAAATCATGGCCGATGGATATAGTACTTTGATCATATTAATGAATCCCTCTCCTAACCCCATCCTTCCAAGTACTGCCCATAAATAAGACCAATCCAACCTGTCAAAGGCCTTCATCGCATCCAAGGATAATACAGCTACAGGAGGCGCGGCATCCTTGCTGGAGTCTATCACATGCAGTAACCATCTAATATTATCCATGATCAGGCGGCCTCTTATGAAGCCTGTCTGATCAGGGTGAACTAAAGATGTCATATGTTTTTGAAGTCGGATGGCTAGTACCTCGGTTCCGAGGAGGCTTAAGGGTCTATAAATACCGCATTCGGTGGGGTCTTTATCTTTTTTAAGTAGGATAGATATGAGTGCCATATTGACATCCCTGGAGAAGTTCCCCTGTTTGATTGAGTATAAAATCATATCCAGTAATAGTGGTCTAATTACATCCCAACATGAGAGGTACAGTTCGGGTGGAATGCCATCCCAGCCAGGGGCTTTACCCTTTTGCAATTCAGATATAGCCTCCCTAAGTTCCTCTAGTGTAATAGGTGCATCTAACAGTTTAGCGTCTTCCTTTGAAAGTTCAGGTAAGTTAATTTGATCTAGAAATGTATCCAGTTTATTACGATCGAATATCACTTCTGACTTGTACAGGTTGGAGTAAAATGTACGGAATGTCTCGTTGTTTTTTTGGGGTCTGTAATAACAAGTCCCTGTTGGTCCTTAATGGCAGGGATATCAGCAAATTGTTCACTGGATCGTATATTCATAGCTAGTAGGTGACTAGGTTTAGAACCGTGAAAGTAATAATGTTGTCTTGTTCTGCATATTTGAAATTCAGATTGTTGTCTTACAATGGAGTTAATCTCCTTTTTCAACACTTTAATTTGAGACTCCAATTGACACGAGTAGTTGCGTTGTAAAGAGGAGAACAACGAAGACTGAAGCACTTTCAGCTCTACCAATTTGGATTGACGTTTCTTGCGGAGGTTGGAGGCAAAGACAGTAGTGTTTTCCTTGATAAAACCCTTTACCGATCTCCATAACGTTCTGGGGTCTTGTACCGAACACGCATTAATCTGCAGGAATTCACTGAGTTTATTTTTTAATTGTAGATTGAATTCATTGTTTTTCAACAATGTCGGGTTAAAGCACCATATTGGGGCTCGGGATGTCATTCTACTGATGAGCCCTTTAGGAGTAAATAGTTGTGATCTGACACTGCAATGGGCCCCAGTTCAATGTCAAAGCTATCAAATAGTCTAGGGGATGCAAAAACATAATCTATTCTAGAAAATGTCCTTTGTCTTGCTGAGAAAAAGGAGTACTCCATTGGATTGAGCGATCGCCACAGATAATTTACTCCTGTATCCTTGGCCCAGGCCTGTAGTGCAGTAGAGACCTGTTTCTGGTCATAGGATGTGTTGAGATTAGATTTATCAATCGAAGGATCCTACATGGCATTAAAATCCGCACCAATTATAAAGGAATACTCAGGGAGATCTAACATCGCTCTAGTGAGTGAAGCGTAGAAGTTAGCGTCGTAAAGATTAAGGGCATACGCCGCTACCAAAGCGATTTTCCTGTTACAGTAATCTATCTTAGCAATAGTTACTATTTAATATTCAACTTCCGTTTCACTACTATAGCTACACCATGGGATTTAGTGCCAAAAGATGAGTAGCTTATGTTTTGATATATTTTATCCGCCAGCTTTACATTGTCAGCCAATAAAAGGTGCGTTTCACTTAAAAGAGCCACATCAACCTGTTGTCTTTTCATCCATGTAAGCGCGCTTTTGCGTTTATGTTGTATATTGAGACCCCCTGTATTCCAAATCAAGATATTTAAATTAGCCATAGTCTAGACAGGTTGCATTATTCCTGTGTGTAATTCGTCTGGAGTAGCAATTCATAATAGATATATATCCAACTGTTGAGAGCCGAGCTTGAGCATAGTAACAAACATATAAAATACACATACATATAATACCCTATTCCCACTTCCCTCCCCCCCTTTAAAGTACACAACCTGTATACCCATATCGAGCAATTCAACCTTAACTCCCCTATGCAAATTGCCATAGGGTCTAAAACTATCAATTCTACCATTAGTAGATTATCATCAGTGGCTTGGCCACTCTCCCCTTAAATAAAAAGGAGATATGCCTCAAAGATTAGAGTACATTCACTTAAACCGTATACGAACTTGGCTAAGTTTAAACACATTGTAGAAATAGAAAGGAAAGGCATTGGAACTAAATAAAATAAAAGAAGGCTCAAAGAGTAGAGTACATTTACTTAAACCTTAAAGAATTTGGCTAAGTTTAAACACCTAGAAGAAATAGAAAGGAAAGGCAATGGAACTATTGCAAAAGAAAAGAAGGAGGTTTAAATACGTATATGCAGTACGTCCACCAGGCCAGGGGTGGGCGATGTTCCGCTGTGAAGACTGTTGTTTCCTCCGGAGGTGACCTAAGCCGTGTGTATTCACAGAACACATGTTAAAGTTCTAGAATATTCAATTTCATTTTAATAAAAGTGCCATTAGACCATCGTATCAGGAGAGGGCGCTGTGCAGCAGCTCGTCTGACATTCTAGTATCTTCTGCTCCAAATGCACACACACGGGGAAAACATCAAAATAATAATAAAAAAAGAATCTCCGGAGGTCCGATTCATGACAACACAATGACTTGCATAAAAATCATAGATCATTAAACCGAGCTAACTTTAATCTACCCAACCTAGATGTAGCGAACCATTAAAATAAAGTATCTAGACGATATCCAGCATCACATAGTAAACCTATTTATGAATCAAGGTTATCAAAATGTATAGGACGCCGTTTGGTGTTTAAGCCATAACGAAGTGTTCAGAAAAAAACAGTATACTATACTGCCCTGTCAAGGCTAACTGCAGTAACTTGAAAAAAGTCAAAATTTAGTTATGAGTGAAATTGACCTTGTCAATAAATGTTTTATCTTGTGACCAAGTTTCAGATGTTAATGTCGCTCAGTTTTGGAGATATGGGGTTTTAAAAACTGCAGTTACTACAAAATCACACTCAAAACCCAGGCAGACCGCAGTAACTTCCAAACAGTGAAAAATGGCTTTAAAGTGTTTTGACTTGCCATCCAAAATGTGTTATAGGTAGATAGATGATAGTACCCAGATTTAACATGTATTAATGAAGTAATCTTTAGGCATACAAAAATATGACATAATTATTTTAATTAACCCCATAAAAGCAGATACTGCACTCTGCTGCACGATTTCCTTAAATAATTATACAGGTAATGTATAGGCAAAGTGCAGTAACTTCAAATACAATGTTGTTTTCCCTCCAGCTTTCATAACTTAACCTAGCCATTTTGAAAATGAAATTTAATACCTGAATATATTGGAATGATGATGATCCAAATAAAATGGTTAGGTTAAGTTATGAAAGCTGGAGGGAAAACAACATTGTATTTGAAGTTACTGCACTTTGCCTGTACATTACCTGTATAATTATTTAAGGAAATCGTGCAGCAGAGTGCAGTATCTGCTTTTTTGGGGTTAATTAAAATAACTACGTCATATTTTTGTATGCCTAAATATTACTTCATTAATACATGTTAAATCTGGGTACTATCATCTATCTACCTATAACACATTTTGGATGGCAAGTCAAAAAACTTTAAAGCCATTTTTCTCAGTTTCACTGTTTGGAAGTTACTGCGGTCTGCCTTGACAGGGCAGTATAGCCTATCCTCCCCGCTTAGATGAGGTGTCCTTCTGGTTCTTCAGGAAGGTTTCAGCTTCATCAGGCGAGGAGAAAGAAATCCTCACACCGTCTTTGTTGACGATGGACAGCTTTGCAGGATACCATAGTGTAGGTCTGAGACCTTGCCCGTAGAGTAGGGACATCACGGTCTTGTAACAGGATCGTTGTACCACAACTTCGGGGCAGTAATCTTCATAGAAATAGACTGGTTGCCCTTTGTATTTCAGATTACCATTCTTCTTCCGTGCCTCTTGAATAATTTTTTCTTTTATTCCAATTTGACGTAGGCTAGCAATAACTACTCTAGGTTTGTTGTTGTTTCGGGCTCCAATTCTGTAACATTGATCCAATTCAGGTGTTGTAGAGAGGGTCTCCGATCCCAGAATTTCAACTAACACTCCTGCAAACGAGACATTGGGTTGTTCGCAGCTCACTGATTCATCTAGACTTACTATGCAAATATTAGGTGTGCGGGATCGGTATTCGAGGTCGAGTATCTTAGATTTTAGTTTCTCGTTGGTTCCTTCTATCTCCGCGAATCTATCAGTGCAATTATCCAAGCCGGTTTCCACTGCTTCTATATGATCGGTCTGTTCACCAAACGCTTCCCATAGCTTCCCGACTTTGGAATCGATAGATTTTATGATATCGTCAACCTTATCGGTTTGGGAGCTTAAACCTTCTGTTATCTTCATGGTGCCTTCGAACTTGAGCTGGGGCCCTTCTATTAACTTAGCAAGGTACTCCGTGTCCGTTGAACCGTCATCCCTTTTTGGATCGTTTTCTCTTTTCTTCTGTGACATCGTGGTTCTTTCAGTCAATATAGTTAGTTGGAAACCTCAGGTGATATATACGTACAGGTTTAAACTAATTGGGGGCATAAAAAGAGGCTTTTAAAGGCAAAATATAAATAACGGGAGCGGAGCTGTTACACACAACGACTACTCCATACTCGAACCGGAACCGGAAGTCCCATATTGTTTCTTAATAACTATTTGTGCTGTTTACTGTTTAATAACCAAAAATACACTACATATACCTCTCTTGTGACGTCCATGTGGGCGTTACACTCAGTGTTATTATTATTTTTTGACTCAATATCTTTCAATGTATTTAACCTATCAATAGTAAGATCAATATTTATATTCAATTTTCCTAGAATTTTTTTTAAATGAAAATTAATATTCACCACAAGTCATTTATAAATTAATAAAAGAAATACAAATTAAAAAGAAGGAACTACCGATAATACTGGAAAAAATAATAAAGAAAAAAAATAAAGAAAATGTTTTAACATTATTAATACAAGAAATAATAATCCAAGAAATTAGTAAACGATAAAATTAAATGTGTAACAATAAAAAATAAAAAATTGGTGGTCGATCTTTGTCGTTGGTCTTCTTCCACGATCTGGTCTTGCTGGTCATCTGTCGTTAATTTTGTAGTGTTTGTAGTCCATCTGTCCATCTCCTCTCTTTAAGAGAAATATAGTATTTTGTTTCTCTTACATTGTCTTTCGCCATTCAAGGCAATCAAGCATCGTAAATCAAAATAATTCGTTTTTCTTCTTTTTTTTTAAAATATGTGACGTGCTCTCACAGAATCAGTCGGAAGTCGCAATGGCACATTTACATAGGAATGCCTTTTCCTGTCAAATGGCGGATTTTTTCACTTTTGGGCTTTTAACATATTCTTGGCTTTCATAATATGTATATATTATTTCGACTGGGAAATATGATTTTGAAGCGTAGCAATAAGAGATGGGGAAATGTTAAATGTTCTAATTCGCCTGATAATAGTCAGGTTGCAGTTTACTCAAGCGTCCGCTGCTTGTCTCCTCCCAAAACTGACTCAGCAGCGGCACTGCCAATCTTCTCTGACACGTGACACAGCATGGCAACAAGAATAACTATGAATGATAGTTAGTGTTTAATAACCAAAAATACACTACACTACTGTAGAGGCTGGACTGCATATGTCTTGGTAAAACGGCTTTGAGCTGGTTTAAAAACTATCTATCTGAAATAACTCAGTGTGTCTCAGTAATAATAATAATAATAATAATAATAATAATAATAATAATAATAATAATAATAATAATAATAATAATAATAATAATAATAATAATAATAATAATAATAATAATAATAATAATAATAATAATAATAATAATAATAATAATAATAATAATAATAATAATAATAATAATAATAATAATAATAATAATAATAATAATAATAATAATAATAATAATAATAATAATAATAATAATAATAATAATAATAATAATAATAATAATAATAATAATAATAATAATAATAATAATAATAATAATAATAATAATAATAATAATAATAATAATAATAATAATAATAATAATAATAATAATAATAATAATAATAATAATAATAATAATAACTTTATTTGTATAGCACCTTTCATACAGGGGATAGCAGTTCAAAGTGCTTTACATCAGTAAGAAATAAAACATAAAATCAGTGTAAAACAAGCAGCAAGAGCAAAGCATGAAGTGGGATAAAATAATGCAGATATAATCAATTCATATCAGAACCTCACGTTCCAATAGGCTTCTTTCTGTAATCTGTTACAAAACATGATAAGGTTATAGTATGCACCCAGCGGATAGTGGGGCATAAAGATAAAAGTAAAAATAATTAAAATGAGCAGACAATGGCAGCCCGGCAGCGCAGTGGACTAAGCGTCTGTTTACCACCGCAGAGACAGGGGGATCGAATCCGGCTGCCGCGGTACCTCTGGCTTGGTCGGTTGTCCATACTGACACAATTGGCAGTGTCAGCGGGTGGGAAAGCCGGTGGGGTGGGTCCTGGTCGTTGTAAACAGCGACTCCTACAGTTCGGTCGGGGCACCTGCACAGCAAGGGAAGGATCTGGGAGAGGTAGTGTGACCTTCCACACGTTACACTCTCAAGTTTCAAGTTTCAAGTTTCTTTAATAGTTGTCATACAGAAGTACAGAATACTTTTGTACAAAATGCTTCTTACTGTTGCGCTCCAGAGACTGTGCAAGACAAGATAAGTATGAAATAAAAACATAGTAAAATTAGAAGTAAAAAAAGAGGTCACAGTGTTCAGTTTAGACATATGTACAATGTTCGATGCAGAATAGACGTAGTTACCATACAATATACAATACTGTGCAGTGTACTAATATACAATACTATATAGTGCAAGGCAGAAATGGAGAAATGGGACGAGGTGCAATTTAGGTACAATTCACAGTAGGTGTACGAGTTGTAGTGCAAATCCTTTATCAATAAATATAAAGTGTAAGTGTGTTTGTGTGATCTAAAGTGTGGAGAGTGGGACTCAGTGAGAGTCCGCGCTGCCAGGTGAAAAGAAGCGGTGGGCTGGCTACACATGTGTCGGAGTGATAGTCTCCTCCCTCCCAGACCGACGGTAGGGGGCAGGGTGCGCAAAAACCAGGAAGGGGATTGGGAATTGGCATAACGACTAACATTGGGAGGGGAGAAACACGGAAAAAGGAGGGGGAAAAAGATAATAAAAAAATACAAATAAAATGAGCAGACATAAAATCACAGTTTTTCACATTAGGAAATAACATCCCAACAGGCCACCTTGTTTATGGTTTGATTCAGTTTTAGCAGAATGTAAAATACTTGAATGATGAAATGAGCACATAAAGTGCAGACATACTATAAAATCCTCGGATATATAAAATAAAGGAGAATAAAAACATAAAAACATGGGGAATAAAACAGATAAATAGTGCAATGTCAATCACAGATAAATAGTACAGTATAATAGTGTAAAGTCAGTCAAATGCTTTGGTAATGCGATAGGTATTAAGCTGCCCTTTAAAAATGTCTCATGTATTGGCTTCCCTAATATTGTTGGGTAACGTGTTCCACAGTTTTGGGGCGTAGTTTACAAAGGCTGCATCACCGATCTTCTTTTGACTCTTTCTGGTGAGAGTCAGCAATGTAGTCCATTTAGAGCTGTAGAAGATTATACCTCAGCTGCTCTTACTCTAAACAAAGGTGTTCCACAAGGTTCTATTTTGGCCCTTTTCTTATTCTCCATCTTTATAAATGAACTAGGAAATGGGATAAGCCCAGCACGGTTTAATTTATATGCCGATGATACAGTTGTTTACACAGTGGCTTCCTCTTTAACTCAGGCCATAGAGCTTCTACATGATGCTTTTAATACACTGCAACACTCCTTGCTAAGGCTAAGACTGGTCCTTAATGCAAAAAAGACCAAGTACATGACCTTCTCTCGCTCTCGAGCTAATACAGCTGTCCCTCCGATTCTGACACTGGAAGGGACATGCCTTGATAAAGTAGCATCCTACAAATATCTGGGCATATGGATTGATGAAAAGATGGCCTTTGATGTACATATTGGGAACTTACTGAGAAAAGTTATACCTAAACTGGGGTTTTTCTTCCGTTTAAAGAAATGTTTCCCGTCTGAAGCCAGGAAGAGAATTGTGCAGAGTTCCTTTCTCTCTGTATTAGACTATGGTGATGTGATTTATATGCATGCTCTTTCTTCCCTGCTTAACACTTTGAGTGCCAGCAGGGGGCGCACGATTTAAAAAAAGGTGATTCTGCAGGAATCGCGCTTTAGTGGAATACACAAAACACGTTGTAATTTTTCGGCCTATGTATGAATAGTTTTCAAATAAACGCTAGATTATCGATAGTATATGTGTACTTATGCACGCTAGAGAAGCGGGCTGAAAAATCGATTATCTTATTTCCTGATCAGCACACACAGACTCACACACACATACACACATATGGGACACGTTGATATATAGGTGAAAAAAACTCTGATTATCCCAAGACTGTAGATTCCTCACCTCAGATCAGATGTTCTCCAAAAAGATAATTCCAATTCCTGATCGCCATTCCAAGTATCGATCGCGTTTATTGATCCAACGCTGGGTACTGGAAACACATATTCCACGCTGTTCTGTGGCTCTGCAATGAATGGGATTGTCTCCGGTTACATGCCTGACAAGTAAAATGTGGATACCGAACTCTTTTTTTCCCATCCATTTTATTCAGTCCAATCCGGGTGGTATTTTCCCTGTTCGACCTCAGATAGATCCCCAATGGTAACGTGAGGCTAGATTGATGAAAAATTAATGGAAATCGATAATAAAAAAAATAGCGATTAAATAACGAGATTTCTTGTTCTTGGCACTCAACGCATGGCATGAACTAACAAGATTTCTCATGGCTGGCACTCAAAGCTGGATTCTGCGTACCATACTGCTATACGTTTTTTAACGGGGGCAGGCTCTTGCACCCACCACTGCACTTTGTATCAGTCTTTAGGATTGTCCTCTCTGTATCAAAGAAGACAAACACACATGTTGATTTTTATCCTGAAGTTATTGCTAGGTAAGCTGCCCTTATTGCTAAAGTCAAAGCCTTTCTCTCCCCTGCAGACCTCCAGAGAGTAATCCACGCTTTCATTTCATCTACACTCTTAAAAAAAATGTATTTTTACGGGACTTTCAATGTATTATTTTACAGATTACTTTTGTTTTTCTACTTTAAGTGTAAATCCCATAAAAATACAGGAAATTCCATAAAAATACAGTAAATAACCTTTAATACAAATATTAACCTAACCTTTAATACAAATATTAACCATTAAATAAAGGTTGTAATCTGTAGATTGATTTAATAAGAAATTATCTTTTTTTTACAGGATTATTCCATTGCTTAATTGTCTTGAATGTTAAATTACATGTAAAACACCTAGAATATACATCATTTTACTGTATGTGAAAATAAGGCAACTTTCTGTTTTTTTGCTGTTAAACTTTAAATTTAATGTTAAATAATGTTAAAAAAGAGAATAATATAATTAAAAAACAGTAAAAACCTTCAGTTATTCTACAGGTAATTCTTTTTAAATACATGTATTTGCTTAATTGTGTTGAATGTTAAATTACATTGAATTGTATGTAAAAACACATAAGATACTCATCATTTTACTGAATGTGAAAATAAGGCAACTTTCAGTATTTAAAAAAAATACGATCAAACTCCTTCAATTAAGTGACAGAACTTAAAGTTCAGCAGTGAAACACTGTTATTTCACAGGTTTTTCCTACATTTATGATGAAACACCTTCAATTAAGTGACATAACTAAAAGTTCAGCAGTGAAATACTGTCATTTGACAGTATTTTCCTAAATTATTACGATCAAACTCCTTCAATTAAGTGACAGAACTTAAAGTTCAGCAGTGAAACACTGTTATTTCACAGGTTTTTCCTACATTTACGATGAAACACCTTCAATTAAGTGACATAACTTAAGTTCAGCAGTGAAACACTGTTATTTTACAGGTTTCCCCATAATTATTACAATCAAACTCCTTCAATTAAGTGACAGAACTTCGTTCAGCAGTGAAACGCTGTTATTTGGCAGGTTTTTCCTACATTTATGATGAAACACCTTCAATTAAGTGACATAACTAAAAGTTCAGCAGTGAAATACTGTCATTTGACAGTATTTTCCTAAATTATTACGATCAAACTCCTTCAATTAAGTGACAGAACTTAAAGTTCAGCAGTGAAACACTGTTATTTCACAGGTTTTTCCTACATTTACGATGAAACACCTTCAATTAAGTGACATAACTTAAGTTCAGCATTGAAACACTGTTATTTTACAGGTTTCCCCATAATTATTACAATCAAACTCCTTCAATTAAGTGACAGAACTTCGTTCAGCAGTGAAACGCTGTTATTTGGCAGGTTTTTCCTACATTTAGGATGAAACACCTTCAATTAAGTGACATAACTAAAAGTTTAGCAGTGAAATACTGTCATTTGACAGTATTTTCCTAAATTATTACGATCAAACTCCTTCAATTAAGTGACAGAACTTAAAGTTCAGCAGTGAAACACTGTTATTTCACAGGTTTTTCCTACATTTACGATGAAACACCTTCAATTAAGTGACATAACTTAAGTTCAGCAGTGAAACACTGTTATTTTACAGGTTTCCCCATAATTATTACAATCAAACTCCTTCAATTAAGTGACAGAACTTCGTTCAGCAGTGAAACGCTGTTATTTGGCAGGTTTTTCCTACATTTATGATGAAACACCTTCAATTAAGTGACATAACTAAAAGTTCAGCAGTGAAATACTGTCATTTGACAGTATTTTCTTAAATTATTACGATCAAACACCTTCAATTAAGTGACATAACTTAAGTTCAGCAGTGAAACACTGTTATTTTACAGGTTTCCCCATAATTATTACAATCAAACTCATTCAATTAAGTGACAGAACTTCGTTCAGCAGTGAAACACTGTTATTCTACAGGTTTTTCCAAAATGATTACAATCAAACTCCTTCAATTAAGTGACAGAACTTAAAGTTCAGCAGTGAAACACTGTTATTTCACAGGTTTTTCCTACATTTACGATGAAACACCTTCAATTAAGTGACATAACTTAAGTTCAGCAGTGAAACACTGTTATTTTACAGGTTTCCCCATAATTATTACAATCAAACTCATTCAATTAAGTGACAGAACTTCGTTCAGCAGTGAAACACTGTTATTCTACAGGTTTTTCCAAAATGATTACAATCAAACTCCTTCAATTAAGTGACAGAACACAAAGTTCAGCAGTGAATTTTTTTTTACAGATATTTGCTATATATTCTCTGTATTTTTACAGCCCAACTGCTGTATACAAATTCAAAATTACATTCAAATTACCTATAATTTGAAATCCCTTTAAAAGTATCTGGACAAGACATTTTTCTTTTTTAAATGTCAATGCACATTAGGGAAAATGAATGATGTTCAAATAAAAGCCCAAGTTCTAATCTATCGGTTTTCATTTCATGTTTCAATCTGCTCCAGAGGCTGATATAAAAGGTTTTATTAACTGACAATTCTGAAAATCTTTCCAAAAAACCCCAATTGCATAGGTTTTAATAGGAGTTTTTAGCAGGCGTTTTATGTCTAAATGGGTTAAGTATTCATTTTGCATGGTCTCAGCTGCACTCCAGTTCAACAACCCACAAGCAAGCACTCTTCTCAGTATATTTGGAGTACATACAGTTGATATATACAGTTGATATACCTTGTAAAAGTCAGTACAGTTAATGTGTCAAAAGTAGAAATAAGCATTTAAAAGCTCTATTCTCCAATGTGGATGATAATCTGCCAATGGTGAAAAGGAAACGACTATATCTAGCATAATATTGTATAGTGCTGAGAGATGAGTCGGCGGTGGTGTCTCGAAGGAGAGCGGTATTTATTAGCACAACATTTTATATGGAAATCACAACATTTATATGGAATGTCACTGTAAACCAGTGTTCATTTTGGCAGCTATTTTCATTTTAGTTTTAGTCTTAGTAATGTGTCAAGTGCTCCTTTTTCGTTTATCATATTTAGTCATTTTCATTTATTTTTTTCGTTTAGTCAGTTTTAGTCAACTAAAATGTCTGAGCATTAAAATGTCTGAGCATTTTAGTAAACGGATGACATTTTTGTCTATTTTTAGTCAATGGAAAAAAACTTGGCAGAAGTCAGAAATAGTCAACATGGAACATATTCTGATTTAAATTGCGTATTTATTTTTTAACCTATAGGGGAATCTGAGTCGGCGGCACAAGTAATAAACAGGAAGGGTGCAGCACTCACTGTCGATCTGTGAATGGAGAAATAACTTAATAAGACAGTCACATTATGTCTGGCCTTGCTCACCTGGCAGCGATTTATTTGAAAATATTAAATAACAGTAACAGCAGCCAGTGTAACAGTGTCAACAACACTAACAGGATACTGTGTTTTTTTTTAACTTGAGTAGATAATAGTACAGTACAATAGTGTATAGTACACACAGTAGCAATCTGATTGCAATCTGCTTGCATAAACATAAAATGATAAATCACATGTTGAGGTTGTTGTGTAAAGTGCCACATGGTGATGGAAGGTCTGGTTAGGGGTTAGATTTAGAGGTGGTCTAGGTTTGGTTAGGGGTTAGAGTTAGAGATGGTCTAGAGGTCTGGTTATGGCCTCTATTAACCAGACCTACGACCACCTCTGACTCTAACCCCTAACCAGACCAAGACCACCTCTCTGACTCTAACCCCTAACCAGACCTAGACCACCTAGGCTCTTACTCTAACCCCCAAGTTAAGTTTGGTGATGGTCATGGGGTCAGTGCTGGGCTGCTGCTGGCAGCGGTTTATTCTATAACAACATGATACTGTAAACTAAACACAGTAGTACACACTGATTGTAATCTGCTTGCATAAAAACATACATTCTGAGGTTAGTGTACTGTTAAAGTGCCACATGGAAGAGGTCTGGTTAGTGGTTAGAGTTAGAGGTGGTCTAGGTCTGGTTAGGGGTTAGAGTTAGAGGTGGTCTAGGTCTGGTTATGGCCTCTATTAACCAGACCTAGACCACCTCTGACTCTAACCCCTAACCAGACCTAGACCACCTAGGCTCTGACTCTAACACCTAAGTTAAGTTTGGTGATGGTCATTGGTCAGTGCTGGGCTGCTGCTGGCAGCGGTTTATTCTATAACAACATGATACTGTAAACTAAATACAGTAGTACTAGTAGTACACACTGATTGCAATCTGCTTGCATAAAAATATACATTCTGAGGTCAGTGTACTGTTAAAGTGCCACATGGAAGAGGTCTGGTTAGTGGTTAGAGTTAGAGGTGGTCTAGGTCTGGTTATGGCCTCTATTAACCAGACCTAGACCACCTCTGACTCTAACCCCTAACCAGACCTAGACCACCTCTAACTCTAACCCCTAAGTTACGGTTGGTGATGGTCAGTGCTGTATTCTATAACAGTGTAAACGTCCGTGCGGAACCAAAGTGCTCAACCATAATATACTATAATGTGTATATGTACTGTATATCACTTTATATACATGCCAACACTAATTTATTAATCATATTGTAAATAAGCTGTGTATACCAACTATGGGGTGCTCTTTGCCATGTGTGTATGGATATATATATATATATATATATATATATATATATATATATATATATATATATATATATATATATATATATATATATATATATATATATATATATATATATATATATATATATATATACACACACATACATATCCATGGCAAAGAGCACCCCAGTTGGTGTACAGCTTATTATTTATAATATGATACAGTATTTATGGGATAAATATATATGCGTGTGTGTATATGTGTATGTATACAGTATATACAGAACAATGCTATAAACATCATGTATGAATATGTATCATGTATGAATATGTGCAGGTATATATGTGTATAAAAAATGGGAGTCTTCAGGCGTAGGCCCGGCAAGCTATATAGTGCTTCTCCCTAGCCCTTTTCGGACAATGCTGCAACAGCAGCTGGTAAAACTTGCGATTTATGACCATTGTCATGTGTCCAATATAAAAATTAACTGAACTGAAAACAAGAATGTTATTCATCCTCTTTCTTCCAGTGCTGCTGTATCTTGTTTCGCTTCATTTTAGTCCTGATGGCTCTGGATTATCTGTAATACACACAAACAGAAATACTATTTCAATCAACCTCATGGAGAAATAAAGAAGAAATTGCATCAGATTGATGTCCAAATCTTCAGAATTTGGACATGAGACCATTCTGATCTTGTGAGCTCACGTTTCACTGCCCACATCATTCTGGCAAATCTCCATAGAGAGAAGTTTGTAATCTACGAGAAGAGGTGGTTTAGGTGTGACAACAGTGAGAAGCAACTGTTCATTTCAAAACACCAATGGCGGAGGTTAGCATAGATGCTGCTATTAACATTAGTTATATCTGAAATGAAATGAGTTTCTTAATTGGAAGAGCAAAGAACAGCACTGAAGGTTTTCTTTCCTGTGGAAACTGTATTCGCTTTACTCCCGACCTTGTGGTGGAAAGAATTAGATTTACCTGAATAGAGGTTGATCCGATCACCTGCCAAATAGTTTTGAAAAAAGGGACATGAAATAAATCACAAGTAATCAAATGAATTAACAGCAAACTCACCAGTCATTCCAGCCAGTCATGCTCTGATATCTTCGATATGAGTGACAGGACCTTGGGATTGACTGCAAGACACTTCTTATTGCCTTGTTTGTGGACTTTTGAGCCCTTGTCCGGATTTATCTTGAACATGCATCTGTAGAGGAGTGGTACATAAAAGGATTGACATCGTTATCAAATGGTGTACATTTACACAATTCCGTTCATTCTCAGATTGGTGGGCCTTGGCTGCATACCGTGATACTGCTATAGCCTATGTGTGTGCTGCTCTCAATGAATGTTTGAAAGAATGGGCTCTGTCACTCATGCCCTGCCTTCTGCACTGCATTGATTCACTCTCAAACTGCTACAAGGACTTTATGATTAAAAGTTCATTATGCTGCGGTTAGGTGGCCGAGCGGAGATTGCGTTCGTCACCAACCCCGGAGCTGTGAGCTGGATTCGCCTGTTCGAATCCAGCTCACAGCTCCGGGGTTGTCACCAGCTTGGCTGGCCGTCTGCACTAATACAATTGGCTGTATTAGAGGGTGGGAGAAGCTGGCGGGGTGGGTCCGGGTCGTTGTAAACAGCGACTCCTACAGTTCGGTCAGGGCGCCTGCTAAGCGCGGATAGGACTTGAGGGGGATAGTGTGATCCTTCCACACGCTACGCCCTCTCAATGAGAATCCGCGCTGCCAGGTGAAAAGAAGCGGTGATTGGCTGGACGTGTGTCGGAGGAAGCACATGGTAGCCTCCACTCTCCCAGATGATCTGACTGTGGGGGGTAAGTGCGCAGCGACCAGGAAGGGACTGGGAATTGGCATACGACTAACATTGGGATGGGAGAAAATCGGAGGAAAATGGAGGGGGAAAAAGATCAAAAAAAAAAAAAAAAAAAAAAGTTCATTATGCTGGTAAATGAATAAAAAGATGAAAAAAATATAAATTTACCTTTGAAGAAACTCCATTGTTGCACCCAGCTCTACAGGATAGTCGATGTTGAGGGCATAATAGATCATGAACATGGCATTGACTGCTTCAGTGAACGTTGAGACTCCATCATTGACCACCACCTGGTCCACTGCTACCATGAAGACAGATGCAGTCAGTGGGCTTTGTCCTGTGAAGGTATGACAGACACACGCGCACACACACACACACACAGAAAAATAGACAAAACTGAGCTGACAAGTTTTAACATTAGCCAAAATGCGGGCGGCTAGGTGGCGCAGTGGGCAAGGCGTTCGCCACCAATGCAGGAGATGCTGGGTTCGAGCCCAGCTCTCGGCGTTGCTACCAGCTTGGCTGGTTGTTCATACTAATACAATTGGCAGTATTAGGGGGTGGGAAGCTGGTGGGTGGGGATTGGACGTTGTGGACAGCGACTCCTACAGGTCGGTTGGTGCGCCTGCGCAGTAGAATCAGGAAGCAACGAGGGCGGCGTGTCTCTCCCACGCAGACCCTCGCCGCTGAGAGATCACGCTGTGCAGGTGAAAAGATGCGACGGCTGCCTCCTTGAGTACCGGAGGGGACACGTGATGCAAGGCTTCGTCCACATTGCAGCCGGCTTGTGGGAGGCATGGCCTAACAGCGTTCGAGACAGGGGAGGGTAGGGGGAAGGGTAGGGTAATTGGACAATACGAAATTGGGGACAGGATAAAAATAGAAAAATGGGGAGAAAAAGTAGATAAAAAAAAACATTTATTTTTCGATAATTCACCGCTGTCATGGGCAACGCGCAATAATGACCGCTGTCAGGGGCAACAGAGCGCTATTGACCAATCACAATCAAGCATTTTGATCGCAGTCACGAAAGCTAAGCATTACCATTATGCACAACTGCACTACATCAGTGCAATCAAGTCCACACACCTGCCGGGTGCCGGCGATGACAGAGGAGCCACAGAACAACTGAGTCTGCATTTGATCTCATCTTGTCGATGGTGTAAAATGAATTAGGTATATTGTTAGTAAGTTAGCCATGTAATAAGCGGGATAATGTATAGCTATACTCTGTCAATGTCGCAAAATAATTGACCTTCACTGGGTTTAGAACACCTCGGCTGTGCCTCGGTGTTCCAGAACGCAGTGTCTGTCAATTATTTTGCGACAATGACAGAGTATAGCTATACATTATCCTTTACTTAACTTACCACACAGCAATATGCATGGGGTTGTGGGAAGATCCTGAGAGTTCACATCTGCTGCAAGATCGGTATCGTCAATTTATGAGCATCTTGTTTTGGTCTTCTTTGAAGTGAGCTAAAAGCAGTAACACAGTCCCAACGGAGTCATCACAACCCGCAGCCTGGATTTGAGGTTGGAGTTTTCCTGCAACACTATCTCTTTCTGGGCGCAGACACTTGAAAAATCCCAGGACTCTTTTGTATTTTACATTCATGGCCTCTTGGAATTCTTCATTTATCTGGACCCCAGTCAGTTCATTGAAATGAGCCTTCAAGCCAGTTGTGTTGAAAAGATAGGGCCATTCTTTTTTCAAAGTCCGTGTGTCTTTCTCATCTAGGACATCTATTCTCTGGGAGGCAAACGTGTTAGTCATCAATGCTTCTATTTTCTTCTCATCTTTCTCATTTTCCTCAAACATTTTATGTAGGTCCTCTTTCATCTTCCTCTGTGATTCGTCATTTGCAGCACGCAGTTGAGGTTCTGGGTTCACACATCCATAAGACATTTTCCTTCGTGTCTTTCCCTTGTCAACACTGCTGGGAGTCATCGTTGGTGGACCTATCCTTTTGTGGTTGTCCACTCTGCATTGTAGTTGTTTTGCTAGAGCATCGTAGCCACTACCTATGACTTGATCCTCAATCACATCCTTGAATGACTTAGGATACTCTTGTACCATCTTCCGGGCAATTTCATTCAAATGTTTCTTTTGAGGATGTTTGCAGACAACCAGGATTTCTGCGGAAATCAACCTGACTATTTCTCTTCTATCCCTCGCCGTTGGCCGCTCTTTATTCTCCAATATTTTTTGTATATTCGACGGCATGATGTTCCACTGTATCTTGAAACTGAAGTGCCAGTTATTGTCCAGTGCTGCTGTTCCCTTCTCACGGCTGATGGAGCACTCATTGGTGGAGGACAATGAGGACATCGGCAGACCTGGAATACAGTAAGCCATAATTAGCACAGATATGAGAGATTGGTTGTTTTGCCTCTGAGACAATATCATTTATATTTTAAATGAAACAATGAACTATGAGGTAAAAGTTCAGAATGTCTGCTTTCAATTCATGTGTTGTTTTTTAACATACATTGAACCATTTTAGAATAGTGCCATTCTGTATGACAGGTGTTTATTTTTTTTTAAACACATTTACATAGTCAGTAAGAACAGTTTTGGGCCGACCATTTACCAATTGAATTCAACATCCCCAACAGTATACATGGTAAATGTACGCACGTTTATTTGTGATGGGGCATAGTCTTGGCGTGAACGGAGGTGACAAGGAGCTTGTAGGCGAGCAGGAGTCAAACAGCGCATCCGCATTTCTGTCTGGAGTGTTGTTGGGAAAGTCTGTAGAGGGGTCCAAAATGGTAGTGAATGATAACGTTATTTTCAAAACAGGCACAGAGGAGTATTATCATATTGTTTGGACCACCACCTCTGCAAGTACACTACTCAGTGCGACCATGGTTGGATGTTAACAGTGAAGACGGCAACAAATTGAGCCCACAATATGAAACTCAAATTTGAAGCTTAAATCAGTGTATTTAAGGGGGGTAGGCTCCCAGATTTCTATGTACTTTTTATTATAATCTCTGCATTTGTCATAATGTCTCGATGGTAATCAATAGATTATGATGATAGGTGCATTCTGGTTCGGCTTCTGACGCACAACTAGGCCGTCCAATTAAACCTGCTGGTTTGAGTTTTGATTGGGTGGAGGTAAATCTTCCCCTGACCCCTTATCCATTATGGATTTTGATTTGACATCATAATTTATTGATTACCATCGAGACATGACAAATGCAGAGGTTATAACAAAAAAAAAAGTACACAGTACATTTCACAGAGTAAATTCTACTCAAACTGAGTACATTTGACTCAAACTGAGTAAGATTTTACCCAAACCAGTTTGAGTAAAATGTACTCAGTTTGAGTACAATTTACTCAGTTTGAGTAAAATTTACTCTGTGAAATGTACTGTGTATATCTGGGAGCCTACCCCCCCCCCCCCCCCTTAATAGGAGAACCCATTAGAACCCTATTACTTGAACTCATTCCATGTGTACATCATTAAGGCAGCAGCTAATTATGTAATGAGCACAGTGCAATCTCCTTTCTGGTCGTAACAGACCTCTCAAGTATTGTCATTTGAAAGGAAAGTGTGCACAATGGTTTTACTTACTGCCGCTAGAAGAAAAAATGCCTGAACTGGCAGGAAAGGCTGTAGACGGGCTACTGGAATCTTCTTCCGATTCTCTGCGGTTGTAACCTAAAGATAGATACTTTATTAATCCCATTTTGTTAAACAAAAGTCAGTTTGACATACACTCTACTATATAAAAATGAAGACATGCTCAAATAGAGTGACAGTCAATGTTTCACTTACGCTTGGCATGAGCAAGTAACTTTCTGGATTCCACCGGCTTCAGTACACCTTCAAGTTCATGCGGTTGCAAAAACTGTAGATCGTCCACACTAGTCACTCCGAGGCCGTCAAGTAAATCCAGTAGTAAAGGTTGTAGTCCAGAGCCTGGAAGCACGGCATTTATGTAACTGGCCAGGTCACCCATGACTACAAAGAAAGATAAACACTGTATATCACTTGATGCAAGGCTTCGATCCTCCCTACAACCGACCAGTGGGGGGCATATGCAAGCAACAATCAGGACAGGGGAGGGAGAATTGGCACAAGAGGTAAATTGGGATGGGGAGAAAAATCACAGAAAAGGCAGAAAAAGTAGATAAAAAAAAAAAAAAAAAAAAAAAAAAAACTGTAATGAAAGCTGTTTAGGATGGTAGTTCAATGCTAAATAAATACGGCTGTTTTTATTGGCTCACCTGGGGTGCCATTGGCTGAGGGGCACAGCTGTTTGATGCCAGCTCCTCCTTGCAGTGTGTGGAAGTGTGTGAAGACACTGAACGCCCAACTGCTGACACCTATCCTGCCACTTTGCCTGAGTCTGTCCTCAGTGTGTGTGTGTGTGTGTGTGTGTGTGTGTGTGTGTGTGTGTGTGTGTGTGTGTGTGTGTGTGTGTGTATGAGAATGATTTGGATGCCTATACTACATGTTATATATGCCTCGTGCAGCAATTTAGAATTTAGAATGTATGTACCCAATCAATTATGAATCGAATCATTACTCCCAAGAATCAAGATCAAATATAACTGAGATTCCCATCCCCTCCCCAACTAATCAGCCACCCCATATATCGTCAGTAGCGAATTCAGTAAGCTACTGATCCAGAACACTGTGTTTAAGGGACAGGACTGTCATTCCACATAGACTATATGCAGCTAGTGGATAAAAGTCCAAACACTGTTCAGCATTGATGCAAACCATTTGTCTAGCTGCTTCTCCAAGGTTATAGAGGCCATACTCTGCCAGATAGGATGACGAGTGTGGTATCACCAGGAAGTACACACACTTGTTTTCCTTCATCAGAATGAGCTCAATTTGTCCAAATTCCACTGACTCTTCATTCTTAATGCATAGAAAATAGCCTTTCCTATACAGGGTACCCTTCCACTGCACTTCTGTGGACACCAACTCAGGATGTGGGAGCGAGCTTGCTTTAACCGCATCACGCACTTGGTCACTGTACAAGTCAGTGTGGTAAGGAAACATGTTTTTTACTTGCAAAGTTGCAGGAAAGAAAGAGCTGGAGTTCAGATATGACTGAAGCAGCTGATGATTGTTTGCAAGTGTCTTACACACATTTTTGAAGTTCTGTGTCCTCCTTATGCATCTTTTGAAGTATGAGTGTTTGCTCTCAAACCTCATTGTCCACAACCGTATGAGTGGACCAAGTTTCACGATCAAAGAGGGATAGTGGACGAGGTAGTGATGTTTTGGTTTGAGTTTCTCTGTGGGAAATAGTTGTTTCCTTGTTTCAAGATAATCTTGAATCTGAACATTGAGGAAACAGATTTGAGGTACAGATATCTTGGGGGCACAGACCAACTCACAAAGCTCTTTCAGCAAGATCAGTAACTGCCACACTGGATCCTTAGTATCCGACATCTTATCCCCAATAATCACTGGTAGAAGTCTCAAAAGACACCAATTCTCAGCCGCTTGACCACCAATCTTCATACCACTTATACTTACTTCACAAGGAGCAGAACCAGCATCAGAACCCACATATTTGAACTGTGCGATTCGTCGGTTCAGCTGTGTGTATGTGAACCATTTCTTCACCTTTACAAAATACCTCAAGTAAAGGGTAAGGTCATAGGCTACTACGCCTTCAAACAAGTCATGGCCTATGCATGGTGGGAGCCCTGGCTGGCATACATGGAAATACTTAAGAGAGTTGAAAACAGAGTCAAACTTGAGTCCCTTTACATGTGTTGCCTCAGAGTCCTGTAGTTGTCGCAGTGCTTCCTTGTAGGTCTCAACTGTTCTTACCGGAAACCGGTCTGTCGGGTTGTCCATTTTATTTGTAGGGACTAAGCAATACCTGCAGCAGTGACTTGCAGTACTGAAATTCTCAGTAAAGCCACCGATCGAGTGAGAGCCTAAATTGTCCCCCAGAATACATACGACTGTTGCCCGCACCACCTGGCCAGATGAAGTGACCAGTCCATGCCTCTCAAGTTCTCTAATATCTGACAGCATCCGTGCAAACAACTTTTCATGTGCAAAGTACTTAAAGTACCTCTCAGGACACAGAAGCAAAAGCTGCAAGTTGTCAACACTAGAACGATAGATGGCCTCGAAGTTGGCAAGTGTAAAGTAAACTCCTACAATTTTGTGCTTCTTCTTTGATGATCCAAGAGGGTTCACTACCTCAAATGCATCCTGGTACAAGATAAGCTTTAAGCTTATACCTGGCTCCATGAATAAGTCGTTGGACTTGAAAACAGATCCATCGCAAATATCAGTGAACACATTAGTAGAAGCAGCATTATTTTGTGGCTTCACACACTGTTGCCACACAACTGGGTCTTTTAACATGGATCGTAAAGTATCCTGAAGTGGGATATATTGTGCATAGCACTCCCTTCTATTCTCGTCTGTGCCAAGATAAATAGCCTGTGGGTGCACATATGAAAAGTTCTTTTGGAAGAACATATTTCTTCTGTGCCCAGTGGAAAGGTGAGAGCTGCACAGCGAATGCAAATCTGCTTCTCTCAAAATACTCAAAACACTGTCAATATCAGTCTCAGACAAGTTTGTTTTAGCTCCCATTAACTTTTTGAATTCCTTCTTAGTGTACCGATGACACGTATCATTCAAACTGTCAATTTCTTCAACAATAATCTGTATTGTTGATGATGGAATGAGGCATTTAGCCTGCAGACGCATGTAAAAAAGGCATAGATTTTTTTGATACAGGGCTCTCATTTCAGTGTCATCTGGCATGTCGTCAGATGAACTTGCTACATGACTTTCATCTAAATCCCTTTGCACCTCAGCGGAATCCTGAGTAGACTGCGATTGTGTAGGGCCAGGGGTTACAAACAACTCTGTTTGATTAATATGCAACCGTGCGATATGGCTAGTGAATGATGATTTTACTTTATAGGTTTTGTCACAATTTGCAAATGGACATTTTACTGTCTCTTTTTTCAATATATGCAATTTCAGATGTGCAATGACATCCCTGAGATTAGTATATTGCTCCTGACAACTTGCGGCCTCGCATTTGAATGAACATCCTATATAATTTCTTTGTGAAGCAGAGATGGTCCTGTGGTCACGGTACATATGTTTTTTCAAAGCAGTATACTTCAGAAACTGATGTTTGCAGTCAGCCACACCACAAGGGAATTGCTTGTTTGCTTCATGTCTATGAAGTAACTGATGGTCAACATAACGTTTAAGCGATTTGAATGACAGGCCACAGGACTTACATTTACATGTATGACCAGGCATTTTTCAGAAGTTAAGTATTCCCTCAAATCTCATGTTACATCTAACAATTCCAGGAAGTTCTGTGTGTGTGCATGTGTATATAACCTGTCCTAAATCTGCAGATAGGCTAAATGTTGCAACTGATGAAGCGGAACTGCAATCCAAACTGTTGAGACAAAATAAGTGGAAGTGAAGCACAAATAAACTTCAAAAAAGGTTATTTCTAGTGCCGTCAGGCAATTAAAAAAATGTATCTAATTAATCGCATTTTAACCGCATAACCATTTTAGGCCTGATATTTTATATTCTATAATCATATTTCAAATTGCATGCGTCCGGATGGCAGAATTCAGTACTGTATCTACAAAACCTTCTGTTGTATTTTTGTTCAATAAACAATGTGGACTAGGCCAACAGTGACTTTCATGAAGAATGGGGAAAAAAAGTATTGAAATTGACCCAGTTTTAGCGTTTTTATCAAACATTTTGTCTGCCCAACACAATCACTGCACGTGCATATTTTAATCAATGGTTCATATGTAATCGAAATGATCGTCACAACAGGTGCAGGGCACCAGGGGGCGCTGAGAGTCACACACAGCTAGTGGCATGGCACTGATATATGCTTGCTACTACTAGCCGAATGAAAATGTATCTGTTTCACCTAACACTATTGCTCCGTGATTATAGCCACCCATCTCTAAAGCCACAACCACGTTACCATATTTGTAATAATGTAAATCATTGTGTCGTTGTACACATATTGTGTTTATAACGTTAGTAGCTAACATAGCTTAGCTTGGTAGCTATTGTGCTAACAAAATATCCCGACATCCGGCTCGCTGGCCGGCATGAACGGCCGACCCAAAATGGTTCTCTCCTCTCTGTACACCCCGTCCCCACGGGTACCCTGCCGGGGGGCCATGGACGCGACAACGGCGACAATGGTGGCAGCCTGTAGGGCATAGATATCTATAATAGAATATAGATGTCTATGCTGTAGGGTGCTCGAGCCCGTAAAGGCTAGTGGTTCACGATAGCTATGAGCTAACAACGGCCGCCGCTGTTGTCGCGTCCACAAGCTCCTCCGCAGGACACCCGCGAGGACGGGGGCACACAAAGAGGAGAGAACCATAGGCTAACGTCAGTGTAGTGGTCCTGACTGTAGGCAGCAGGGACGGCGGAGCTATATACTATATAGGCTAACTGTGATGCACCTAGTGGGCCACCATTGAACTAGTACTATGACCCGGACGGGCAAGGCATTTCCTGAAGTGACATCACGGCCGTGCTAGCTTTTAGATTCGGCTCATTAATATGCACCTGGCTGTAGTGACGTCGGCGTTTGATAAGCTTTTTTGATTCGCACGTGCATGTTATTCGTGCGTGGACCTTTTTAACTCTTTCAGAGTGGCATTTCCGGTGTCAAATGGAAAAAAATAAATAATGAAATTATATACCAATGATGTAAACTACCCATAATTGATCAGTAGGGTTTAACCTGGAGGTTGGGCTTTAATCATCTTTAGGATAGAGGGGGGTATCATGCACCCCCCGGAAATATACTTCTAACCAGTGTTTCTAGATTTGAAAAAAATTATAGGCTTATGTTAACAAGTTGTCAGAGTGTCCCATGTATCATTTATATGCAAATTAAGGACATGATTATCAAAAAACCGCAAACAAATCTGTTTAATATATCTCAGCCAATATTGCAGATAACTGAACCAATTTGGACAAGTCAATCAGGGCAAGCTTATTTGACGCATATCTCGCCTAGAAAGGCTTTCGAAATAGTGAAATGCCATTTGATGGTAGAAATTCGTTTGTTTTCACTCATAAGATGGCGGCGGTCATAAGATGGCGGCGGTCTCGTAACAATAACCTGCAAACCATCCACGTGGTACATACATGTACATAGGCTATACTATAGGTGGCAGTGAGATCCTGCTGTAACAACCTCTGTGGAAATATTATCACATTTAAAAAAAGATAAAATCTCCTAAGTTTTAACCTTAACCTAAACAAACGTATTGCTGAAAATATACACTCTATGACTGCTGTCATATACTGCAGAGAACTCTTTCATGGCAAATAAGTAATCTGGTCTTTCCAAAGACATGCGGGACACGTGTGCACGAATACACCTTAAATGATTTTCGAATATAATGCAAAGTTTTGTTCATATTGATTCTACCAAGTGTATACTTTTTATTTCTGAATTTCCCATTCTTAATTCTTACATGTGTGCATGAACACATTCATTGCTTTAGCTGCTTTGCACGAACAAACATGTACGCTAGCATATTGTTACGGTAAAATACGTGGAAATGTACATTTTAAGACAAGACGACAGTCGCAGATTTCTATTATATAATGACTATTTGAAAACAATGACTTAATATAAATGTCTTACTGGGTCGGGTCTTGCTGCTGTTCCTGTCTTTCAGGGCGGAAAAAGTTTTTTTTTTTGTGTGATGAGGATTTATATAAGAACCTCCCATGCGCAGAACAGCTTGCATAGGTATCTGTGTCTTTTGCCGGTAGCTAAATGACAATGTAATTATAATGTGATTGATTGATTGATTGATTGATTGATTGATTGATTGATTGATTTAAAAGTTTATTAACAGATTGCAGAATGGGTACAGTGCAGTACAGCTCAATACATACAATTGTTAAGGGGATGCAGACCAGAGAAAGACTTCCCCCATTTTCAATTCATCATATGTACACGACTTACAGATAGACAGTACTGCTACATCTATACATTTATGACATACCAGATTTGCAAATACAGTACTGTTTGTGATACAAAAAGTGTCCAGAAAAAGAGTGTATATACATTTGACGTCGAAACTGTATACATTGGAGGAGGTTGGGTAGGTGGGGTGGGGTTGGGTGGGGTGGGGGGGGGGCTGTACATTGGAGGTGGGGGGGGGGGGGGGGGTTGGGCAGGGGGGGGGGGGGGACAACTGGGTTAGGAAATGTTTCAACTCATTCAGAACGCAGCGGCCCGCCTGATCTCAAACCTACCGAAGTCAGCCCATGTCACCCCACTTCTTAGGGACCTGCACTGGCTCCCCATTGCTGCACGAATCCGCTTCAAGGCCCTCGACCTAGCATACCATGCGGCAAAGGGAACCGCTCCCGCCTACCTCCGGTCAATGGTTTCTAACTACACACCCTCAAGACCCCTACGCTCTGCATCTTCTGGCCACCTCAGACCTACTCCTATCCAAGCTCCGGGAGGGTCATCAAAGAGAAGTCGCCTATTCTCAGTCCTTGCCCCACAATGGTGGAATGAACTATACCCACCCCAGTTAGGACAGCCGAAACACGTCCAATCTTTCGCCGTCGACTAAAGACGCACTTCTTCAACCATTATCTGAATTAAAAAAAAAATATCTAACTCTAACTAACCGTACTGTCATGCACTTGTCCTAATAAACTAACCAGCACTCAACACTTTGATGAACATTGTTGCTCAGCTTGTGCCCTTCCTGATGGCTTGTCGTACAGAACATGTAAGTCGCTTTGGATAAAAGCGTCAGCTAAATGACTAAATGTAAATGTAAATGTACATTTGTAGGGGCCATGTTTCGAATTGCAGTATCCCATATAGGTGTTCTTTGAGGGTGTTTTTGAAAGTGGGTAGTGATTCACATTCCTTTACAGCTTTGGGTAGGGCGTTCCACATTGATGTGGCATAATTGCGAAACGTGTTTAGTTCATTGTTTGAGCCGAATCTGGGTTTAACATGATTTGTTGAGCTTCCTCTAGTGGTTGTGGTATTCACTGACCTTTGGGAAGTATTTTGACATGTACATGGGTACCTTAGTCGTATAGTGTATCTTGTAGACCAGGCCCATTGCAAGTTGCTGTACTCTGTCGTCTACTCTAAGCCATCCTAGGTTGTCAAAGTGGGCAGGGGTGAGGTGGGTTCTGGGGGTAAGGTCAAGTAGTAGTCTGACCAGTTTGTTTTGTGATGTTTGTAATTTAGATTTAATCGCCTATGAGGTGCTTTGGTACCATGAGGTGCACGCATAGTCGTAGTATATTGAATGAGGGCTCCTGCCAGAGTCTTCAGGGTATTCTTGTTTCTTGAGAGGAGATCCGGTACAAGAATCTAGTTCGTTGGTTGACTTTTTTTTATTACATTGGATGCCATTTTGTCACAGGAAAGATTTGCCTCTAGGATGGAACCCAGGTAGGTAATTTCGTCTTTCCTTGTGACAATATTGTCACCCATGCACTGCAACTGAGAAGCCGTCGGTCTTGCTGAGTTTGTTATTTGAACCGAAGAGAATGGACTCTGTTTTGCCCATGTGTAATGATAGTTTGTTATCAGCGAGCCATATGCAGATTTTGCCTATATAGTTCCGAGCTGAGGGTTTTTTCAACCTGCAACTTGTTCTTGTCAGAGACCAGCATGGCTGAGTCGTCCGCAAACAGGAACAAGTTGCAGTCACAGGCTGACGACATGTCATTTGCATAAATTAGGAAGAGTAGCGGTCCTAGTATGCTTCCTTGTGGAACACCACAGCTCACTGTGAGGGGGGGGGATAGAGTATACCGTTTACCTCTACCATCTGTTCTCTCCCCTCCAGGTAGGATTGCATCCAGCTCACTGATAAGCTATCAAAATCAATTGCTTTTAGCTTGTCAATCAGAATGGAGTGATTGACAGTATCGAAGGCCTTTTGTAGGTCCAGCATGACCATGCCGCAGTATTTGCCCGCGTCCACCTCTTGTTTGATGTGGTCATTCAAATAGAGGAGGCATGTGTCAGGGAGCAGCTAGATATATAGCTTAGCACAAGGGCTGGAAGCAGTACGGAGCAGCTAGCTATATAGCTTAGCACAAGGGCTGGAAGCAGTATAGGGACCAGCTAGCCTGCTTAGCACAAGGGCTGGAAGCAGTAGGGAGCAGCTAGCTATAGCTTAGCACAAGGGCTGGAAGCAGTATAGGGACCAGCTAGCATATAGCTTAGCATAAGGGCTGGAAGCAGTAGGGAGCAGCTAGCTATAGCTTAGCACAAGGGCTGGAAGCAGTATAGGGACCAGCTAGCTATAGCTTAGCACAAGGGCTGGAAGCAGTATAGGGACCAGCTAGCCTATAGCTTAGCACAAGGGCTGGAAGCAGTAGGGAGCAGCTAGCTATAGCTTAGCACAAGGGCTGGAAGCAGTATAGGGACCAGCTAGCCTATAGCTTAGCATAAGGGCTGGAAGCAGTAGGGAGCAGCTAGCTATAGCTTAGCACAAGGGCTGGAAGCAGTATAGGGACCAGCTAGCCTATAGCTTAGCACAAGGGCTGGAAGCAGTAGGGAGCAGCTAGCTATAGCTTAGCACAAGGGCTGGAAGCAGTATAGGGACCAGCTAGCTATAGCTTAGCACAAGGGCTGGAAGCAGTATAGGGACCAGCTAGCCTATAGCTTAGCACAAGGGCTGGAAGCAGTAGGGAGCAGCTAGCTATAGCTTAGCACAAGGGCTGGAAGCAGTATAGGGACCAGCTAGCCTATAGCTTAGCACAAGGGCTGGAAGCAGTAGGGAGCAGCTAGCTATATAGCTTAGCACAAGGGCTGGAAGCAGTAGGGAGCAGCTAGCTATAGCTTAGCACAAGGGCTGGAAGCAAGCAACTATAGCCTATAGTTTAGCACAAGGACTGGAAGTAGGGAGCAGCTAGCGCTCTGTAAAAAAATTAACTCTGACGCACAGAGATGAAATTGATGAAATTGAATTGGGTGATGGTGTTGGAGGTCTGACCCCCCACCCTGACCGCCTGGGGTCTTTCACTCAAAAAGTCAGGTACCCAGGCGCTCAGGGCGGAGCTCAGACCCAGCTCGATCAGCTTGTCCACCAGTCTGGTGATGGGGACTATGGTGTTGAACGCTGAGCTGTATGAACAACAGTCTCACATAGCCCCCCTTCTGACGGTCAAGGTGAGAGAGGGTGCTGTGCAGTACCTGGGAGACCGCGTCGGCAGTGGACCTGTTTGTCCTGTATGCAAATTGCATAGGGTCCATATCACTGGGGAGGGAGGCACAAATGTGGTCCTTGACCAGCCTCTCGAAACATTTCATGACCACAGAGGTGAGTGCCACCGGTCTGTAGTAATAACTGTGAATTGAACTTGCATTGCTGCACTATAGTCCATCCGTTGCAAGTCAACGCCCCCCCCCCCCCCCCCCCTCCATCCATTAACTCAACTGGACTGTCACTGTAATATTTATGTACAGTTGTACAGTGTCCCCCACCCACCCCTCCTACCCAACCCCCCCACCCACCCAACCACCTCCAATGTACAGTCAGATTGGTTATTTTTGGTTGAGGTTGAAAAAGCTATGTTGATTCAATATTTAATTACAGATACCATTTCAACATTTGAAAAACTGTCGTTGAATCAATTTAGTAGATTCCCCCTCCCCTCCTCCCCCTCCCCTCCCCTTCGAGAGGGTATAGTCCTAAACAACTCGCGAGACCTAGAAGATCTCACGGGACTTGAGGTATTCAAACACTTTGGCGCAATGGATGGTGTCTTCACTGACTGGCTTGACAAATAGTCTGAGCCAAACTCCTTGGTAAGTCATTGACAATATTATGTATTATGCCATTCACATACCATAATCTTGCTGTCATCGTTTGACTACATGCTACTTTGTGAATTATTACCGTGGTGGCAACTAGTAGGCTAGAACGAAGCTTGTTAGCATTATTAGCTAACATGCTGGTATACTTAACTGGTAAGTGAGTTCTTATGGGAATAGTATGATTCCGTTCAGATACCATCACCGGGCTGTTATCGTTTGACTAAATGTTATCTCTGTGCCGTGGCAAATAGTTTGGAGCTTGTTTGAGCAAATAGTGATGCATATTATTATAGCTACTAACGTTAGCTAGCTAGCATGCTAGCTAACGTTATTCTGCCATTTTGTTTCGTGATTAAAATGTACGTTTTTAATAGTTACATAAGCATTGTTGTAACTAGTGTTAACAAATACTTTATTATAGTTCAATTGTGTTAAACTTGGGACACAGCCATGGCTCTATTTTATTTCGTTTTGTATGTGAGGCATTTTAGCTTGCAGTTGTTGTGTTGCATTGTGGGTCTTCAGCACAAAGTAATCCCTTGCTGAGGGTAAGATGGTTTTCTGTCTGCTCAGACTCAGAATACTTAATTAACATGATCTGTGCTTCATAAAAAACAGATATTATTTATCTGGTTTTGGTTATTTTGCACAGTAAATACTTATTCAGGCCTACCTGCAATTCAGAATTTAATCCAGCAGGGCGGCAGTGATGTTCATTCTGCCTTTTGTTATATATAAAAAATGGGGCTTTGAAAGACTGACATATTTGAACTTCTAGCTCCTGCTACTCTAAACATATATATATATAATATACACAGTCTTGATAAATTGCATACAAGGTTTTTTGAATATTTTGATCGTCTTCTTTTTAGAATTCGCTGGCAATCATCGCCGCTATCAAGGTGAGTTAACTAACACATTCTCAAATCATGTTTTGTTTTTACCACCAGACATGCGCTAGGTATATGGAGCTAGGTACACTTGCTACTGTAGGTTATATGGTGCTCATTGATAACTACTTTGATGGTGCTTATTTTTTCCTTATTTTGTTAATTATGTTGCTCTTTCTCTAGGAATGCCAATGTATAACTCCAGCCCCTATTACCACACTGCCATTGATTCAGCTCAGTAAGTATTATCTTTCAATTCAATATTGTCTGTCTCTCTCACCCCACTTCAAACTTCACACCTTTATCTGTGTTTTCATCTCTGTCTTTCTGTCTCTCTCACCTCGACCCCCTCCACTTCACACAACACCTACATTGCCAAAGCCTTTGTCATTTGATGACACAGCAGTGCTATGTCTGTCTCTCCCTCTATCTCCGTCTCCCTCTCTCACTGGCATAACATTTTTATTGTCGTATTCAATATTTCAGAGATTCTTCGCCAGAGGAACTTGAAGCCATTCCTGAATTACCACCAGAGACCAGCAGTTGCACGCAGGCAGAGACTGCCTGTAGCGTGAGTTGAATTTTATACACAAGTTCACTGGTGTTTATTCTTATATAAAACGTCTCTAAAGACGTATGTTTACCTTTGCATTGATTGGCGGATTTTTGACTGAAGACATTGGATCTTTCCTGCTCTCCCATCCAAGTCCCAGGTTGTAATGACGTAATCATGACACTTAGTTGATTTTGAGTAGACAATTACTCGTTGCATCTGGGCTCATAGTCATAGCCATATAGGAATGACCGCTACACCGTCGCGCCAATAGCGGCCGAGGGAGGGAGAGTTAAGCGATTTCTTTGTCATTCAGACAGATTCTCCTATCAGCACCTATCTGACACGTATAGCCACTGATGGTGGAGAAGTGCTGTCCAATTAGCCATTTTGGGGAAATTCAGGCATAAAATAATATTCTGTTGTGTGTCACTGTCAAACAATCCAATATTTCAGAGATTCTTCGCCAGTTGCGGGAAGTATGTCACCACCTGAAGACGCAGACCACCACCTGAAGCCCATGTAGAATTGTGAGTTGAATTTTATACATGATAGATCAGTGGTTCTCAAACTTTTTACACCAAGTACCACCTGAGAATGTAGCTGGCTCTCCATATGACCGGTGTTAAAATACAGTCTATTCAGCTATGCACAGTTCACGCAGGAGGCAAATGTATTCCTAATACCATTATTTATTGTTAACTTTTGTCAGACACAGCCACAATGTACAAAGGGATAGCACTAGAACTAGCAAACACGTCCACACAACTCATACAATGCAAGGGCATTGAGAACATAATAACTAACATTCTCACATAGCAAGTGAGAAAATTAAGAACAACTGTATTTCAGCAAATGTACTTAATCTCTCTCTCTCTCTCTCTCTCTCTCTCTCTCTCTCTCTCTCTCTCTCTCTCTCTCTCTCTCTCTCTCTCTCTCTCTCTCTCTCTCTCACACAGCAAGCAATTGTCCATCATTCTCTCTCTCTCTCTCTCTCTCTCTCTCACACACACACACACACACGCACACACACACACACACACACACAATTATTTTGTTACAAAAACTTAATTTCCTGCATTCTGGTGCAGGACTTTTTGAAATTTTACCCTTTAAATGCCAGTTTGTGTGATGGCATCACAAATTATTGTTAAAATAAACACACAAAGTAAAATATGTTCAATAGGATAGGAGCCCCGCATTTAGTGATCTAGGAGGCAAGTATTTTGTAATAAGATCAGATAGATAGAGCAATCACAAAATAAAGAAATGAGGCTCATCGTGCTCGCAAGCCACTGTCTAAAGTCTAATTGTGTTCTCAGAGGGATGACACTGGTGATCTACACCTCTACCAGAGGCCAGCAGCCAGAGGGGGACCCTGCTGACCACAAGGCCATCTGAATCATCCTATGCTGAATTGACATGGATGGCATCTCCCTTAAGCTGATGTGAGTATAACTTCCATGTACAAACACAAACACACCCACTCTATCTATATCTCTCTTCTAGGACATGTCATCATCATCAAACCTTTATTTAATTCTTGGGAGAACAGTAGGGTTGTAAAAAAAAGTGTAAACATCTTCAAATCATTATTAACACATCCACGCTGTAAAGGGTTATTGCCCGCCATGCTTTGACCGCCAGATCTCGCGAGTAGGGTCGAGCTGCAGACTCGGAGCCTCGGTCCAGATTGGAACTTCCACTCGGAGCCTCGGTCCAGATTGGAACTTCCGCCCTGCCACAGGACTATTAATCCTGTGACAGGGCAATGCGCTGATTGGCGGAAAGTACGGAAGTATCTCGAAGTACGTCTGACGTATCTCGAATTACGTCTGACGTATCTCTACGTTAGCGAACATTAAACGTTGTATTCATAAAATAATATAAATTCAGCAGCATGGGGAGGGCCGGGGGGAGGGGAGGTACAGGTAGTAGAAGACATAGAGGTACAGGTCACATAATTATAGTACAGTGGAGAAGTAAAAATAGAATAAAAAGGCAGTGGAAACAATATACAATATTATTAACTCTAATAATAACACGCCTTGCGGGCTCATTATAATACGAGAGCCGTGGGTCTGCATTGTATAGAGCGGATCCCCCGGCCGTATTCAAGCGCTGGAGCGCTTTGCGATGGATAAAACTGTATTAATATAGTAGTAATAATAGTAGTTGGCTAGTTGCACGCTTCTGGCCACCTCCCGCAGTGCGCGCAAAATTAGTTGTCAAGAGCCAATCGCACAGGTTGCCTCATCTCATCTGGCTCTGCAAATAGATCTAGAGTCTGAATATCATATATAGCCTGCTGATGATCTCTCTCTCTCTCTCTCTCTCTCTCTCTCTCTCTCTCTCTCTCTCTCTCTCTCTCTCTCTCTCTCGTCTCAAATCCATTCTGAGAACGGAATGCAGTGCCCGCGACAAGGGTCTTGATTGATTGATTGATTGATTGATTGATTGATTGATTGAAAATTGTATTAACAGATCATGCTGGACCTACAAAACAGTACAGTACTGTTTCTCATTCCTGTACTGTTGTTTATACTCTGCTCCTGTGTTGTAACCCAACCCCCTCCAATGTACAGTAAATGACCAAGTATGGTTTTGTCAATATTCCAATGTACAGTTTTGCTTGTACAGTTGTACAGTGTCCCCCACCCACCCACCCCTCCTACCCGACCCCCCCCCCCCCCAAGGCGAAAGTCTTTCTCTGGTCTGCATCCCCTTAACAATTGTGTGTATTGAGCTGTACTGTACTGTACCCATTCTGCAATCTGTTAATAAAATGTTCAATCAAGAATGGAGTGATTGACAGTGTCAAAGGCCTTTTGTAGGTCCAGCATGATCTGTTAATACAATTTTCAATCAATCAATCAATCAATCAAGACCCGCGTCGCAGGCACTGCATTCCGTTCTCAGAATGGATTTGAGAGAGATCATCAGCAGGCTATATATGATATTCAGACTCTAGATCTATTTGCAGAGCCAGATGAGATGAGGCAACCTGTGCGATTGGCTCTTGACAACTAATTTTGCACGTACTGTATAGGCTACAGACAGTATGTGTGTATGCGCGCACTGCGGGAGGTGGCCAGAAGCGCGCAACTAGCCAACTACTATTATTACTACTATATTAATACAGTTTTATCCATGGCAAAGCGCTCCAGCGCTTGAATACGGCCGGGGGATCCGCTCTATACAATGCAGACCCACGGCTCTCCTATTATAATGAGCCCGCGAGGCGTGTTATTATTAGAGTTAATAATATTGTATATTGTTTCCACTGCCTTTTTATTCTATTTTTACTTCTCCACTGTACTATAACTATGTCTTCTACTACCTGTACCTCCCCTCCCCCCGGCCCTCCCCATGCTGCTGAATTTATATTATTTTATGAATACAACGTTTAATGTTCGCTAACGTAGAGAAACGTCAGACGTAATTCGAGATACGTCAGACGTACTTCGAGATACTTCCGTACTTTCCGCCAATCAGCGCATTGCCCTGTCACAGGAGTAATAGTCCTGTGGCAGGGCGGAAGTTCCAATCTGGACCGAGGCTCCGAGTCTGCAGCTGGACCCTATTGGATCTCGCTGTACAGCGTTATTGAGATCAATATTGAATTCTTTCGCCATGGCATTCAAAATTCATATATACACCCATGGCCGCCTAGTTATAGTTGAAAGTGGGGGTGCAAGATTCTTTTTTATTTTTTTTTTTTTTTTTTTTTCTTTTTTTTTTTTTTTACATTTAATGAACACCTGTATGTGCAATTTCCTGCAATATAGAGCCTTCAATCTTGACCAAAATAAAGCTGCTCTTTTCACTATAAAACTCAGTTTATATTGCAGTATGATAGCTATAATAATAATAACTTCACTGCGAGGGCTCTTTTAGCTAACGCTAGCTAGGCATGTATGATAGCCAATTACTATTATAATAATAATAATAATAACTTTCCCATCCTCCCAAAGCCCCTCCGGCCCCGTTCACATCCGCAGCGGCAGTACCAACAACAACAACAATTAATTGACGCTATCAATAGCCCCAGTGAGCGCGGCGGCTGGCTGAATGAATGAATGAAAACTTTATTTAACAGATTGCAGAATGGGTACAATACAGTACGGCTCAATACACACAATTGTTAAGGTGATGCAGACCAGAGAAAGACGTTTGTCTTGTTTACATCAGGGTCCATACTAGCCCCTTTCGTGACTGTGCTGCACCGAGTGAATCCACAGTCACTTGCTCCTCAATGGGAAACCAACCTAGATTTACCCTGAAGGACTGGTTCTGGCCGAACCGTTCGTTATACAAGTATCACAGAGACATTACAAATGTGCTCACAGTTGCACGAGGGTTTCGGACAGAGATACGGGATGGTGCGCAGGCGCTGTGATCACCCAACGGCGGAAATAATGCCGCTTTGAGCAGTTTATAAAAAAATATTAAAAATATTTATTAGCAACGCCGAGCTTTCAAACCATCCCGTATCTCTGTCCGAACATATACAGAAATAAATACAGTAAAAACATACATGACATCATGACATTTATGGCATAGGGACATACATGACATACAGGTATATACTGTAGTACTGTTACATTTGTGACATATACGATATGCAAATAATATACAGTACTGTTACCCAGAGATCCTAACAGAAAATATTATATATATATGATGGGGATGAGACTGTACATTAGGAGGAGGGGGGGGGGGTGGACATTTACGGTGGCCAGTTTCGAATTGCAGTCTCCCGTAGGTGCTCTTTAAGAGCGGTTTTGAATGTGGGCAGGGGTAAAGTGGGTTTTAGGAGTGAGGTTAAGCAGTAGTCTGACCAGTTTGTTTTGTGATGTTTGTAATCTTGTTTTTAGTGCCTTTGAGGTGCTTTGGTACCATGAGGTGCAGGCATAGTCGTAGTACCCTTGAATGAGTACTGAGAGTACCCATGATTTTTGCCATTTTGTTATCGTGAAATTGGTATTAAATTTAATTCTGATTGGCATTAAAAAGTCTTAAAGCCTTAAATCTGACTGGGCTAAACCCTGGTTATTTTCAGCCCAATTTATTCATTTCACTGCAAACCATCTGATCAATATATCACCCATACTACATAAAGCATTTACTGACGATCACGTAATTATAAACGCCGCCCCCCCCCCCCCTTTCCTCCGTGCATGATGACGCATAACGTATACGATCATATACAGTTGAATTTTTTAATATAGCGTGTCTAGGGAATAAACGGCAATCGATGCATTTAGGTCTATAACTCACGTTCTAGGAATTACTACAGGAAATGATAAAACATACTTATATTCTAGAAGGTATTTTTGTATTTTTGTATGAATGAAAAAGTATAACGTTCCTACATCCTGAACAATAGATAATCGATGTTGAATGCAGGCATTAAAGTGTTCCGTCTCAAGACGGATTTCCGTCAATTTGATTGGGGAGATCCGTCAATTTGATTCGCAGTCTAACGGAATTGACTACCTGGTATAATATGATTTGTAGATGCATACAGATTGAAACAAAATTGAGCCAATCAGAGGCGCCAAATATCATGAAAAGGGATTTTTTTCTACCGAGGCGGCGCCAAGCAGTCATCACTCAGGGACTCGAGTGGTTGCAGCTGGAGGCTATTGGGCGAGTGACATTTGCGAGGTCTGTCCGCCACATGGCAGGGTAACAAAATAGTTGTGTCCCCTGCTGTGGTTGTGAGTATAGTATACGTTTATTAGCTTAACTCCGTAGCAACATCACACAGGTGTATCTGTAGACAGTCTCCTCCCCACCGTATATATCTTTTTTCCTACCACCCACCCCCTCCTAATGTACAGTCCCGGACTTTCCAGTGAATCATAGTGTCCTTTTTTTCATTTTCCCAGATGCACCATGCACCAAGGATCCAGCTGATTACTGCCAATCTGGAGGATTGTTCCTTATCTGCTCTTCACTTGTGCCACTGATTCATTGACCTTTTGTGGTGTGGTATGTTTTGATTTTTACTTAGTAATACACTGTATAGTTGGGATTCTGAATTAAACAGTATAATGTTCACATATATTATGGAGCCCCCAGGGGTCGGGAGAATATTGTGGAAAACAATATAAAACTGAAATAGTAAAGCTAAAAAACTGTAGACCTGACCACAACCCCCTCGGTTCAACAGCACAATATGTTGCTTTCTCCGCTTTTAAAAGTTGAAATCATCTGATGACATTGAAGGGATAGTTCAGAATTGTGGACATAAAGTTTAATTTACTACTTGGCCATTATGTTATGTTCAATGGACTGCACTTATATAGCAATAGCGCTTTTATCCAAAGCGCGTATGGCCTCTCATTCACCTATTCACACACATTCACACACCAATGGTGGCAGCTGCCATGCATATTGATCCATAAATAGTGTTTAGATTGTACTTCTATAGGTTTTTAACTTTACATACTGTATTTAAACATTATATTTGAACAAACACTGCAAGCTAAAGTTTTAAATCATTTGAATCTGTTTTATACAGCACACTTGCTTCCAAAATAAAGCAGTTTTACAATCCTGATCGTTTGTTAACACTTGAAGCTTTTTGTTTCTAACAATCTGTACAATAAAAGTGTTTCTCTGCTGAACTTTGAGTTCTGTCACTTTATTGAAGGAGTTTGATTGTAATAATTGAGAAAAAACCTGTGAAATAACAGTGTTTCACTGCTGAACTTTAAGTTCTGTCACTTAATTGAAGGAGTTTGATTGTAATAATTATGGGAAAACCTGTAAAATAACAGTGTTTCACTGCTGAACTTTAAGTTCTGTCACTTTATTGAAGGAGTTTGATTGTAATAATTGAGGAAAAACCTGTGAAATAACAGTGTTTCACTGCTGAACTTTGAGTTCTGTCACTTTATTGAAGGAGTTTGATTGTAATAATTATGGGAAAACCTGTAAAATAACAGTGTTTCACTGCTGAACTTTAAGTTCTGTCACTTAATTGAAGGAGTTTGATTGTAATAATTGAGGAAAAACCTGTGAAATAACAGTGTTTCACTGCTGAACTTTAAGTTCTGTCACTTTATTGAAGGAGTTTGATCGTAATAATTGAGGAAAAACCTGTGAAATAACAGTGTTTCACTGCTGAACTTTGAGTTCTGTCACTTAATTGAAGGAGTTTGATTGTAATAATTATGGGAAAACATGTAAAATAACAGTGTTTCACTGCTGAACTTTGAGTTCTGTCACTTAATTGAAGGAGTTTGATTGTAATAATTATGGGAAAACATGTAGAATAACAGTGTTTCACTGCTGAACTTTGAGTTCTGTCACTTAATTGAAGGAGTTTGATTGTAATAATTATGGGAAAACATGTAAAATAACAGTGTTTCACTGCTGAACTTTGAGTTCTGTCACTTAATTGAAGGAGTTTGATTGTAATAATTCTGGGAAAACATGTAAAAAAAACATGTAAAATAACAGTGTTTCACTGCTGAACTTTAAGTTCTGTCACTTTATTGAAGGAGTTTGATCATAATAATTTAGGAAAAACCTGTGAAATAACAGTGTTTCACTGCTGAACTTTAAGTTCTGTCACTTTATTGAAGGAGTTTGATCGTAATAATTTAGGAAAGACCTGTGAAATAACAGTGTTTCACTGCTGAACTTTGAGTTATGTCACTTAATTGAAGGAGTTTCATCGTAAATGTAGGGAAAACTTGTGAAATAACAGTGTTTCACTGCTGAACTTTAAGTTCTGTCACTTTATTGAAGGTGTTTGATCATAATAATGTAGGAAAAAACCTGTAAAATAACAGTGTTTCACTGCTGAACCTAACCTGTCAATTAACAGTGATTCTCTGTTCTCGGGTTCTCAAATAATAAACAGAATTATCTGTAAATTTATTGCTTTTCCACTTTATTTTAATTAGGGTATTTCAATGTAAATTTTACACTAATTCAATGTCCCCAAACTGCCAGACTTTTACCGTTTTTCTACCGATTTTTTTTTTACAGTGTAGATTAGACTACTGCAACTCCCTCTAGGCATTAACCAGTCTTCCCTGTCCCGCTACAGCTAGTACAAAACGCTGCTGCCAGACTGTTGACCGGAACCCGCAAGAGAGACCACATCACCCCTGTCCTTGCCTCCCTTCATTGGCTCGCAGTACGCTACAGGATAGATTTTAAGGTTCTCCTATTCGTTTTTAAAGCCCTTAATGGTCACCCCCCTCCTACATCTCAGACCTCCTATCCCCCTATTCCAACACCAGGTCCCTCAGGTCAGCCGATCAGAGGCTCCTGACAGTCCGTAGGTCTAACCTTAAAGGGGACATGTATTATAAATGTATTTTTCTTCAGTGTCTAGCATTGTATTATAGTAATAGGAGTTAGTATCAATGTGTCTGTGTCTCTAAATACCATGTTGGCCGATTGCCGTCATTCAGGTCATTAATTTCCTGCTCCATTTAATCAGGTCGTTCTGATTTGACTCGCATCGTGACGTCACGTGGCGAGGATGGAGCGGATAGTGATCCGATTGGCTCTGTGGTTGTAGCACACCAAACGGGGTTTGACAGAGAGCGAGCGAGAGAGAGAGGGAGAAACTAGATACACCATCGCGACACAGCACACATACACACACGCGCATCGCGCTGTCGTCTCTCGGCCTGTCTCTCTCTCTCCCCCTCTCTATCTCTCTCTCTCTCTCTCGATTTGGGAGCATAACTAACGCCCCGTCTATAGCGCACAGTGGAAGACTTCCTCAAACGGGAGAGGGAGAGAGAGAAAGAGAAGGGGACCTGCGTATCTCACACACGCAGGTTTGTTTACACAGTGCTCCGTGTCTCTCTCTCTCTCTCTCTCTCTCTCTCTCTCTCTCTCTCTCTCTCTCTCTCTCTCTCTCTCTCTCTCTCTCTCTCTGTCTGCCACTCGCAGACTGTGTGGATGACTGTCACTGAAAGTGCTTATGGGCGGAGCCCAGCCAATAACAGGCTGAAATCCTGAGGCTGGAAAATTATGCTTTTGAGTACTCCATTAGAAATATAAAACAATGATTTAAAAAAAAATAAACCATACAGATGTCTTCCATAGATTCCATAAGTTGCCCAAATAGTGCTAGTAATAGAAATGCATGTCCCCACGGTCAGGCAGACGCCTGCGAACACCAGCTACTAGGACAGAGAGACTTCGGCTCAGCTTCTTCCCCCAGGCCAGCAGAGCCTTGAACACTGAACTCTCCACACACAAGCACACATGAGCACACACACAACACACACACTGTACACGCTCACACACTAGCAGCCACTTTAACATGAGCAAACACACACTCATGCTGCACACGCTCACACTTATGGTCACTTTACAAAAGGAAAGGACACTTTTAGAATAGTATAGTATAACTTGAGATTGTATAATATAGCATTGTATAGCAGTGTACATAAAGACCCAGTGCCTCATCCGTAGCTAACAGTGTATTGCACTACCACAGGACCTAGCATGTCCTACCATGCTCTGTAAATAACTCATGTACAGATACCGATATGCCCTACTTTGTTTACTTGTTTTATTGCACAATGTCGTTCTATGGGATTCTATTATATATTACTATTGTATTATGCACATCGTTGCGGGCAAGACCCTCCGCATTTCATTGTATCCTTGTATGCCGTGACAAATAAAACTCTTGACTTGACTTGACTTTAAGCTCAGGGGGGGCCGTGCCTTTGCTGTTGCAGCCCCTGCACTGTGGAACACATCCCCACCTCCATTAGGCTTGCCCCCTCGATAGATGCCTTCAAATCTAGGCTCAAAACCCACTTCTACCTACTAGCCTTTCCCGTTCACTGACTCATGCCTGTTTTCCTGTGTGCTTGCCTGTGTGCCCTCCCATAAAACGGAGTTGTGATTGTTGTCTATATGTATCTATGTATCTACCCTCTGTACAGCACATGTGTCATGGTAAATGTGCTATATAAATAAATCTGATTGATTGATATCTCCAGACTTCTGTCCTTTTATACTTGCATTCTCCCACTATGCTCCCTTTTTATGGAAGTGAAACTTTGTCTAGAGGCACTTCCTACTGTGAATGCTTTTAAAGGTATGCTACGATTAGCCCATCATGAAACATGTAACTGTTTTACCTGATGCTATTGCTGATCTGATTATGCTTATTGCCACTGCACAAATGGCCTTCTGTATTTGTATTTGATTTGTATGTTTTTTGTTTAATGCCCTTGTTTTTATGTTGAAACTTGTTGTGTGCCGTGTTGGTCAGGACTCCCTGGAAGAAGAGATCTTGTATCTCAATGGGACATTCCTGGATAAATAAAGGATACAAATAAAATAAAATAAGAATAGCTGACGCTTTTATCCAAAGCGACTTACAAGTTCTGTACGACAAGTCATCAGGAAGGGCTCAACTCTATCAGCTGAGTAACAATGTTCATCAAAGTGTTGAGTGCTACAGTGTAGGTTAGTTTATTAGGACAAGTACACGATAGTAAGGTTAGTTAGGGTTAGTTCGTTTTTATTTTTATATATTTTTTTTCTTTTTAATTAAAAACGAACTATGCTATGCAACAATCACAACAAGTTATTTTCTTAAAGTGCGTTTGTGTATGTGCGAGTGCAGAATGTTGTGTCGTGCGTGTGTATGTGTTATAACTTATAATACACAATAATAATCGCTTTTTATAAGCGTGTCCCTTTTTCAGTAGCCCACCTCTGTTTTTCTGCCTCATAAAAGGCAGACAACTTGAACTCCTCCCAGCTCATTTCTGTCTCCATCCCCTGTGCCTGGTACAGATACAGCACCTTGGCAGGACAGTAAACATATTTCCCTGTCACCCCAGGGAAGCCAGTGTGGATGTGGGGGCTGTTGGGTCCCTGCTTCATGGGGGTGCGGCAGAACCTGCAGAGGCGACCTGAAGGCAGTTGCACCACAGGGGCTGGGCTCTCTTCCTTCTCTCCTCCAGCACTTGATTCACCATCCCCCGCCGCTTTAAAGCCTCCAGCTCCTTCGGAAAAAACGTTGTGTCAAAATAGTCCATGAATGGCATCCTGGGATTGGTGAGTCCTTCTGCTGCATAGGTCTGGAAGACCTTAGTGGAGCAGTAGAAGTATCTCACCTACACTGTAACACGCAACACTTTGATGAACATTGTTACTCAGCTGATAGAGTTGTACCCTTCTTGCTGTCTTGTCGTACAGAACTTGTAATTCGCTTTGGATAAAAGCGTCAGCTAAATGACTAAATGTAAATGTAAGTATCTCACCGCTCCAGTCTGATAAAAAAAAGTGGATGGTGGAGCCATCCCTGTGGTACCGGGGCTTGGCTGACCACAGGCCAGCAGTTGCATGTTCTCTTGGGGAGCTGCTGCTGTTGTTGTTGCTGCTGCTGCTGCATGGCTCCCTGCTGCTTCTCCAGCATCTCCCTCACTATCTTCTCCACTGCAGCCTGGGACACAGGGGGCTCCTGGAGGCAGGCCTCAGCCAATGGTGTGGCTGGAGCTGGTGGATTCACCAGGGCTGGCGGCAAAGTGGTGACAGGGACACTGACCGTTTGCCTGCCTGCACCAACGTAAACTAATTAAATAAAAATATTTTAAAAATCAATTGTTATTGAGAGAAAGTAAACTGGTGAAAAATAGACAACAAGTAATGTGTTGGTGAGATGTCAACTACTAACTAACAGTTAGACAACAAGTTATGTGTGGGAGAGATGTCAACTACTAACTAACAGTTAGACAACAAGTGATGTGTGGGTGAGATGTTAACTACTAACTAACAGTTAGACGACAAGTGATGTGAGGAGAGATGTCAACTACTAACTAACAGTTAGACAACAAGTGATGTGTGGGAGAGATGTCAACTACTAACTAACAGTTAGACAACAAGTGATGTGAGGAGAGATGTCAACTAACTAACTAACAGTTAGACAACAAGTGATGTGTGGGAGAGATGTCAACTACTAACTAACAGTTATTTGTAGACATATGTCTGACTTCAGTATAATTAGAATGACCTGTGTCCATAAAAGAGCCAACATCACTTTGCAGGCCAGTTTGTGCTGCTGCCGGGGCCAAGACAGGGAAGAGCTCACAGGGAACAGCTCTCCTGGAAAATCCTGCTATTAGTGATTAGCTGGTAAACAGCTGGAGAACACCGTTAGACAACAGGAATGTGTAAAAATCAAGTTGAATGAAGATTACCTGTGAGGTGTCTCCCTTTCTAGCATCTGATGTGTGGTGGGCATGGGGGAAGAGAAACACCACAGGAGTGATAGACCGTGGCTGGACGGAGGGCTGCTCTGCTTCTACAGCAACAGGAGGAGGAGGAGGAGGGGTTGACTTTAGGGACTTTAGTGTTGGTCCCAGTCCAGTGGAACTGGACCACAGCCTGGTTCAAGGTACTGCAGTCCAAACCTCTCCCCCGTGTCCCTGCCAGAGAGGTGGAGCGCTGGGTATTTGCTGGCCCCCATGACCCTCTCAGATGTTTAAATCTGCCATTAGAACAGGAACACCTGGCAGCACCACGTCAGGCTGAAGGTCCACCTCACCACTCCTGATCCCCGGTTCCAAACCGGGCGGGAACAAGTATTAGCCTTCCTTTAACCTGTTAAGCCTTAAGGTCCCCCTATAGGGGAACACTGCTTTTTCTTCGTATTAGATCCCCAATTATCATATCATGGGGTATCATTGGAAAGCCACACTCATTGGCTACAACCCTGTGCAAAGATTTTCGAGATGTTCCTAGATACCAAGAACATGCAAATTGACCTTGCAGAAGTGGAGCAATCTTCCATTTACTTAGGCATGTACCTTTTAGGCGAAAACGGTCTACAGATTAACAGGTTAAAAGCCACTTGAGATGTAACTAACAATCAAAACTCCATCAAGCAGGTGGGCTGAGTTCCCATTGTTTACAATGGACCTTTCTTGCATGTTTGCACTACATTAGATATTTGTCATTTGTGTTCTTCCTTATGTTTCATTTAGCATGTCTATTACTCTGAGAATCACGGCAACAGGAAAAGGAGGGTTAAGGACATTTATTGTTTGACATTTTATGAACCGTTACAGTAAAATCTTAATGGCTGACACAATACTGCTTATTTGTGTATTGTTTTGATTAGCCACCTTTCCTCAATCAAAAACAATGCCAGAGCAGTTCCTGTAGTGTAGTGGTTATCACGTTCGCCTCACATGTGGGGATATAGAGAGAGGTATGTAGATATAGAGAGAGGTATATAGATATAGAGAGGTATGTAGATATAGAGAGAGGTATATAGATATAGAGAGAGGTATATAGATATAGAGAGAGGTATGTAGATATAGAGAGAGATATGTAGATATAGAGAGATGTATAGAGATATAGAGAGATATAGAGATATAGAGAGAGATATATAGATATAGAGAGAGGTATGTAGATATAGAGAGAGGTATGTAGATATAGAGAGAGGTATATAGATATAGAGAGAGGTATATAGATATATATATATATATATATATATATATATATATAGATATAGAGAGAGGTATGTAGATATAGAGAGATATATGTAGATATAGAGAGAGGTATATAGATATAGAGAGAGATATGTAGATATAGAGAGAGGTAAGTAGGTATAGAGAGAGGTATGTAGATATAGAGAGAGATATGTAGGTATAGAGAGAGGTATGTAGATATAGAGAGAGATATGTAGATATAGAGAGAGGTATATAGATATAGAGAGAGGTATGTAGATATAGAGAGAGATATGTAGATATAGAGAGATGTATAGAGATATAGAGAGATATAGAGATATAGAGAGAGATATATAGATATAGAGAGAGGTATGTAGATATAGAGAGAGGTATGTAGATATAGAGAGAGGTATATAGATATAGAGAGAGGTATATAGATATATATATATATATATATATATATATATATAGATATAGAGAGAGGTATGTAGATATAGAGAGATATATGTAGATATAGAGAGAGGTATATAGATATAGAGAGAGATATGTAGATATAGAGAGAGGTAAGTAGGTATAGAGAGAGGTATGTAGATATAGAGAGAGATATGTAGGTATAGAGAGAGGTATGTAGATATAGAGAGAGATATGTAGATATAGAGAGAGGTATATAGATATAGAGAGAGATATGTAGATATAGAGAGAGATAGGTAGGTATAGAGAGAAATGTTTGCTCAACTGCAAAAATTGTATGCCTACTTATGTATTAGCCTACACAATTAATTACAAATAAAGTATCTCTCTATCTAGAGCACCTGCTGATTTCAGCTCTGCTGAAGAGGAGCAACTCATCGAAATGACCTCTGACTCCACCCCAGTGGCGGCCGCCAGGAGGGGGCGCTAGGGCGCCGACCCACCGCCGACCCACCTATTAAATGAGAGAAGAAAAGAAATATTTTTTGTTTGTTTTTTGTTTTATAGCCCTATAAATAATATAAACATGTTTAAAATGAATAATATTTACTCATTTTAAGTATGTTTGTGTTTCCAATGCACAATATAACGTTAATAGATCAAATAAAAAAAACTTTTTCCTGAACAGGAAGTGACTCACTCACTGTCGCATAGCCCGCCGCATTTCTCCTAGCCGTATTTCTCGCCTGGGCTAGACGCAATAATGCCTGAGTGCGTCATCGCTGTATCCGTCTCTGCCAATCAGTGCATAACGCGCTGTGTGTTGAAATATGATGTATTATGTTGCAAACCGGGCGCGATTTGAAGCGGTCTATGAAGCAGCCTAGCAGCGTCTTAGAATTTACGTAGCCGCATTTCGCGGAGACGCTCTCTGATTGGCCGACTTCAGTTTTTTTTTCCATAGCCTCATTTCGCGGAGACGCTCTCTGATTGGCCGACGCCACTTTTTTTGTTCCAATTTTAGGTTTTCTAGGTAGAGATAGTTGTGTTGTTGTGAGTTGTTGTTGTCAGCTATTTGTCTTAGAGCGTGACTGCAAGTTCTTTCAACGGTTAAGCTTAGGCACTCTTTCAAAGTTGGTTAAGGTTAGAGTTTGTCTTAGAGCATGGCGATAGAACGCCAGGTAGTTTGCAGTCTGTTCGACACGGAAATGGACAAAGAAATCAAGTACTTGTGTGTGGTGCTAACTGCTAACAGCTAACACTTGGCTAACAAGCTATATGGCGGATGCAGTCTGGACAGTGGACAGTGGTCTGGATATACATCATCAACAGCAGATTATACACTTTATCAAGCCCTCCGGCACTGGACAACTGGACATGCATGGACAATGGACATCAACACAGTGGAGTGGATATACTTTATCAAGCCCTTCTGCCCTACTGGACCACTGTGCATTTCAACTTAACAGGGTATAGAACGCGATCTCTCACTCTCTCTCTTTCTCTCGCTCTCTCTCTCGCTCTCTCTCTCAAATCAAATTCAAATCAAATCAAATTTATTTATAGGGCCCGACAACACACGTTAATGTCCCCATGGGCCGTACAGGTCTTCTTTAAACAAGTCAAGAAGAAAACATAACAATAAGTCAAGAACAGAACAAGAACACCATAAGGTCCAAACATTTTTAGATGAATGCAAATAAATGAAAGAATGCAAGCACTCCCAGACATACCCCACGCGAAGGTAAGGAAAAACTCACTAAAACCTAACAATAGGGAAAAAAGCTCCACAGGCAGTGTGGAGGAGAGAAACCTTAGAAGGGCCATTCAAGGGGGGATCTCCCTTCTTAGATGTTGGTGATAGTAGTGTTGCAGACGGACAGTTGGTAAGCATGCACTCATGTGTGTGGTGAAACACAGATGAGTGCATGCAATAGCAACTGTACATTTTGAAAGATTAAAGATAGAGCTAATAGCGATAGCAACTGAACATTTTGAAAGATTAAAGATAGAGTTGATAGCGGATCTATTTGAGGCACAGGGGCGGCGCAAAGAGGGTCACGTCCTCCCCGTCTTAGTCACGGGACATTCAACACTCCAGTCGTTGCTCAGGGACAGCCGGAGACAGGGAGATAGGGGGTGGCGCAGAGAGGGTCGCGAACTCCCCGACATCATCGCGGGACATCCGGCACTCCGGTCACCACTACGAGACCTCCGGAGACAGGGGGGCACGCAGAGGGGGTCGCAATCTCCCGGCCTTCGTCACGGGACGTCCAACACTCCGGTCAACACTCCAGGACAGCAAGTCATAGGGAGACAGGGAGACGGGACAGGCGTTAGACAGCTCATGAGATTGTAGTAGGCGGACATAGCAATAGATACAAGTGGTAGGCATATATGTGAATGGAGTAGATATATGAAGTAAGCGTATTATGTGAATAGAATAGAAGTACTTAACCCAGCAATGAAACCGCGTTGACTGTTAATCTGTTAACAGTCTGTTAATACTGTTAATCAGTTGACAGGACCACGGACAGACGGAGGTGAATAACTGATCCAAGGCCTCGGAGGTGCATGTAGAGCAGTCACTACAATCTTGGCCAAGACCCCGAGGCATCCATCACCTTAGTCAGCGCCAGGAGATGAAAACTCAGAGAGAAGGGGGAGGGAGGGGGGGGAGGGGGGGGGGGAAAGAGGGGGGGGGGGGGGGAAGAGTTAGTGTTACAAAGGGTCAGATTAAACCGAATATATATATTTATTGCCTGAGATCCCATGTATAATATTTGTATATCGTTTGATATCCCTTGTATATTCTTTGTACATATACACGGAATATCCCTTTACCTGGTACAGGACAGACCATAATATTCGTTCTCCTATTGGACAGCGATCCCCTAGGCGCCACGGCCATACCCCCCAATGTCTAGTTCAAAGTCACAGCTAAGACATGCCTGGACATGCCCGGTTCTGCGCAGGAATACAAGACAGAAATAACGCTGGTACTAGATTGTTCACCTTACGTATAAATACGGCGCAGGTGAATACAGCAGTTAGTTACCCAATAAGTTGAAGCCTCACACCACGATACAACGTGCTGTGAAGTGGGCCCGTTTTGCCCCGAAATAGAGCCTTGAGACCGCGTGCGAATTGATAGCTGAAGTGTCAGAGTTTAACGCTGTATCGTCGAGTTCGACCTATTCTATTATTAAGTAATAGTCTATTATGTATAGTGTATCGTGCGGCTACCGTTCGACAGTGACCAGCATTACCAACGTTTCATCGTACCGAGCTAGTGTGCTTATCCAGGCTGGGCGGCTTAACCTGGTGCCGTCATCCCAGGAGCCCTAGACGAGAACCGTGTGGATATGTACACTGGATAACCTACCCGACGACTACAGAGCCCTTTTCGGCTGGATTATATTTGCTTTGGTCCTGTAGCTTTTGGAGCGGAGAATCGTCTACACCCACTGTTGTGTGGGATTTACCCTGTGAGGAGCACCGTCGAGCCCGCCTCTAGTACTCTGAGGCTGGCTAGCTTTCCTCCATGCGGCACTGCATACCGGAGAATAGCTGTTGTTCGTCTGCGGATCAAGGGATTACTGCACTGTCTCCTGTACCTGGAGTCTCCTTATTCCTCGTTGACCCAGACTTTCGCTACCGACAAATCCTCTCCCCTGCTGGCCTACAACCGGAGGGACCCTATTAGTATCTCCAGCTGCCCTACTAGTGTACCATATATAGTTCTTATGATACAGGTGGTATTCATTATCTCCTGCGTAATATTCTCATGGACTTACGCTCTTGACCTATTCATGCACATTCTTCGCCTTACAAGCGCAACTCTCAATCTTGATAAGTAAAGTAATGTAAGATAATCTTCGTGCTGCTAATAAATATTCTTCTAAACAGTATTTGTTGTGAAACCGTGTTATTGTGGAGGTGTTCATCTCATATACCTGTGTACTGTATGGCCAGTAGTAATGTACATAACGCAGTAGTGGTTTAATGATACCATACTTATTCAATACAGTCAGGGAATTGTACCCCTCAGTTACAATTGGTCCTTCGAGCCGGAGGGTAACTAGCGTAATATTAATATAATATTAATATTAACATGGCCAATGATGAACACTCCACAAACGGTTCTCCTAAGCTAGATCGCCCGGAGCGCAGACGGCAGCCACCTTGTTACCTAGAGGACTACGCTGCCAGTCTACTACCTAGCTTTATACAGACGTTAAACGCGGAAAAAGCGGATAGTAAAAGTATGTCAAACCCTACCGACCAGGCGACCCTGCCAGTAGAGACCCTAGTGGGTTCTAACGTAACTGACCAAGCTCACGGGGGGGACCAGGAGGGACCTGACATGACTTTACCCCCCGCCAACATCAACAAGGTAGTCCCCGGAGAGCTCCAGGATAAAGAAAGCCCTCCAGGGACGGAACTCGACCCACCACCAGAAGAGACGCACACCCAGGAGATGGACCTCCTCGGAGCGCGACAGGAGAACGGATCTCCAACGAGCACTGCCAGAAGCCGATCACCTCCGCCGGTGTCTTCCCCCAGCGAAGCGGACAAGATGCTGGTGCAGGCATTCATCGCCACCCTGGCAGCCTCCACCGAACGCGATCGACTTCAAGCGCAACAGACGAGCGAGCACGAACAAGCTGCAGACCAACGAGAGCGATTTCACGCGCAACTCCAAGCGCAAGCCCTCAGCGAGTGCGAACACGCTGCAACCGAGCGAGAGCGCTTCCAGGCGCAACAAAGGAGTGAAGACGACCGCATAAGACTGGAGACCAGATGCCTTCAGACGGAAGAGAACATTGAAAGAAGCCGCGCCGATGCACAGCACGCCGCCGCCAATGCACAGCACGCCGCCGCCAATGCACAGCGCGACGCCGCCAATGCACAGCTCCACGCCGCCCATGCCAGCGCCAATGCACAGCGCGACGCCGCCAATGCCCAGCGCGAAGCAGTGCGCGACGCCGCCCATGCCCAGCGCGAAGCAGAGCGCGACCGGCTGCAGGCGCAGACGATGGACAAATTGATTGCCATGGCGACACCCCCTCTCTCCGCACGGAGCTCCCGGAGATCATCACGACAAGGGTCTAGGACACATTCCCCTACCCGACCAAGCGACCCGGGACCCCGCCAACAGGAGGATCCTGTCCACGTCTCCAAACCCCCTCCCCGGCCGGTCCATACGAGACCCAGCAACCGGGAAGAACCGGCCTACCACGCAGAGAGACTGAACAGAAGACTCCAGGACCTAGCAGAGGAAGAGGAAGAGGAAGAGGAGGAATGTCAAGCCGACCAGCAGCAACGTACTCTGGACCAGGAGGCCCAGTACAGCCCAGACGTCAGCCCCGAGGGACTGCGCTACAAACCCCCGACTCAACTCACGGGTGAGTTTGACGCGCCGTCAGCCCCGAGGAACAGCACCTGGGTACCCGGGCTTCGGTACCCACCAAGTACCAGCCCACGACGACACGTACGGGGAGACTCGCCCAGGAGGCCTCTCCCCCAACGCTCACCGATGTGCCAGCCATCCATGGCATCGTACCTTGCCACACCGACATTCCCGGATTTTACACGCGAGGACAGAGCACAGTACACAGAGCTACGGATGTGCTTAGAGACTATGCTGTCCGACGTCCCAGACGAGACGTACAAATATGCTATCCTCCTCAAGCACCTGAAGGTGCCCAGAGCGCATAATATAGCGCTGGCATATTCCAACTCAAGTACCCCATACACCGCGGCTCTAGTAGCCCTCGACCAACGTTATGGACGCATATGGGACTACGTGATACAAGAGATAAGAGACATCGACCGTCTCCCCCCAGCCAGAGACAACAGAGCATTGGATGACCTCTCTATCAAGGTACAGTCCCTGGTAGGGATGCTGGGGTCCCAAAAGGAAAAAGGGATATACGAACTGTACGCTAACTCTAATGTAGAGAGGATATTAGAGAAGCTCCCTCCCGCCCGACAAGAGCGTTTTCGGCGGCAGAGAGACCACCGCGACCCCAACGGCCCAGAGGCATCCCTCCTAGACCTATCTGAGTTCCTCGCCAGGGAGGTCAGCAGCCTACGACTGGATACGTTCGTATGGAGTGGACCAAGCCCAAGACTAGGACCTCTGGGATCAAATGATAACCGCCGGTCGGTGACCGTTATGCACCAAGCCGAATCAGTACCGCAGCACAAGAACCACAACACCCCCTCGATGAAAGAGGAGTGGAAGATTGAATGCCAGTACTGTGAAGGGGAACATCGGCTGTATCAATGCGACGATTTCAAGAAGCTGACCACGGATGAGGTGAGTCAGTGGATAAAAGACCACCGCCGCTGCTTCCGCTGCGCGCGCAGCCATATGGCAGCTGAGTGCCGTTTGAAGAAGAAGTGCGGCAGGTGCGGCGGCGCCCACTTGGAGGTCCTGCATGACATCAACAGGCGTCCGCCAGGACAACAAAGTGGGCCCGTCGCGGTAATGTACCAGGCCGAGGCGGTGGCACCAGTACCGAAGAGCCACCAGACCGCCCCCTACTGTACCTACTGCGACGGCGGACACTGGATGGCACAGTGCGCCGAATATAAGACACTGAACCCCGCCCAAGTTGACCAGTGGCGTGAGGCGGCCCAGGCGGGCGCCGCTTACCGCGCAGCACTGTGCGGGGCCCACCAGAAGATCCAAGGCAACCGACCAACAGGAGTGCTCCATATAGACCAGCATAGCGGGACCCCCCGAGTGCTCATCAAAGTGGTCAGAGTGCTCCTGAGCTACGAGGACAAGGTCCTGGACACTTACGCCATCCTGGACGATGGGTCTGAAAAGACTCTCCTCCTCGCTTCCGCCGCAGCCCAGTTGGGCCTGCGGGGTGCCAAAGGTACCATGACAATACGTACCATCAGAAGAGACCAGAAGACCATAAAGGGTAAAAATGTCTCCTTCAAGATAGCAGCGGTGGACCAGCCCGAGAAGCAGTATAGTATTACCAACGTCTTCACCAGCCACGACATAGGCCTGTCTCAGTACACCTACCCCATCCCACAGCTGATGGCGAAGTATGTGCACCTACGTCAACTACCTATACCGCTTATCGACGGCGCCACACCGACCCTGCTCATCGGCTCCGACCACGCGGACCTCATTCTCCCAATTGAGGCGGCCCACATCGGACCCAAAGGATGCCCAGTCGCGGTTCAGACCCGACTGGGGTGAACGCTCCAGGGCCCCCTCTACGGACTTGACAGTCAACCCACGTCTACACGCTGCCTACACACAAAGGTGAGCAACACCGGCCACTCTCCCGTACAGCCCGTTGAGAGGCTATTGACATTAGGCGAGAGGCCTGTGAGAGAACCGTGGGCACAAGAGGGAGTTCCGAACTCCACCCCCCTCAGCTGCGCTCCAGACGTAGCTGACCTCGAACCCAGCACCCCAAGCGACTCCTTGATGGTGCGGCCGGAACCGGCCCCTCCTCAGACGGGGTACAGAGCAAACAAGAGAAACAGACGGAGGAGGTGGAGGCGCAGCCAAGCACAGATCAAAGCAGTCTCAGGCCCGCTTCCTCCTAACCCCCCTACCATCCCTTCCAGCCCGTCAGAAGCGGGTCAAGGACGGGGACAACTTAAAAGTGGACACAATCGTCATGATCATAGACCAGTCACTACCCCGAGCTGCGTGGCCGGCCGGCCGCGTAAGCAAAGTGATCACTGGTGCCGACGGAAAGGTCAGAGCGGCAGAAGTGCTCGTCCAGGGGCGGACATACACCCGACCCGTGGCAAGGCTGATAGAGTTGCCAAGGCTCACCGACTCGCTTAATGACGACCATGACCCACTGACTTTGTGAACTGCCCTACTCCTCACAACGGACATTGAGTAGTGGACAAGACGGTTAATCTGTCTCTGCTTATCTAATTAGGTGCGGACTAATTAGGAGGCGGCTGTTACAAAGGGTCAGATTAAACCGAATATATATATTTATTGCCTGAGATCCCATGTATAATATTTGTATATCGTTTGATATCCCTTGTATATTCTTTGTACATATACACGGAATATCCCTTTACCTGGTACAGGACAGACCATAATATTCGTTCTCCTATTGGACAGCGATCCCCTAGGCGCCACGGCCATACCCCCCAATGTCTAGTTCAAAGTCACCGCTAAGACATGCCTGGACATGCCCGGTTCTGCCCAGGAATACGAGACAGAAATAAGGCTGGTACTAGATTGTTCACCTTACGTATAAATACGACGCAGGTGAATACAGCAGTTAGTTACCCAATAAGTTGAAGCCTCACACCACGATACAACGTGCTGTGAAGTGGGCCCGTTTTGCCCCGAAATAGAGCCTTGAGACCGCGTGCAAATTGATAGCTGAAGTGTCAGAGTTTAACGCTGTATCGTCGAGTTCGACCTATTCTATTATTAAGTAATAGTCTATTATGTATAGTGTATCGTGCGGCTACCGTTCGACAGTGACCAGCATTACCAACGTTTCATCGTACCGAGCTAGTGTGCTTATCCAGGCTGGGCGGCTTAACCTGGTGCCGTCATCCGAGGAGCCCTAGACGAGAACCGTGTGGATATGTACACTGGATAACCTACCCGACGACTACAGAGCCCTTTTCGGCTGGATTATATTTGCTTTGGTCCTGTAGCTTTTGGAGCGGAGAATCGTCTACACCCACTGTTGTGTGGGATTTACCCTGTGAGGAGCACCGTCGAGCCCGCCTCTAGTACTCTGAGGCTGGCTAGCTTTCCTCCATGCGGCACTGCATTCCGGAGAATAGCTGTTGTTCGTCTGCGGATCAAGGGATTACTGCACTGTCTCCTGTACCTGGAGTCTACTTATTCCTCGTTGACCCAGACTTTCGCTACCGACAAATCCTCTCCCCTGCTGGCCTACAACCGGAGGGACCCTATTAGTATCTCCAGCTGCCCTACTAGTGTACCATATATAGTTCTTATGATACAGGTGGTATTCATTATCTCCTGCGTAATATTCTCATGGACTTACGCTCTTGACCTATTCATGCACATTCTTCGCCTTACAAGCACAACTCTCAATCTTGATAAGTAAAGTAATGTAAGATAATCTTCGTGCTGCTAATAAATATTCTTCTAAACAGTATTTGTTGTGAAACCATGTTATTGTGGAGGTGTTCATCTCATATACCTGTGTACTGTATGGCCAGTAGTAATGTACATAACGCAGTAGTGGTTTAATGATACCATACTTATTCAATACAGTCCGGGAATTGTACCCCTCAGTTACAGTTAGAGAGTTCCCATGTTTGTGGTGCTGCAAAGGAGCAGACATGTAGTACCCTGTAGTGCCATGTAGTACCATGTAGTACCCTGTAGTGCCATGTAGTACCCTATAGTACCCCGTAGTGCCATGTAGTACCCCGTAGTACCCTGTAGTACCCTGTAGTGCCATGTAGTACCCTGTAGTGCCCTGTGGTACCATGTAGTACCCTGTAGTGCCATGTAGTGCCATGTAGTGCCATGTAGAGCCATGTAGAGCCATGTAGTACCCTGTAGTGCCATGCAGTACCATGTAGTACTCTGTGGTACCATGTAGTATCATCTCGCTCTCTCTCTCTCTCTCTCTCTCTCTCTCTCTCTCTCTCTCTCGCTCTCTCTCTCTCTCTCTCTCTCTCTCTCTCTCTCTCTCTCTCTCTCTCTCTCTCTCTCTCTCTCTCTCTCTCTCTCTCGCTCTCTCTCTCTCTCTCTCTCTCTCTCTAATTTCGCCGCGGGTGGGGCATAACCACTCAGACAATGAATGGTAACTTGTTTAAAATGACAAGATATACTATGTGTTTATTATTGAATCGATCTGAGAGAGAGAGAGAGAGAGAGAGAGAGAGAGAGAGAGCGAGAGAGATAGCGAGAGAGAGAGCGAGAGAAAGAGAGAGAGAGAGAGAGAGCTGTGCGTTGTTTGTGTTGGGCTATTGGAAACGTGGTTGCATTTGACTGACTGTGATCATATATTGATCGATGGCAATGGTGATAATATTCGCCAATGCATGCCTTGTACATGTTTGCAAAATGTTTGGTATAGCGCCCCTAGTGGAGAAGGATCCACCAGCCGCCACTGCTCCACCCTGAGGCTGAGGTTTACAGCTCAGACACTGAGTGAATTCTGGCTTGGTGTGGAGAGGGAGCATCCACTCATAGGGCAGAGGGCTGCGGGCATCATTCTTCCCTTCACCACATCCTATCTCTGTGAGTTTGGATTTTCAGCTGTTGCTTCACTGAAGACAAAGCACAGGTCTAAGCTCAACATTAAGCATGACTTGAGAGTGGCAGTATCAAGCCTGCAACCTCGTTTTGAAAAGATGTGCAGTGCAAAACAGGCTCATTGCAGCCACTAATGCTGTGATGACTCACATAATTTACTTACATTTTCTCTTTTTTCACACGTGTTTCACAAAGTTTTCTATCTATTTTTTTTTAAAGCAGTGTCCTTGAATTGTATTGCAATGTTACAAGATGTCTCTATTTAAAAAAAAAAGCAGTCTTGAGTGTCCATTGAATTGTATTGCAATGTTACAAGATCTCTCTATTTTTTTTAAGCACAGTCTTTGAGTGTGTATTGGACTGTATTGTTATGTTGTTGCACAATTGCACAGTTGTAAAGTGGTTGCACAATTTGAAAGGTCACGATATTGGTGTAATTTCAATTAATTTAAACATGGCCCATTTCATGACTATTTTGTTGGGGCGAGGGGGGGCGCCCAAAATATTTTGGTCCACCAAAGGGGGGCCTGACAGAAAACGTTTGAGAAGCACTGGCCTACAGGGAAAAACACATTCACAACAGGCAGCAACGTTTATTTTCAGCCGAGTATGGTAATAAGGTAGGGTGTGACCAAACGTCCTCTTTTGCCCGGACATGTCCTCGTTTCACGCCCTTCCGGGGCGTCCGGGGGGGGGTTTATAAATTCATGGAAATGTCCAGGGTTTCATTGTTTTTCAGTTTCAGTTTCACGACCCTTTGCAAGCATCTGAAGGCTCGGGACTGCATTTCTCGCCGAACATATAAATTACAGAATTAAATCGCTATTCGTTGCCATTCGAATGCCATCTGAATCGCCAAAATCCATGCCTCGGTTCTCAAGTTACATGCCGATATGTCAGGCGTGCAACTTTTTACATGGCTGCAGAGCCGCAGAGCCAGCGGCGCTCTCAGGGCCGAGCGCTGACGGCCGTGCTGTGAGGGCCGCTCAGCAGCGCCACCCACCCAATGGCTGAATTGCCAATGGCTGAATTGGAGTATTGCACTGTGCGGGCACAGTTGCAAGATCCGCGCAGGCATAGCCGCCTGGCCCTAAGAGCACTGGGAGCGGCTGCTCTCCCACTATTGAACTTGGGGGAGCAAAGTTATGATCTTGCTCCACCACTTTTTGATAATATGAAAAATATGATATACCCCCCCCCCCCCAATATATAAATCTAACAATAACTACGTAATTTCAATCAAATTAATAATACGCAATGACACTTAATAACACGTTTTTAAGTTTCCAAAGATTGCGAACCCGCCCCCCCTGCCCCATTATGGTTTGATCCAGTACCTCCCATCTCCAGCGCGTAGACCTTCAGCACACATCGCTGCAGTCTGGCTGCACGGCTGCAGCGGGTAGGCTGAGTGTAAATCAAAGCCCACAGAGTGTGTCATAATATTGGTGGCAGGCAGGCAGGCTTTTCCAGTAAGTTGTTCAAATAAAAGGATTATGTTAGACATAAGTTACTATTGAGTGGTAGTAGAACTTCTACGGTTCTACCACGCAATACAATAAAAGTGTTTCACGGTCCCGAATTGCGATCTGGTCATACGGTTTCCTCGAATAAATAATAATAACGTTTCCCTCTCTGGTTGGCGTTAGCTTTAGTGCTAGCCGCTAGCTAACGTTATCTAGATATGTGGTGTGAGGCACTGTGAGCTGGATGACGTTGACTTCATTTGCAAACGTTAACGCTATCTATATGGCAGACGAGCAGGGCCGTATTAACGACGGCCGCGGCCCATGGGCCTATAGTGACGAGGGGCCTCCATTTTTTTTTTTTTGAGATCGATGTCATGATTGTGCACTGCAGACTGAGGGAGGAGGCAGAGAAGGAGAGAAAGAGACACAAGATTTACAGGTAATGGAAATATATCTTTTTTCTCTTTCTTATTAAAAACTTGGCCTATTTGAAAGGAGATTGATTTAATAAAAATGAATGAGCGAAAAATAATATACAGTGTATATACAGTATATATATATATTAATATATTATTATTATTATAGTAATTGGCTATCATACTGCAATATAAACTGAGTTTTATAGTGAAAAGAGCAGCTTTATTGGTCAAGATTGAAGGCTCTATATTGCAGGAAATTGCACATACAGGTTCATTAAATAAAAAAAATAATCTGCCATGGAGGGGGTCGTGCCGGACACCCTCCAAACCACCCCTTGCCTGTCAAAAAAAAATAAAAAAATAAATAAAAATAAAATAAAAAAAAAATAAAAAAAAAATATAAAAAAAATGTGCACCCCCACTTTCAACTATAACTAGGCGGCCATGCGCGCAGGGCCAGACTCGAGGGAGTAAATTAACTATACTTTTGCTCACACAATATCTTGAATGAATGCGCTTATTTATTTCGAACATAAATTGAAAATAAATAATAATAAAAAACAAGTAATAAACAGATTAAAAAACAAACAAGCAGGAGTATAGAATGAAGTGTAAACGTATGTATTCCTACCCCCTTGATTGATTGATTGATTGATTGAAAACTTTATTAACAGATTGCAGAATGGGTACAATACAGTACGGCTCAATACATACAATTGTTAAGGGGATGCAGACCAGAGAAAGACTTTCATCTTGTTTACATCAGGGTCCCCCATTTTAAATTCATCATAACATATGACACACATGACATAGAGATAGACAGTATTCAGTATACCTTCACACTCTATTATCTTATGCAACTCATATTCACTCCACAAACTGAAATATACATACATTGTTGAATGAACAGCCTGTTTCTTGAAGTTAGACTCTCCTCTAAATTGTAACCCCCCTCTCTATAACAGAATTTTCGGATGTTACCCGGGAGTGAATTGTTTCGTGCTTTAAACATGATTTGTGCAGTCTTAAATGCAGCCAGGTCCCAGAGTGTCATGGCATGTGATTAAAATTTTTTTGTGTTTGTGTGTTCCAGATATCCTACCATATTGATAATCAAATCAAAATCAAATGTATTTGTAAGACCCGACAACACACGTTAATGTCCCTTCAGGCCCATGTCCCTTCAGGCTATGGATTTGCGGTGTTTTCCAGCTTATACAAAAAATATATATATTATTTTGGAATATTGCAACTATACTACACAAAAACGTGAGTACACAAGTTCAAATCATGTTCAGCCCTATGTTAATCATTAGCACTAAAAGTGATTTTTCTTTATTGTGTACGAAACTGCAGAATGTTATCTTTCAAAAGAGACCAGGCTTATGCATGTGCTATAAGTATAAAGTATAAAGATAAGCTTTGCAAAAAAAGTATGCAGTCCTCAAGTTCAAGTAGAAAAAAAATGCCACTTTTCTGGGCGCATGTTATGTGGTTAAATTTGGGATATTGCAACCACTGCAGACAAATTTGAGTACACAAGTTCACGTTCAACTCAAGTTCAGACCTATATGCTACTCTATTTCATTAGCACTAAAAGTTATTTTCCTTTTTTGCATTAGTAACTTCAGAATGTTATCTTTCAAAAGAGACCAGGCTTATGCATGTGCTATAAGCATAATGTATAAAGATAAGCTTTGCAAAAAAAGTATGCAGTCCTCAAGTTCAAGTATAAAAAAAAATTGCCGCTTTTCTGGGTGCATGTTTCCAAGCATAATATGCAATTATGTTAAAACAATAAAGGCATCTTTGAGTAAACTTTGAGTAGAGATTCAAGATTCAAGAGGTTTATTCATCACATACAGTACAGTACACAAGACATAGTGAAATGAAGGTGGCCATGCCCGCTTCGATTGTGCAAAGCATCTCGAGGCTGGGGCCAGCATGTCCTCTTTTTTGGAAATCAAAATATGGTCACCCTATAATAAGGTAACTATTAGGATATGGTATGGATTACTTACTCTTATAACTTATTACTATCTGTGGTAGCTCTAGTCTCCACCTACACAAATAGTTTTTGTGCTGTCCATTGATCATGCACCTTCACTTGGTAGGCACATTAATTGTAGGTCAAACTCCCCAAACAAACAAACACACCATAGATTTAATTGCCATATAAATCACATACAAAGATCTAACTTACTCCATCTGAACATGAATATAAAACAAAAAGGTGATATTTTAACTGTGTAAACATTATGCAATATTCATCATTGATATTTGAATAATTGAAATCTGTATGAACTGAGTAGTTAGTATCAAATGAAATAAGATGGAACAGCTCCATGCATTAATTGAATTAACAACTATTTGCTCATTATTACCAGTATGGTATTGTTTAAATTGTACAGCTTTTTACCCTTCTTTGTCAGGGAATTCCAACAATTCTGGACCTGAATGTACCAGTTAATTGTAATCATCTCTCTCTCTCCTTATGTCTAGTCAAGCCAGGTTGTGGAGGAGAGAGACAGGGAGGAACAGGCTATAGACTACTTTGCCCATCCTGAGCCTGCTATGATGCAGGTGTTTTTACATCACCACCCAAAACAAGATTCAGCCAAGAGCGAGTGAGTACACTGGTCCACTTGCACTGGTCCACTTGTCCATGGCACTTACTACCCAGCTTTGTAGTGGTTTGGGGGAATAGTACAGTAGGTACGCATATTTAAGGGACGGCAAGGATGGTGTACTGGTGGGTGGTGTCCGACTGATTGTGGTGGGCCGGTCTGGGCCAAAAATGCCAGGGCCGATCTTTGGTCCCAGTCCAGCCCTGTATGTATATGTACATGTCTATAGTCTATATATGTATATCTATATGTACATGTCTATAGTCTATATATGTATATCTATATGTACATGTCTATAGTCTATATATGTTAGGGTTTGAAACCGACCTCAACAGCACGGCACAGACAGGTAGTCCAGAGTTAGCCAAACACTAGGGCGTATTTATTTACAGAATCAAAAAGAGTCAAGTAACAATTCTGAACAACAAAAAGGGAGACTGCCTTCGGCAGAGTTATCTGCGGCTCTGCAGATCCTCTCGGTGTTAGAGGTGGGGAATCGGCGTTGACTCGGAGTGGAAACGGAGAGAGAGAGAGAGAGATCAACAACAGTCCAACAGTACACAGAGGCAGTGCAGTTCAGTCCTCCCTTAGCTGAGTCCAGTGCAAACAAAAACGATACTCTTCAGTGTTATCCAAAACACACAATTTAGCTGAGTCCAGTGCAAACAAAAACGATACTCTTCAGTGTTATCCAAAACACACAATTTAGCTGAGTCCAGTGCAAACAAAAACGATACTCTTCAGTGTTATCCCAACACACAAAAACAGATATCCAAAAAGGGTTTGGTTCCAAAACTCACCAAAGCGCAAACGCGTAAAGCGGGCAACGAGGCGCAGCTCCAAACGGAGGATCAAGGTATTCACCAGCGGCAATCCAAAGATGTCCTGGAGGGAAAGTGGACAAGGCACAACAACGGGGGGAAAGCAGGCAGAAGCAGTAGTATTAAAAACGACCCGACATCGATTGAAAGAAGGTCCCAGTATATGAAGCCTCTGGGGCGCTAATCACAAACTATGACAGTTGCGTGATGAAATTGGTAATCGCTCCAGAAGCGTGTGGCGGGGAATGCACCAATCAGCACAGTACCTTAAAGGAGCGTGTGGCGGGGAACGAACCAATCCTCACAGTACCCCCCCCTCCACGGGAGCCACCCGGCGACCAGCCCGACCCGGCTCGTCCGGATGGGCACGATGGAAGTCGGTGATCAGGCCGGGGTCCATGATGAGCTGGCGGGAGACCCAGCTCAGTTCCTCCGGGCCGTATCCCTCACAGTCCACCAGGTACTGGAACCCCCGACCCCGCCGTCGAACGCCCATCAACCGGCGGACCTGCCACTGGGGGTGTCTCCGTCCACCATCTCGGGAGGAGGCGGGTCCGGAGCAGGAGCCATCAGGGGACTGAGAGAGACAGGCTTAACCCGGGACACATGGAAAACGGGGTGAATGCGCATGGACGCAGGAAGCTTAAGACTCACCGCCACCGGACTGAGTACCTTCAGAACCTCAAAAGGACTGACGAACCGGGGGTTAAGCTTCTTGGCCGAGGACCGAAGCGGAAGGTCCTTTGCGGACAGCCACACCCTCTGCCCAGGGTGGTACGTCGGCGCAGGGACCCGGCGCCGGTCAGCCCCACGACTGGCGCGCTCCGATGACCGGAGCAGCGCAGAGCTGGCGATCTCCCAGACCCGACGGCACCGGTCGAGATGGTCCTGTACGGAGGGAACTGCCACCTCCGACTCCTGTGCAGGGAAAAGAGGGGGTTGGTAGCCAAGGGATACTTCAAAAGGTGAGAGGCCGGTGGCGGAACTGACCATGGAGTTGATGGAGTACTCGACCCAGGGAAGGAAACGGCTCCAAGAAGCGGGTCTCTCGGCAGCCACACACCGAAGAGCAGACTCCATGCTCTGGTTCATCCTCTCCGTTTGTCCGTTAGTCTGGGGATGATAACCAGAGGAAAGACTGACCGTTGCCCCCAATCCCTTGCAAAAAGCCCGCCATACCTGGGAAGTGAACTGGGGCCCCCGGTCCGAGACGACGTCCTGGGGAAACCCATGGAGGCGAAACACGTGGCGTGTCAGGAGGTCCGCCGTCTCGGCTGCCGAGGGAAGCTTGGGAAGGGCCACGAGGTGAACCCCCTTGCTGAACCGATCCACCACGGTCAGTAGGCACGTGTTCCCCTGGGAAGAAGGAAGACCCGTGACGAAGTCCAACGCCACATGGGACCAAGGGCGGCTCGGAATGGGAAGCGGCTGCAATAGCCCGGAGGGTGCCTGGTGGGAGGCCTTGCTGCGGGCACAGACTGCGCAGGCCAGTACGAACTCCTTGACGTCGTTCCTCATGGTGGGCCACCAGAATCGACGAGCCAGGAAGGAGAACGTGCGATGAACGCCTGGGTGGCAGGCGAACCGGCTGGTATGGCCCCACTGGAGGACCCGGGAACGGACTGAGTCGGGGAAGAAGAGGCGATGAACCGGTACATTGCCTGGAGCGCGATGGAAGCGTAGGGCACGCCTTACCACCCCCTCGATGCCCAAGGTGACCACTCCCACCACCCTGGCCTCTGGGAGGATGGGAGTCGGGTCCTCAGTGGTTGGAGCCCCCTTGGAGTGTAACCGGGACAGGGAGTCGGCCTTCGTGTTGCGGGAACCAGGGCGAAACGTCAGCGAGAAGTCGAACCGACTGAGGAAGCTGGCCCATCTTGCCTGCCGGCCATTGAGGCGCTTGGAAGCACGGATGTACGTCAAGTTCTTGTGGTCCGTCCAAATGGTGAATGGCTCCTCGGCCCCCTCTAGCCAATGACGCCACTCCTCCAAGGCAGCCACAACTGCCAGCAGCTCCCGATTGCCGATGTCATAGTTCCTCTCGGCAGGGAGGAAACGACGTGAGTAGAAGGCGCACGGATGTACCCTCTGGTCCGTTGCCGACCGCTGAGATAAGATAGCCCCTAGTCCAGTATCCGAGGCGTCCACCTCTACGATGAACTGTTTCTTGGGGTCTGGATGGAGCAAGACCGGGGCGGTAGTGAACCTCTTCTTGAGGGAGCGGAACGCAGCACACGCCGCTGGGGACCAGTCGAACGGCAGGGCGGGAGAGGTTAGCCTGGTAAGTGGTTCCGCCACCCGACTGTAGTTCCGGATGAATCTTCGGTAGAAGTTGGCGAACCCGAGATAGCTCTGTAACTCCTTCCGAGAGGTGGGTTCCGGCCACTCCTCCACGGCCCGGATCTTGCTCGGGTCAGCTCGGGTCAAGCCTCTCTCCACGATGAAGCCCAGGTAGTCGACGGAGTCAGAGTGGAATCGGCACTTCTCTGCCTTGACGAAGAGCCGATTGTGGAGGAGGCGCTCCAGCACACGGCGGACATGCTGGATGTGTTCCTCGAGGGTCTTGGAGAAAATGAGGATGTCGTCTAGGTATACCACCACAAACTCCTCCAGCATGTTACAAAGGACGTCGTTCATGAGCGCCTGGAATACCGACGGAGCGTTGGTGAGGCCGAACGGCATTACCAGGTACTCGTAGTGGTCCCTGGGAGTCTTGAAGGCGGTCTTCCACTCATCGCCCTCTCGGATACGGACCAGATGGTAGGCACTCCGGAGGTCCAGCTTGGTAAAGACGGTAGCCTGGGTGAGAGGCTCGAAGGCGGAGTTCATGAGAGGAAGAGGGTACTTGTTCTTAATGGTGATCTCGTTGAGCTTTCGATAGTCGATGCAGGGTCGAAGGTCTCCGTCCTTCTTCCCAACAAAGAAGAAACCGGCCGCCACAGGGGAGGAGGAAGGCCGAATGAGTCCTGCTTCCAAGGACTCAGAGATATATCGATCCATCGCTGCCTTCTCAGGGACGGTCAGACTGTAGAGGCGGCTGCCGGGAAGGGGAGCCCCTGAGCGGAGGTCGATGGCACAGTCGTAAGGCCGGTGAGGCGGAAGGGCCTGAGCCCTGGACTTACTGAAAACCTCCTCGAGGTCGTGGTACTCGGGGGGTATAGTCGAGAGGTCCGGGGGCGGCTCACAAAGGGATCTCCGGGGCGAGGGATAGGACGCCGCCTGAAGACACTGGGCATGACAGGAGGAGCTCCACCCCCTGATGGTACCGGAGGACCAGGCGATGTGGGGCTCATGCAGCGCGAGCCAGGGCCGGCCCAGGACTACTGGGACAAGAGGGGATCTGGTGATAAAAAACTGGAGTCTCTCAACGTGGTTACCAGCAATGGTGAGAAGGACAGGACAGGTGCGTTGAGTGATGTCAGCCAGGCGGTGCTGGTCCAATGCGAACACCTCCAATGGCCTCACAAGGTCCTCTAGTGGAATGTTGGCCTGGGTAGCAAACTCGAAATCCAGGAAACTCTCGTCAGCACCCTGTAACAAGCTTGATAATAATAACAAACCTGTTCAGCTATAAATAATGAGAGTACTGGAACAGTGTTAAATTCAAAGTGTTGTATTAACCAAAAGAGGATCAAAATAAATGGGGCACCCCATAGCAACGTATGGTACAACAAAAATCATCTCAAACCAATAAGAACGGTCCTGTCAGCTTTACAGTCCATTAGCCCCAACATAAATGTTACCATGTAAAATGTACCGTGTATGATGTTACCATGTATGTTTACCATGTATGTTTACCATGTATGTTTACCGTGTATAATGTTACCATACCTATGTTACCATGTATGTTTACCATGTATGTTTACCGTATATAATGTACCGTGTATGATGTTACCATGTATGTTTACCATGTATGTTTACCATGTATAATATTACCATGCCTATGTTACCATGTATGTTTACCATGTATGTTTACCATGTATAATGTACCGTGTATGATGTTACCATGTATGTTTACCATGTATGTTTACCGTGTATAATGTACCGTGTATGTTTACCATGTATGTTTACCGTGTATAATGTTACCATGTATGTTTACCATGTATGTTTACCATGTATAATGTACCGTGTATAATGTTCAGGCCTACCAGACCATGCAGCCTGCATGGTAGTTAGTAGTGTCCAATAACACTCAAACCTTTGAGTGTCCAAAAGGTGATAAGTCCTGGGTTGATCCACATCTTAGAAAAGGAAAGGCAAAAGAAGTAATCCACTGGGAAGCACCACTGCAGCTGACCTGTCCTTGGTTACTGAAGAATCTTTTAGGAGGCCTGGCAAAATCCCTCCTTCCTCTCACAATAGCAGTAGCAAACAAAACTCCATGAGGCCATGATTTCAATCCAAGATGGCCCCCTGATGGTTGGGACCGCCCCTAACCACACCCATACCTGGAATCTTAAAGGTCAAGTGACCCAAATATGCTGACATTGGCACATCCTAACATATTGGGCCCACACTTCATTTATCAACACATTGACATCTTCTTCATAAAGTAACGCATGTTACACATCCCCCCCACCAAGCATAGTACCACCGCCATAAAACATCTTCATGTTCTCAACATGCAAGGTTTCATGGGTGGTGGGACTGCTATCCATGGCTACTCTGTAGTTCACTGACCCTAAATGTCTGAGAACTGTGGCTGGCCCTCTCCACTTTGGAGCAAGTTTTGCCATAAACATGGCCTTGGCATCAGACTGTGGGTGCAGCTTAACCCATACCTTCTCTCCTACTTGGTATGTGACAGGAGACCTCCTTCTATTGTAGCTTCGAGCTTAATGCTCCTGGGCCTGAGCCACATTTTGCTGAACTTGTTGCAGGATTTGCTGTTGCCTTTCTAACATGGAGTAGGCCTTTTGGTCCGGCTTGGGAGGCTGATATAGAAGTCGTTCCAGAGGTCCTTTCAATTTTCTTCCCAGCGCAATCTCTGCAGGAGTGAACCTAGTACTCTCATGGTAGGCGGTGTTGATGGCAAAGCGGAACTCGCCCAACCACAGATCCCAATCCTGATGCTGATCTTTGACGTAAGAGGCCACCATGGTCTTCAGGTTTCTGTTGACTCTCTCTGTCAAGTTAGTTTGGGGGTGGTAGCTTGTGGTCAGTTTTTTTACTACACCCCACTGGCGACAGAGTTCTTTTAAGAGATGGCTGGTGAACTGTGGGCCCCTGTCAGATAAGAGGTACTTTGGGGTTCCCCAGCGAAGGAAGATCTCCTGTCTGAGGATATGTATTATCTTTGGTGTTTTGGAGTCTCGTAAAGGGAAGTGTTCCACCCACTTAGAACAGTAGTCTACTATAACCAGAAGATACTAATTCCCCTTCTTACTTCTGGGGAAAGGACCCATCAAGTCAATCCCCAACATCTCCCCTGGTTCGCTGACCGTGGTGGACTGAAGGAAACCCGCCGGTTTCTGACACCCAGGTTTGTACTGCTGGCATATGAGACAGTTCTTTGTATAGGCCCACACATCATTCCTGACTTGAGGCCAGTAGGCTACCTCCAGCAGTCGCAACAGTGTCTTCAGCCTTCCCATGTGACCACTAAGCAGGTTGTCATGATAATACTTCAGAAAGGACTCCCTTAGTGATCTAGGCACGAAAAGCTGTAACTTGTGGCCTAGAGTTTGACCAGGTATTTGTCTGAACAGGATTCCATTTTCAAGAACATAGACTATCCGACCTGCTTTAGGATTTCCTTTTCCTATCTCCTCCATCAACGCTTGGGATTCTGCGTCAGAAGCTTGGGCGTCAGCAATCTCTGCCCAATCCGCTGGTAGATCGCATCCCGAAGAATCACTTTTGTTCTGCTTGGTCACACAGGCCGCAGCGATGGAGTCTGGGGTTGTGAATGCCCGTGACAAAGCATCAGGTACCATGTTCAATTTTCCCTTCCGGTATACCACCTGGAAAACAAAATCCTGAAGCCGAATGGTCCACCTGATGAGCCTTGATGTGGGTTTGGGGTTGTTGAAAGCCCAAACAAGGGCAGCGTGGTCGGTAATTACTTCAAACCGTTGACCCTCGATCAAGGCCCGCCACTTCTCCACGGCCCATACAACAGCAAGACATTCTCGCTCTGCGACAGAATAGTTGATTTCAGCTGGCTTCAACAATCTTGAGGCAAAAGCAAGAACATGGTCCTGTCCGTCTCTCTGCTGGGTCAGTACGGCTCCTAAGCCAATCCCACTAGCATCGGTCTGCAGTGTGAATGGCAGGCTGTAGTCTGGCTGTTGCAAGATAGGAGCTGACTGGAGTGCTGCCTTGAGGTCCTCGAATGCGCCTTGGCACTCTGGTGTCCATTGCCATTTTACATCTTTCTTTTTCAGGGCATTAAGGGCTGCAGACCGTTCTGAATGAACCTATGGTACCAGCCCACCATTCCCAGAAAACGTGCGACCTCCGGTAGTGTCCTGGGAGTAGGAAAGGCCTGGACTGCCTCAACCTTTTGGTTGTCAGTGACAATTCCCTCTGTAGTCACAATGTGTCCAAGGAACTGCAAGCGGTGTTGCATTAAGTTGCACTTCTTGAGGGTCAAGATGAGGTTTGCCTTCTGCAGGCGGAGAAAAACATCAGCCAGATCCTGAAGGTGCTGTGCTTCAGATTTTGAATAGACTATAATGGCATCTATGTAAACAAAGCACGTGACTCCCTTAAGATCGGCTAGCACCACTTCCATTAAGCGCTGAAACGTAGCAGCAGCATTCTTCAAGCCAAAAGGCATGACTCTAAATTCAAAGAGTCCGGCATGGGTCACAAAGGCAGTTTTCTGCCGACTGGCTGGATCCATCCTCACCTGCCAGTAGCCACTTTTGAGGTCTAAGGTGCTGAACACCTTTGCACCATTCAGCGATTCCAAGATTTCATGAATGTTTGGCATAGGGTAGGCATCAAGAGGGGTCTTGGAGTTGAGACCCCTATAGTCCACACAGGGGCGATCGCCTCCATCCTTTTTCTTAACGATTACCATAGGCGCAGCCCAAGGAGACTTGGAAGGTTGGATAATTCCTTTTTCCAGCATGGACTTCACTTCCCTATCCACCACAGCCTTTTTCTTCGGTGAGACCCGATATGCCTTTTTTCAAACTGGCTGCTCATCTGTCGTTTGGATGGTGTGTGTCACCACCTCTGTTTGCCCAAGCTGCTCTGAACAGACCTTTGGCCACTGGAGTAGAAGGTGATGTAGGGCTTCCTTGGTGGACTGATCCACGTCAACCTTGCTGACAAGTACTTGGAGATTGACTTCTTGCTGGGCTACAGGGGTTGCTGCTAAGTACAGCCCCACCAAGGGCTTCCTCTTTTCATCCCAGTGACCCTCCCATCCTACCTCCTCTTGAAGAAAGCGATGGAACTGGAGTTTCCCTCCATGCCTAATCCCATATGTCCCCGACTTAAAGTCAAGTTGGATTCCCGTCTTAAACAGGAAGTCAAGGCCTAACACAACTGGGAAGGCCAAATGTTCTTTGCTCATAACGTAGGCATCCATCAGCCATAAGTCCTCATGCAACTCAAAACAAAGTTTAGCCCGCCCCCATGCAGGATGAACTTTTCCATCTGCCAGGAGGAATGATTGCTCTGGACTTGATGTCAAGGATTCCTGAGGTTTCTTTATGTGTGTCCAAAGAGACTCTTGCAGCAGGGTGTATGTAGCTCCTGTGTCCAGCAATGCATTGCACCTCACTCCACGAACCAATATTGGAACTACAATCTTACTCTGGTGTCCTTGAATGCTGGAGACACTAGGGGAGTCATGCATGAGTGTGCTCACATACCCTGGTCCTAGTCCCCTGTAGCTCTCCTTTGGCTGGGGGGGATCCTTACTCGGTTTGGGTCTCTTCACTCTCTGTCTCTACTTGCATTAGCATTGACTTTATCCCAATAGGAAGACTGACTAGCCCAGTCAGCTTCAATGAGAGTCCCGATTCTCACCAGCTCATCAACTGTGTGGGCGGTTCCTCTAACACTACTAGCTAACTTGGGATTGCAGTTGCGCAAAATGAGATTGACTATCTCTGTAACTGAGGGGTACAATTCCCTGACTGTATTACTAGATATGATACTTACTACCACTACCTTTGTACTTAATATTCGGCCACCCAGTACACGGCATAAATATATTATCATGAACACTCTCACGTAGATGAAACGGATCCAACACAAATGTACGAATTAGAAACAGGTCTTTATTTCTACACAGCGATGGTGTGTAGAATAAGCACTTAATCACTTAATTACATTTATGAATTGAAATAGTATGCACTTTTATGGCAAGGAGTATTAGTCGATATATCAATAGAGAATGTCCAATCTCTGAAGGCGCAGGTGGTAAATATACGACCTGGAATAGTTAAGGAATAACAGCAATGATACTTTAATGATTATCCTAGATACACTAGAGGGGGTTAATCCGGTCGCTTGTAAGCCGACAGGAGTAGGAGGGGGGGGGGGGTAGAATCCGGCTGCCTCGTCCGGCCAAGGGTATCCCAGGTGAACCCACTGTAGTGCCGTTCAATGCGCCGGCGATCCTTGGACCACAGATGAAAGCAGGTGGACTCTTTGTGGGCCGGCTCTCTCCGGTCCACGGGGGAGAGACGTGAAGCGACCTCGTCTTGCAGAGCGTCTCCTCACCTTGCGTCCTCTCCAGGGGGGGGGGTTCCAACACACGGCAGTGTCGGGGGTCTTTATCCATGGAATAATCAAAGTATCCAAAGCATAATCCGTGCCTGGGAAGGCGGGCTGTCGTCGGTAGAATAATCCGGTATACAGGTCCACTCGCTCGTCGGCTCTGGGGCTCCTCGGGTGCAGCTTCACATAGGGTCAACCACCCTGGGTAAGCAGCCAGTTCTCTGCCCGAAATGATGGGGTACTGACTACGGTAGTATTCTCACCGCACGAAGCACTATATATTAACAGACTATTATTAGCTTAATAGACTACGTCCAACTCGACGATATAGTGCCAAATATGACTATTCAAATATTAATATACACGATGTCTCAATACCGATGGTAGGCGAACTTGACCTTACTCCCACACGTGGCGTCGCGGGGAGGCTTTACGTCTGTGACTCTATTGGAGGGTAAGAAACTGGACTGAAAAGAAAGTCCTACTTTAGTAGCGCAGTATATATACGCACTATGAACAAATAGTCCCATTAGTGGTGTGGTAGCCAAATTCCTACGCGGAACTAGGACTTGTTCGTACATGTCGAGCGGTACGTTTGAACTGGGTCTGAGGGGTATGGCAGCCTGGCACCAAGGTCTCGACCAATAGTAGAATGGAGACTATTATGGGATGTTCAGTAGGCTAGAATGGATATTCAATGCATATTGTACAAGGAATATACAAGGGATATCAGGGAATATTAGAGAATATACAAATACAATTAAATATATATATATAAATAAATATATATATTCGGTTTAATCTGGCCCTTCACAACAGCCACCCCCTGAATAGGTCCCAGACCTAATCAGTTAAACAGAGACAGATTAATCGCGTTGTCTATTTACACATAAGGGTTTGCTGTAGGGGTCAGTCAACTTCACAAAGTCATAGGGTTGTAGGGTCATGGTCATCATCGATTGTGTCTGGGAGTCGAGGCAGTTCTATGAGCCTTGCCACGGGACGGGTGTAAGTGCGACCCTGGACGAGCACTTCAGCTGCTCGGACCTTGCCGTCGGCACCGGTGATCACTTTGCTTACGCGGCCGGCCGGCCACATAGCTCTGGGCAGTGATTGATCAATAATCATGACGACTGTTCCTTCTGTCAAATTGTCTCTCTCCTTTACCCACTTCTGGCGGGTCTGTAGAGACGGTAGGTAGTGCAGTAGGAAACTGTTCCAAAACTTGTCGGCTAATACTTGGCTGTACCTCCACATTCGTCGGCCGTTCGCTTCTTCAGGCCGGTACATTGTCTGTGGTAATGCAGGATCTAGCCGCCCCATCAGGAGTGTGTTGGGGGTAACTGGGTCGATATCCGCCACATCACTGGAGACATATCCGAGGGGCTTCGAGTTAAGTACTCCCTCAATCTCCGTGAGGACTGTCATTAGGACTTCTTCCGCCACAGTCTGGGCCCCAAGTACTGCGTACAGGGCTGTCTTTATGGAGCGCACTTCTCGTTCCCAAGTGCCACCGAAGTGGGGTGCGTTTGGGGGGTTGAATTGGAAATCAACCTGTGCTGGAGCGAGGTGGGTCTTAAGTTCTGGGCCCATAGCTTGGAAGCTCTCTCTCAGCTCTCTTTCGCCGCCTTTGAAGTTTGTCCCATGATCGGACAACAGGGCAGACGGTCTTCCTTTCCGTGATGTGAATCTACGGAAGGCCATAAGGAATGAGTCCGTGCTCATGGTCGGGAGAAGCTCGATGTGTATCGCTCTGGTGGTCATGCATTTGAATACAATACCCCACCGCTTCTCTTTTCCTCTTCCTTTCTTTATGTGCAGCGGGCCAAAGCAGTCCATACCCGTTGAGTGGAATGGCTTGTCACCGATTCGGAGGCGACATGGAGGAAGGTCAGCCATCCTTGGTATGCTGGGCTGCGCGCGCCACTTGCGGCAGTCTAGACATGTTCGCTGGAAGCGTCGTACCGCCTCTCTTCCTTGTAGGATCCAGTAACGACGTCTGATTTCCGCGAAGACTCTTTCTGCTCCTGCGTGATGTACATCCTCATCGTATTTCTTTATAATCAGCTCTGTGACCTTGTGTCGGCTGTTCAATACGATCGGGTATTTAATGTCATCCGGTAGATTGGGGGCTCTGCGTAGGCGACCACCCACTCTGATGAGGGTATGAGCGTCGCTCTCGGGGGCCAGGTGAATTAATCTGCTGTCGGATGGGACGGGCTTTCCTCCCTGTAGACAGGCCAATTCATCGGGGAACGAGTCTCTCTGGGCTCGCTGCAGTAGAAGCAATTCTGCTTCCTCGTAGTTAGCTGCTGACATATCAGCGGGGGACTTGCACTCCGGGTGGTACCGCAGGAATGTTCTTTGTTGTGCACTCTCTATGGACGTGCAATCGTCTATGTTAGGGTCGGTGGAGGCTACGGTGCTCAATCCACAGAACACACACTTCTTAATTTCCACCTCCTCTGGACTTGCTTCCCTCGGGATAGGCATGGGCCACTGTCCTTCCGGGAGTCTTAGGAATGCGGGGCCGTCACTGTAGACATTGCGACGGGTGAGGTCATCCAGGGGCATCCCCCGGGTGATGACGTCAGCTGGGTTCTGTTTTGTATCAACGTAGCGCCACTCTGTTTCTCCGGTTAACTCTTCGGTTAAGTCTTGAATCTCTGTGACTCTGACTCCCACGAAGACTTTGTACTTGCATGAGTCCGATTTGATCCAGGCGAGTACCGTCGTGGAATCTGACCACAGGATTGTTCTAGACACCGGTATGGTGAGCTCACGTTGGATGAGCGTGGCTAGGTGCGCTCCGGCTAGGGCTGCGCAGAGCTCTAGACGTGGGATAGATTGTTGCTTGCGTGGGGCTATTCTCGAGCGGGCGAGGACAAATGCTGTGTAGATCTCTCCCCCCTGGTCTTGGGCCCGCAAGTAGGCTACTGATCCGTATGCGACCTCTGAGGCGTCACTGAAGACGTGTAAGTCCATTTTACATGTCTCTGGCCTCACCGTGGGTGGGAAGTAGCTTCGGCGCATATTAACGCCTGGGAGTGAGTGGAGCTCCATCTCCCACTCTCTCCAGGTGGATGCAAGGTGTGCGGGAATGGGATCGTCCCAGCCCTGGTCCTTGTCCCACAATGCTCGTACAATCATTTTTGCCCTGGTGGTGTACGGTAGAATACATCCTAGCGGGTCATATTGTCGGGCGAGTGTTGTGTACACACTCCGTCTGGTGGTCGGCGCCGCCGCCGGCCTTCCCTGCTCCGTAGTCAGGGGCTTGTGTCTGTAGTGAAGCGAATCTGTTTTGAATCGCCACACCAATCCCAGGGTCATCTCCTGGGCTTCTCCCGGGATTGTAGCCATCCAGGTCTCGCTGCTGGCTGCCTTGTCCTCGGAGGAGAGGCTGCGCAGTACTTGCGGATCGCTGCTGGCCCACTGCCTGAGATCAAAGCCGCCTTTGATCAATGAGGCGCAGAGTTTAATCAGGAGAGCCTCGGCTTCTTCCTGGGTTGAAAGGCTTTGTAGACAGTTGTCTATGTAGAAGCTGTTCTTTACGCTGTGTCGGACCTCTTCGTCCGCTGCTGGGTCCTCTGCTACATGTTTCTGTAGTGCAAATGTCGCACAGCAGGGGCTGCACGTCGTTCCGAAGGGGAGGACTTCCCATTGGTAGATGGCTGGGTGCTCATCTCCTGGCTTCTCTCTCCATAGGAACCGTAACAGGGGCTTGTCCGCCTCTACTAATCTCACCTGCAGGAACATTCCTTTAATGTCCCCGCTGATGGCCACCTTTTCCTGGCGGAAGCGGAGTAGAACGCCGAGTAGGGAGGGGCCGAGTGTGGGACCGGGCAGTAACTCTTTATTCAGATTTTGGGATCCGATCTGGTAGCTGCAGTTAAATACTATGCGGTCTTTACCGTTGTGATGGACCTTGTGGTGGGGCACGTACCACGATTCAGTGGTCTGGTCAGCCTCTTTAATGTCCATCTTTGTGACGTGTCCCGCTGTGATGAGCTTTTCAATCTCAGCGCGGTATACACTCTCTTGGGCGGGGTTCTTGGCTAAGCGCCGCTCCGTGTTCAGCAGGTACCGTTCTGTGGCGTCTGTCTTGGCGTGGAAAGTAGGCATTCCTTCTCGCCGCAGGAGTGGCGTGGCGTATCTCAACACACCGTTGACCGGGACTCTCTTGGTCCCTGTCTCGAGGAGGTGAATGGCGTAAATGTCATCTTTAGAGCGAATGTCTTTCTTTCCGTTCTTAAAGGGCATTTGTTCCAAGGTCCATAGCCGCTCTACGTGTTGCAGGAGTGCGGTTTCTCCCTCTGTGACTCGGGAGTGGAGACATCTAGTGGCTGTACTTCGGTTGAGAGATTTGGCGAGCGGGCCTTGGAGAGTCCATCCCAAACGGGTCTCGACTGCTGCAGGACAGCCTCTGGGTCCGGTATGAACCCGGTCTATCGGGACAATGAGGTCTGCATGGTCGGAGCCTATCAACAGGGTCGGCATAGCATTGTCTATGAGCGGGATCGGTAACTTGCGCAGATGTGCATATTTCTCCATCAGCTTGGCGACGGGGTATGTGTACCGCGACAGTCCTATTTCTTGGCTGGTGAAAGCGTCTGCAATCTGGTACCGTCGCTCAGGCTGGCCGCTTGCTGCGATAGAGAATGAGACATTCTCGCCCTTTATCGTCTTCAAATCTCGTCTTATTGTCCGAATTGTCATTTGGGTTTCGCTTCCCCGCAGCCCTAGCTGGGCCGCAGCGGAGGCGAGCAGCAGGGTCTTCTCTGACCCGTCATCGAGGACGGCGTAAGTGTCCAGGACTTTATTCTGGTAGCTTAGTGTCACACGCACTACTTTTAGGAGTACTCGGGCTCCACTGCTGCTGGCGGGATCGATGTACATGACGCTCGCTTTGCGGCTGGATGGTGCAGGTGAAGGGCGCCGTCTGTTACTGTCGTGAAGTATGTCCAGATGGGCTCCATCGCACTTGGTGCACCTTTTCTTTAAGCGGCATTCGGCTGCCATGTGTGAGCGCGCACAGCGAAAACAGCGCTTGTTGGACTTTATCCATTGACCTGCTTCCTCCGCGTTCAGCTTGGGGAAGGAGTCACATTGCGCTAGCCAGTGTTCTTTCTCACAGTAGGGGCACACTATCTTCCACTTCTCCGTTCTGGAGGGGGTACTGTGGCTCCTGCTGCTCGGTACTGACTCCGATTGGTGCATCACAGTCACCGATCTTCTTCCATCATTTAGTCGTCTGGTTCCTTCTCTGGAGCCAGGGGTGCTCCGTCCGAATGTATCTAGCCGTAGGCTGCTGACTTCTCTCGCCAGGAAGTCTGCTAGATCGAGGAGGTTCGGTTCGGGGCCATTCGGGTCTCTGTGGTCCCTCTGCCGCCTAAAGCGCTCCTGACGAGCGGGCGGCAGCTTCTCCAGGATCCTTTCCACATTTGAGTTGGCGTAAAGTTCATGCCTCCCCTTCTCTCTTTGCGCTCCCAACATCCCTACCAGGGACTGCACTCTGATGGACAGGTCGTCCAGTGCTCGATTGTCTATTGCTGGGGGTAAGCGGTCGATGTGTCGGATCTCCTGGATCACGTAATCCCATATGCGCCCATACCTCTGGTCCAATGCTACCAGCGCTGCTGTGTATGGGGTGGTGGAAGTCGCGTAGGCGAGCGCTATATTATGTGCGCGGGGTACCTTTAAGTGCTTCAGTAGGATGGCGTATTTGTGGCGTTCATCCAATACATCCACCAACATGGTCTCCAGACACATGCAGAGTTCTGTATACTGGGCCCGGTTCTCTTGGGTGAAGTCGGGTACCATAGGCGTGCCAATGTATGACGCTGACTGTGGATACATCGGCGAGCGTTGGGGGAGAGGCCTCCTAGGCGAGTCTCCTCCCGCTCCTTGGTATGGGCTGGTACCGGCAGTGTACCATGGCCCGCTTGTCCAGGTGCTGTTCCTCGGTGCGGGTTGTGCGTCGTGCTCACCCGTGTATAGAGTCGGGCGTCTGTAGCGCAGCTCCGCGGGAGTATAGCCTGGGCTGTAACGGACCTCCTGGTCCGGTAGAGTACTGTGCTGTCTTCGGGCGTGGTTCTCCTCCTCTTCCTCTTCGTCTTCAGTTAGGTCATCCAGTGCTTGTAGTCTCTGGTTTAGCCTCTCCACAGGATATGCTGCTCCTTCCCGGTTGCTAGGTCTCGCTTGGACCGGTGGGGGGAGGTGGTCTGTGGGGGGTATAGACCTCGTCTGTTGGTCAAGTTCAGGGTTGTTTACTCGGCTAGGGGATGCCGCTCTGGAGGTGTGTCTAGACGAGTTCCTGGAGCCTCTGGCGGAGGGAGAGGGTGTTGTCCGTCTGATCAGCTGTTCTATTAGTTGCGACTGCTGTCTGTCGCGCGCTGCGTCCCGTTGAGCACCGGCTCGTTCTCGGGCCACATTCTCTTCCATCTGAATGCGTCTTATTTCTAGACGTATCTGCTCGTGTTCGCTTCGCTGCTGGATCTGCAGTCGGTCGCGTTCAGCAGCGGCGTTCAGGCTGATGAGGAAGGCCTGCTGTAGGGTCCTCTCTGCCTCGCTGGGAGAAGGCGGTTGTATAGGGGAGCCTTCCCTCGGGGTACTCCTTGCGGAGCCTTGGAGCTCTATCTCCACGGTGCTCTCCCCGTCTTCTTCCGTGCCGAGTTCTCTCTCGGTAGCGTTGTATTCCTCCCGGGACTCATCAGGGACTACTTCTTCAGTACTGGCGGGGTGTGAAGTCATGTCTGGTTCCCACTGGTCCCCACCGTGAACTTGGTCAGTTACATTAGAGCCCGTAGGGGCCTCTATGGTCGGGGTAGTCTGGGCGTTGGGGTTAGACATACTTTTACTTTCTAGTTTTACCGCGTTTACTGTTAGTAGAAGACTAGGTTGTTGACTGACAGCGTAAGCCTCTAAGTACTGAGGGAGCCGTCGTTCGCGCTGCGGGCGTTGGTTAGGAGGATCGTTTCGTGGAGTGTTCATCATAGGCCATTTCAATATTAATAACACTATATTAATATTACACTAATTACCATCCGGTTCGAAGGACCAATTGTAACTGAGGGGTACAATTCCCTGACTGTATTACTAGATATGATACTTACTACCACTACCTTTGTACTTAATATTCGGCCACCCAGTACACGGCATAAATATATTATCATGAACACTCTCACGTAGATGAAACGGATCCAACACAAATGTACGAATTAGAAACAGGTCTTTATTTCTACACAGCGATGGTGTGTAGAATAAGCACTTAATCACTTAATTACATTTATGAATTGAAATAGTATGCACTTTTATGGCAAGGAGTATTAGTCGATATATCAATAGAGAATGTCCAATCTCTGAAGGCGCAGGTGGTAAATATACGACCTGGAATAGTTAAGGAATAACAGCAATGATACTTTAATGATTATCCTAGATACACTAGAGGGGGTTAATCCGGTCGCTTGTAAGCCGACAGGAGTAGGAGGGGGGGGGGGGGGTAGAATCCGGCTGCCTCGTCCGGCCAAGGGTATCCCAGGTGAACCCACTGTAGTGCCGTTCAATGCGCCGGCGATCCTTGGACCACAGATGAAAGCAGGTGGACTCTTTGTGGGCCGGCTCTCTCCGGTCCACGGGGGAGAGACGTGAAGCGACCTTGTCTTGCAGAGCGTCTCCTCACCTTGCGTCCTCTCCAGGGGGGGGGGGGGTTCCAACACACGGCAGTGTCGGGGGTCTTTATCCATGGAATAATCAAAGTATCCAAAGCATAATCCGTGCCTGGGAAGGCGGGCTGTCGTCGGTAGAATAATCCGGTATACAGGTCCACTCGCTCGTCGGCTCTGGGGCTCCTCGGGTGCAGCTTCACATAGGGTCAACCACCCTGGGTAAGCAGCCAGTTCTCTGCCCGAAACGATGGGGTACTGACTACGGTAGTATTCTCACCGCACGAAGCACTATATATTAACAGACTATTATTAGCTTAATAGACTACGTCCAACTCGACGATATAGTGCCAAATATGACTATTCAAATATTAATATACACAATGTCTCAATACCGATGGTAGGCGAACTTGGCCTTACTCCCACACGTGGCGTCGCGGGGAGGCTTTACGTCTGTGACTCTATTGGAGGGTAAGAAACTGGACTGAAAAGAAAGTCCTACTTTAGTAGCGCAGTATATATACGCACTATGAACAAATAGTCCCATTAGTGGTGTGGTAGCCAAATTCCTACGCGGAACTAGGACTTGTTCGTACATGTCGAGCGGTACGTTTGAACTGGGTCTGAGGGGTATGGCAGCCTGGCACCAAGGTCTCGACCAATAGTAGAATGGAGACTATTATGGGATGTTCAGTAGGCTAGAATGGATATTCAATGCATATTGTACAAGGAATATACAAGGGATATCAGGGAATATTAGAGAATATACAAATACAATTAAATATATATATATAAATAAATATATATATTCGGTTTAATCTGGCCCTTCACAACAATCTCCTTTTCACTGTAACCTGGCCTCCAATGCATACACAACGCCCTATATTGGAATGCAAAGTCTCTAATACTCTCCTTTTGGCCTTGAATCTGATCCCGAGGCCTTTTCTCTCCTTCCGCCTCTAAGTCTTCTGGGAGGAATGACCTTAGAAATGATGACTTAAACTGTGCCCATGTCTTGACCCTTGACCTTTCCACCCGCCACCAATCTTTGGCGGTGTCCTTTAGCACAGTATTTAGGGTTGCCAAAATACCTTCATGGGTCAGCTGATGAAGGGCCAGGAACTCCTCACACTTCTCTATGTATGACAGCGGATCAGTGTCGTCCTCTGGACCACCAAAGCAAGGAAACTCGACTTTCACCGGCAGTTTGTAGCTGTGAACAGGTGCTCCCATTTCTCTCCTCGAGCTCCCTCTGAACTCAGCAGGCTCGCTCCTAGGGTTGAAAACAGAAAAGTGAACAGACGGTGTATCATCCCGTACAGGAGTGCTAGTCCTCCTGATGGGGTTTTGTGGTTGGGCATTAAGCTGTTTGTCTCGTCTTTTCAAACACTCCACCATTGACTGTTGGAGGTTATTAATATCGCTCTGAAAAGTCTGTTGTAGTCGTTGACATTTACGGTCAATGTAATACCTGAGCATGTCATCTTGTCTAGTTGTATTTATATGGAAAGCCTGGATCTCTCTTTCCACAGCACTCAAACGTGACTGAAGCTGTGTAATGTCAGTAGCTACTTCGGCTTCCCCCATCCCAGAGGTAGATAATGCGCCAGAATGGATAACAGTGACCTCAGGTTGCTGTTCCTCACTACCCCCAGAGCAGTCATCATTCACATATAAGTCATTAAGAGTCTCAGCTAGCTCCTGTACAGGATCTCTCCTTGTCACAAAAGGGCCAGCCGTGAAGTCTATGAGAGCTTCAGCAAGTTCTCCCTCTCCCTGGTCTGAGGCAACCTCTTCTTGGTCTGAGGCAACCTCTTCTTCAACAATACTCCCTGGAGTAGGAGAATGCATAGATGTAGCCATTGTATAGCAACCCCAAACTAACAAAACAAAACAAAAGCTCTTAACAACAACATAGAGAATATTTTACACTGTTTTTTTTTTCCTTTTTTTTTTTTTTTTTTTAGTCCCTTCGTGGTTGCCATTTCTGTAACAAGCTTGATAATAATAACAAACCTGTTCAGCTATAAAGACTGAGAGTACTGGAACAGTGTTAAATTCAAAGTGTTGTATTAACCAAAAGAGGATCAAAATAAATGGGGCACCCCATAGCAACGTATGGTACAACAAAAATCATCTCAAACCAATAAGAACGGTCCTGTCAGCTTTACAGTCCATTAGCCCCAACATAAATGTTACCATGTAAAATGTACCGTGTATGATGTTACCATGTATGTTTACCATGTATGTTTACCATGTATGTTTACCGTGTATAATGTTACCATGCCTATGTTATCATGTATGTTTACCATGTATGTTTACCATATATAATGTACCGTGTATGATGTTACCATGTATGTTTACCATGTATGTTTACCGTGTATAATGTTACCATGCCTATGTTACCATGTATGTTTACCATGTATGTTTACCATGTATAATGTACCGTGTATGATGTTACCATGTATGTTTACCATGTATGTTTACCATGTATAATGTACCGTGTATGATGTTACCATGTATGTTTACCATGTATGTTTACCGTGTATAATGTTACCATGCCTATGTTACCATGTATGTTTACCATGTATGTTTACCATGTATAATGTACCGTGTATAATGTTCAGGCCTACCAGACCATGCAGCCTGCATGGTAGTTAGTAGTGTCCAATAACACTCAAACCTTTGAGTGTCCAAAAGGTGATAAGTCCTGGGTTGATCCACATCTTAGAAAAGGAAAGGCAAAAGAAGTAATCCACTGGGAAGCACCACTGCAGCTGACCTGTCCTTAGTTACTGAAGAATATTTTAGGAGGCCTGGCAAAATCCCTCCTTCCTCTCACAATAGCAGTAGCAAACAAAACTCCATGAGGCCATGATTCCAATCCATGATGGCCCCCTGATGGTTGTTGACTGCCCCTAACCACACCCATACCTGGAATCTTAAAGGTCAAGTGACGCAAATATGCTGACATTGGCACATCCTAACATATTGGGCCCACACTTCATTTATCAACACATTGACATCTTCTTCATAAAGTAACGCATGTTACAACCCGAGTCAATGAGTGCCTCCACCGTTGCCCGTTGGTCCGCCCAGGCCAGGGTGACGCTCATCAGACGGCTAGGTGGTGCACGGTTCTGGGAACGAGAAAAACGGCTCACCAGGATCCCGGCGAGCCTGGTCTTTTGGCCGGGTGGGGCAGTTGGAGATACGGTGCCCATCCCGACCGCAGTAGAGGCAAAGGCCGGACCTGAACCTTGCCTCCCGTTCAGCCTGGCTAAGGTGTGAACGTCCCAGCTGCATGGGTTCCTCCTCGGGCACCGAACGGGAGGGGAAGGAACCACCAGTCGTGGTGGGAGCAGGACGGACCGCAGTACCGTCACGAGTGCGGGGGGTCTGGGGAACTTCTGGAGGTCCCAGTCGGGCTCTCTCACGCCTTCTCTCCCGGAGGCGTCCGTCGATGCGAATGGCGAGGCTGAATAGGTCCTCGAGGGACTCAGGTTCCTCACGGGTCGCGAGCTGGTCCCTGACAGCGTCGTTGAGCCCCCTCATGAAGGTGAGACGAAGCGCTTGATCGTTCCAACCGCTCTCCGTTGCCGCCAGTCTGAACTCCAGCACGTAGTCGGTGACCCCACCACTGCCCTGCCGGAAGGTGCCCAACCGAGCTCCTGGGTCCTGGCCACGGGCTGGGTGGTGGAAAACCCTGCGGAGCTCTGCCACGAAGTCTGGGTAGGAAAAACAGAATTCAGCCCCCATTGCCCAGGAGGCAGTAACCCACTGTGCTGCCCGGCCTGAGAGCAGGTTAGTCATGTAAGCCACTCGGGCTCCCTCTGAAGTGAATCGACTGGGTTGATGAAGAAAAACCAACATTGCATGATGAATGTGGCACAATCCTCGAAGTTACCATTGAACAAACGTGGTTCGGAGAGACGGGGCTCCCGAGGTGCGGGATCGGGAGGCGCGGGGCCTGCCACGGCTGCGGGTGATACTCTGGCCGAGGCTCCTGAAGTAGGTGGGGTTACAAGCAGGGCGTTAAATGCTTCACTCAGCGCTTGTAATTGGTGGAGAACATCAGCCTGCTGATTACCCTGGGCTGTCTGCAGGGTAGCCAGAGAGCCAAGGGACTCCTGAATAGGCAGGACCTGGGCTCGGAGCTCCTGTACAGCAGCCGCAGCCGCACCTAACTGTAGGCTGTGGTCGTTGGTTAATTCAATCTGGACCGCCAACGCTGTTCTGACTCTGTCTGTGTCGGCTGAGGTCGTCATGGTCGGGTCGTAATGTTAGGGTTTGAAACCGACCTCAGCAGCACGGCACAGACAGGTAGTTCAGAGTTAGCCAAACACTAGGGCGTATTTATTTACAGAATCAAAAAGAGTCAAGTAACAATTCTGAACAACAAAAAGGGAGACTGCCTTCGGCAGAGTTATCTGCGGCTCTGCAGATCCTCTCGGTGTTAGAGGTGGGGAATCGGCGTTGACACCGTTGCGGCTCTGCAGATACTCCCAGCTTCAACTCGGAGTGGAAACGGAGAGAGAGATCAACAACAGTCCAACAGTACACAGAGGCAGTGCAGTTCAGTCCTCCCTTAGCTGAGTCCAGTGCAAACAAAAACGATACTCTTCAGTGTTATCCAAAACACACAATTTAGCTGAGTCCAGTGCAAACAAAAACGATACTCTTCAGTGTTATCCCAACACACAAAAACAGATATCCAAAAAGGGTTTGGTTCCAAAACTCACCAAAGCGCAAACGCGTAAAGCGGGCAACGAGGCGCAGCTCCAAACGGAGGATCAAGGTATTCACCAGCGGCAATCCAAAGATGTCCTGGAGGGAATGTGGACGAGGCACAACAACGGGGGGAAAGCAGGCAGAAGCAGTAGTATTCAAAACGACCCAACATCGATTGAAAGAAGGTCCCAGTATATGAAGCCTCTGGGGCGCTAATCACAAACTATGACAGGTGCGTGATGAAATTGGTAATCGCTCCAGAAGCGTGTGGCGGGGAATGCACCAATCAGCACAGTACATTAAAGGAGCGTGTGGCGGGGAACGAACCAATCATCACAATATATGTATATCTATATGTACATGTCTATAGTCTATATATGTATATCTATATGTACATGTCTATAGTCTATATATGTATATGTATTTGTACATGTCTATACTATATATATATATATATATATATATGTATATGTATTTGTACATGTCTATAGTCTATATATGTATATGTATTTGTACATGTCTATAGTCTATATATGTATATCTATATGTACATGTCTATAGTCTATATATGTATATGTATTTGTACATGTCTATACTATATATATATATATATATATATATATATATATATATATATATATATATATATATATATATATATATATATATATATATATATATATATATATATATATATATATATATATATGTATATGTATTTGTACATGTCTATAGTCTATATATGTATATGTATTTGTACATGTCTATAGTCTATATATGTATATGCATTTTTACATGTCTATAGTCTATATATGTATATGTATTTGTCTATAGTATATACATATATATATATATGTATATCTATATGTACATGTCTATAGTCTATATATGTATATGTATTTGTACATGTATATAGTCTATATATGTATATGTATTTGGCTATAGTCTATATATGTATATGTATTTGTACATGTATATAGTCTATATATGTATATGTATTTGTACATGTATATAGTCTATATATGTATATGTATGTGTACATGTCTATAGTCTATATATGTATTTGTACATGTATATAGTCTATATATGTATATGTATTTGGCTATAGTCTATATATGTATATGTATTTGTACATGTCTATAGTCTATATATGTATATGTATATGTACATGTCTATAGTCTATATATGTATATGTATTTGTACATGTCTATAGTCTATATATGTATATGTATTTGTACATGTCTATATATGTATATCTATATGTACATGTCTATAGTCTATATATGTATGTATGTGTGTGTGTGTGTGTGTGTGTGTGTGTGTGTGTGTGCGCACCCCAAGTTACTGTAGGTTACCTAGCAACGGTTGTGTACAGTATGCTAGTTAAATACCTGTAACAGCAGCAGCCTCAAGGTAAACAGCTCTGTGCTCCAACAGTCACAGGTTTGATCCCCAGCAACAGGAGGTGTAGGTAACTGACCTTCAGGCTGCCCACCATATCTGCCTAAGTGCCTTTGAGCAAGGCACTGAACCCTCAAACTGCTCCAGGGCCTCAGCACTGCGGGTGACCCTGTGCTCTGAACCTGTCCTCTGACCTCTCTGATGAAACAAGTGAGGGACTGTGTGTACACTGTGATCTGTAGTCTGTAAACTCTCCAGTGTAATATTAGCAGAATCAGAGAGAACATGTTAGCTGTGTGTTTTACTGTAATGCAGTTAATAACCTGTTAACGTCCAGCGCCCCGTCGCAGCACTTTGCCTCGTCTGTCGGGCTAGCGCTGTATTTTTGCCGATCAACCTACACATCGTTGGAGAACTAAAATGGCCGCCGTTCGATTGACACATTGACACCTACTCAACCCATTCTTCCAACCTCGGGTTACAAGGCTGAACAGCCAACGAGCGTCGGTTTCGGACAAGTGACCGCCTTCGGCTGGTCCTGAATGGAACAGTCATCTCTGACGGTGAAAAGGATTGACCGTTTTTTGTAGCCAATGAAATTCTGGAGCTAATGGTATCTTACATGAGGGCTGATTCCTATGGTAAAGGGAGAGAAGAAGACAAAGAAGTGTTTGTTTAGAAATCCCATTTTCCGTTATGCATGTGCTATAAGTGGTTCAAGTAATAAATAACAAATTACTTTGGGTATGCAATCGTCAGGTGTTTCATGCTAAATGTGCCCACAGCATGAGGGGTTAATGCAGGTCCATTCACAATGATAGATAGATAGTCACCACTACATACTGTTTCACTTTGACGCCCTTTCAAAGCATCCAGCCACCTGCCCTCGTCTCCAGAGCAGCCTCTGCCCCACTGTCTGGACCTTTCTCTCAAAACCTCCATAATTCATCCTCAGAATTTTATATATTATTAATTCACAGGCAAATTAAATTACATTTCTTTATTGGTCAGAGCAGAATAGTAAGTTGTGATTAAACATTGATATCCTTTTTATAGAAGACTCGGGGGAGGCTGTCTGAGGGCTGTTCACTGAATCACATTCACTTATCCTGGGTTACGGAAAGAACCATTAACATGTCATTTTCTTCTCCTGCCGAACCTTGTATCTCTAATTTTGCCTTGTCTTTATGCGTGGACGTCAATGGAATCCTCAGCCAACGACCAGTCTCTATACTGTGAATATAAGACCTCTATTTAACCTGACATGCTAACTAAGAACACAATATCTTCAATTGGAGTTTGCGACGTATTTTCACACATTCACTCACCGACGCAAGGTGCCGACCTGCTCATTTGGAGCAGTAGAGGTTAAGTGTCTTGCTCAAGGACACTTCCGACATGCTGCTGGGAGGAGCCAGAATCGAACCGGGAACCTTCTGATTACCAGACGGCCGCTCTACTTCCTGAGCCACCATCTCCTATAAGCGCACGTTCATTAAAAAGACTACAGCCAATCTCCTTCCTTTCATCCTTCACTCATACTCCTCTCCCTGCATCCCACCCCCACCCCATCCACCCATCCACCCACTCACCTACTCACCCATCCACCCACTCACCCACTCACCCATCCACCCACTCACCCACTCACCCACTCACCCATCCACCCTCTCACCCATCCACACACTCACCCACTCACCCATTCACCCTCTCACCCACTCACCCACTCACCCACTCACCCATCCACCCTCTCACCCATCCACCCACTCACCCACTCACTCATCCACCCTCTCACCCACTCACCCACTCACCCACTCACCCATCCACCCACCCACTCACCCATTCACCCACCCACTCACGCATCCACCCTCTCACCCACTCACCCACTCACCCACTCACCCATCCACCCTCTCACCCATCCACCCACTCACCCACTCACCCATCCACCCTCTCACCCACTCACCCACTCACCCACTCACCCATCCACCCACCCACTCACCCATTCACCCACCCACTCACGCATCCACCCACTCACCCACTCACCCATCCACCCACCCACTCACGCATCCACCCATTCACCCACTCACCCATCCACCCACTCACCCATCCATCCACCCACTCACCCACTCACCCATCCACCCACTCACCCTATCACCCACTCACCCACTCACCCTCTCACCCACTCACACACTCACCCTCTCACCCACTCACCCACTCACCCTCTCACCCACTCATCCACTCACCCATCCACCCTCTCACCCCCTCACCCACTCACCCGCTCACCCACTCATCCACTCACCCACTCACCCACTCACCCATCCACCCTCTCACCCATCCACACACTCACCCACTCACCCATTCACCCTCTCACCCACTCACCCACTCACCCACTCACCCATCCACCCTCTCACCCAGCCACCCACTCACCCACTCACTCATCCACCCTCTCACCCACTCACCCACTCACCCACTCACCCATCCACCCACCCACTCACCCATTCACCCACCCACTCACGCATCCACCCTCACACCCACTCACCCACTCACCCACTCACCCATCCACCCTCTCACCCATCCACCCGCTCACCCACTCACCCATCCACCCTCTCACCCACTCACCCACTCACCCACTCACCCATCCACCCACCCACTCACCCATTCACCCACCCACTCACGCATCCACCCACTCACCCACTCACCCATCCACCCACCCACTCACGCATCCACCCATTCACCCACTCACCCATCCACCCACTCACCCATCCATCCACCCACTCACCCACTCACCCATCCACCCACTCACCCTATCACCCACTCACCCACTCACCCTCTCACCCACTCACACACTCACCCTCTCACCCACTCACCCACTCACCCTCTCACCCACTCATCCACTCACCCATCCACCCTCTCACCCCCTCACCCACTCACCCGCTCACCCACTCATCCACTCACCCTCTCACCCACTCACCCATCCACACACTCACCCACTCACCCATTCACCCTCTCACCCACTCACCTGCTCACCCACTCATCCACTCACCCTATCACCCACTCACCCACTCACCCTCTCACCCACTCACCCACTCACCCTATCACCCACTCACCCACTCACCCTCTCACCCACTCACACACTCACCCTCTCACCCACTCACCCACTCACCCTCTCACCCACTCATCCACTCACCCATCCACCCTCTCACCCCCTCACCCACTCACCCGCTCACCCACTCATCCACTCACCCACTCACCCACTCACCCATCCACCCTCTCACCCATCCACACACTCACCCACTCACCCATTCACCCTCTCACCCACTCACCCACTCACCCACTCACCCATCCACCCTCTCACCCAGCCACCCACTCACCCACTCACTCATCCACCCTCTCACCCACTCACCCACTCACCCACTCACCCATCCACCCACCCACTCACCCATTCACCCACCCACTCACACATCCACCCTCACACCCACTCACCCACTCACCCACTCACCCATCCACCCTCTCACCCATCCACCCGCTCACCCACTCACCCATCCACCCTCTCACCCACTCACCCACTCACCCACTCACCCATCCACCCACCCACTCACCCATTCACCCACCCACTCACGCATCCACCCACTCACCCACTCACCCATCCACCCACCCACTCACGCATCCACCCATTCACCCACTCACCCATCCACCCACTCACCCATCCATCCACCCACTCACCCACTCACCCATCCACCCACTCACCCTATCACCCACTCACCCACTCACCCTCTCACCCACTCACACACTCACCCTCTCACCCACTCACCCACTCACCCTCTCACCCACTCATCCACTCACCCATCCACCCTCTCACCCCCTCACCCACTCACCCGCTCACCCACTCATCCACTCACCCTCTCACCCACTCACCCATCCACACACTCACCCACTCACCCATTCACCCTCTCACCCACTCACCTGCTCACCCACTCATCCACTCACCCTATCACCCACTCACCCACTCACCCTCTCACCCACTCACCCACTCACCCTATCACCCACTCACCCACTCACCCTCTCACCCACTCACCCACTCACCCACTCACCTCAGCTATCAGCTAAGGGTCAGCAGGAAGGGTACAACTCTGGCAGCTAAGGGTCAGCAGGAAGGAAGGGTACAACTCTGGCAGCTAAGGGTCAGCAGGAAGGGTACAACTCTGGCAGCTAAGGGTCAGCAGGAAGGGTACAACTCTGGCAGCTAAGGGTCAGGAAGGAAGGGTACAACTCTGGCAGCTAAGGGTCAGGAAGGAAGGGTACAACTCTGGCAGCTAAGGGTCAGGAAGGAAGGGTACAACTCTGGCAGCTAAGGGTCAGGAAGGAAGGGTACAACTCTGGCAGCTAAGGGTCAGCAGGAAGGGTACAACTCTGGCAGCTAAGGGTCAGGAAGGAAGGGTACAACTCTGGCAGCTAAGGGTCAGGAAGGAAGGGTACAACTCTGGCAGCTAAGGGTCAGGAAGGAAGGGTACAACTCTGGCAGCTAAGGGTCAGCAGGAAGGGTACAACTCTGGCAGCTAAGGGTCAGCAGGAAGGGTACAACTCTGGCAGCTAAGGGTCAGCAGGAAGGGTACAACTCTGGCAGCTAAGGGTCAGCAGGAAGGAAGGGTACAACTCTGGCAGCTAAAGGTCAGCAGGAAGGGTACAACTCTGGCAGCTAAGGGTCAGCAGGAAGGAAGGGTACAACTCTGGCAGCTAAGGGTCAGGAAGGAAGGGTACAACTCTGGCAGCTAAGGGTCAGCAGGAAGGAAGGGTACAACTCTGGCAGCTAAGGGTCAGGAAGGAAGGGTACAACTCTGGCAGCTAAGGGTCAGCAGGAAGGAAGGGTACAACTCTGGCAGCTAAGGGTCAGGAAGGAAGGGTACAACTCTGGCAGCTAAGGGTCAGGAAGGAAGGGTACAACTCTGGCAGCTAAGGGTCAGCAGGAAGGGTACAACTCTGGCAGCTAAGGGTCAGGAACATTGTTCGTCTAACAGTGTTGAACTTGAATGCTACTATCTTGAGTGCATAGTAGTACAGTATAGACATATTAGCATAGTAGGTTGTGATATATGATTAAACTAAATTGGAGCAGCATTTGAGCAGCAAGGACAACAATGTAAATAAGTCATTGGCTTTTTCGTTCCTCTCCTTGACAATGGCAAATATGTGATGTAATGATCTGTATATGTTTTGTTGTCTAAATAAATACCTACCTACCTACCTACCTACCTACCTACCTACCTACCTACCTACCTACCTACCTACCTACCTACCTACCTACCTACCTACCTACCTACCTACCTACCTACCTACCTACCTACCTACCTACCTACCTACCTACCTACCTAGGTAGTAATATAGGCACAGTAGTACAGTATAGACATATTAGCATAGTAGGTAGTAATATAGGCACAGTAGTACAGTATAGACATATTAGCATAGTAGGTTGTAATATAGGCATAGTAGTATAGACATATTAGCATAGTAAGTAGTAATATAGGCACAGTAGTATAGACATATTAGCATAGTAGATAGTAATATAGGCACAGTAGTATAGACATATTAGCATAGTAGATAGTAATATAGGCACAGTAGTATAGGCATATTAGCATAGTAGATAGTAATATAGGCACAGTAGTATAGGCATATTAGCATAGTAGATAGTAATATAGGCACAGTAGTATAGGCATATTAGCATAGTAGATAGTAATATAGGCATACTATAGACTACTGTAACACACATTTTTCAGGCCTACCCTTATTCAAGCATCAAAAATCTTCAACTCTTGCAAAATGCTGCTGCACGGATACTATCTAAAACTAGAAAATCTGATCACATTTTCCCTCCTTACACTGGCTTCTTATTCAAGCGAGATCTGACTTTAAAGTACTACTCCTCACCTACAACATTTTAAATGGGCTTGCACCGTTTCTATCTCTCCAATCTCATCTCCCGATACTCGCCCGCTCGTGCTCTGCACTCACAAAATGCGGGGCTTCTATCGATTCCTAGGGTTAAAAAGAAATCCATCGGCCACAGAGCCTTTGTCTACCGCGTTGTGTATCTGATGTTCTACTCTGTAGTTTGTGTATCTGATGTTCTACTCTGTAGTTTGTGTATCTGATGTTCTGCTCTGTAGTTTGTGTATCTGATGTTCTACTGTGTAGTTTGTGTATCTGCTGTTCTACTCTGTAGTTTGTGTATCAGCTGTTCTACTCTGTAGTTTGTGTATCAGCTGTTCTACTCTGTAGTTTGTGTATATGCTGTTCTACTCTGTAGTTTGTGTATCTGATGTTCTACTCTGTAGTTTGTGTATCTGCTGTTCTACTCTGTAGTTTGTGTATCTCATGTTCTACTGTGTAGTTTGTGTATCTGCTGTTCTACTCTGTAGTTTGTGTATCTGATGTTCTACTGTGTAGTTTGTGTATCTGATGTTCTACTCTGTAGTTTGTGTATCTGATGTTCTACTGTGTAGTTTGTGTATCTGATGTTCTACTGTGTAGTTTGTGTATCTGATGTTCTACTGTGTAGTTTGTGTATCTGATGTTATACTCTGTAGTTTGTGTATCTGATGTTCTACTCTGTAGTTTGTGTATCTGCTGTTCTACTCTGTAGTTTGTGTATCTGCTGTTCTGCTCTGTAGTTTGTGTATCTGCTGTTCTACTCTGTAGTTTGTGTATCTGATGTTCTACTCTGTAGTTTGTGTATCTGATGTTCTACTCTGTAGTTTGTGTATCTGCTGTTCTACTCTGTAGTTTGTGTATCTGCTGTTCTGCTCTGTAGTTTGTGTATCTGCTGTTCTACTCTGTAGTTTGTGTATCAGCTGTTCTACTCTGTAGTTTGTGTATCAGCTGTTCTACTCTGTAGTTTGTGTATCTGATGTTCTACTCTGTAGTTTGTGTATCTGCTGTTCTACTCTGTAGTTTGTGTATCTGATGTTATACTCTGTAGTTTGTGTATCAGCTGTTCTGCTCTGTAGTTTGTGTATCTGCTGTTCTACTGTGTAGTTTGTGTATCTGATGTTCTACTGTGTAGTTTGTGTATCTGATGTTCTACTCTGTAGTTTGTGTATCTGCTGTTCTACTCTGTAGTTTGTGTATCTGATGTTCTACTGTGTAGTTTGTGTATCTGCTGTTCTACTGTGTAGTTTGTGTATCTGATGTTCTGCTCTGTAGTTTGTGTATCTGCTGTTCTACTCTGTAGTTTGTGTATCTGATGTTCTACTCTGTAGTTTGTGTATCTGATGTTATACTCTGTAGTTTGTGTATCAGCTGTTCTACTCTGTAGTTTGTGTATCTGATGTTCTGCTCTGTAGTTTGTGTATCTGCTGTTCTACTCTGTACTTTGTGTATCTGCTGTTCTACTCTGTAGTTTGTGTATCTGATGTTCTACTATGTAGTTTGTGTTTCTGTTGTTCTACTCTGTAGTTTGTGTATCTGATGTTCTACTCTGTAGTTTGTGTATCTGATGTTCTACTGTGTAGTTTGTGTTTCTGTTGTTCTACTCTGTAGTTTGTGTATCTGATGTTTTACTCTGTGTAGTTTGTGTATCTGCTGTTTTACTCTGTAGTTTGTGTATCTGCTGTTCTACTCTGTAGTTTGTGTATCTGATGTTCTACTGTGTAGTTTGTGTATCTGATGTTCTACTCTGTAGTTTGTGTATCAGCTGTTCTACTCTGTAGTTTGTGTATCTGATGTTCTACTGTGTAGTTTGTGTATCTGATGTTCTACTCTGTAGTTTGTGTATCAGCTGTTCTACTCTGTAGTTTGTGTATCTGATGTTCTACTCTCTGTAGTTTGTGTATCTGATGTTCTACTCTCTGTAGTTTGTGTATCTGCTGTTCTACTCTGTAGTTTGTGTATCTGCTGTTCTACTCTGTAGTTTGTGTATCTGATGTTCTACTATGTAGTTTGTGTTTCTGTTGTTCTACTCTGTAGTTTGTGTATCTGCTGTTCTACTCTGTAGTTTGTGTATCTGCTGTTCTACTCTGTAGTTTGTGTATCTGATGTTCTACTATGTAGTTTGTGTTTCTGTTGTTCTACTCTGTAGTTTGTGTATCTGATGTTCTACTCTGTAGTTTGTGTATCTGATGTTCTACTCTGTAGTTTGTGTATCTGATGTTCTACTCTGTAGTTTGTGTATCTGCTGTTCTACTCTGTTGTTTGTGTATCTGCTGTTCTGCTCTGTAGTTTGTGTATCTGCTGTTCTACTCTGTAGTTTGTGTATCTGCTGTTCTACTCTGTAGTTTGTGTATCTGCTGTTCTACTCTGTAGTTTGTGTATCTGCTGTTCTACTCTGTAGTTTGTGTATCTGATGTTCTACTCTGTAGTTTGTGTATCTGCTGTTCTACTCTGTAGTTTGTGTATCTGCTGTTCTACTCTGTAGTTTGTGTATCTGATGTTCTACTCTGTAGTTTGTGTATCTGATGTTCTACTCTGTAGTTTGTGTATCTGCTGTTCTACTCTGTAGTTTGTGTATCTGCTGTTCTACTCTGTTGTTTGTGTATCTGCTGTTCTACTCTGTAGTTTGTGTATCTGCTGTTCTACTCTGTAGTTTGTGTATCTGCTGTTCTACTCTGTAGTTTGTGTATCTGCTGTTCTACTCTGTAGTTTGTGTATCTGATGTTCTACTCTGTAGTTTGTGTATCTGTTGTTCTACTCTGTAGTTTGTGTATCTGCTGTTCTACTCTGTAGTTTGAGTATCAGCTTGGCTGTAAATTCCGTGTATGTGTTTATTAAAAATGGACAGTTATATTATGGGACATTTTAGTGTTTGTACTGAACTGTCAAAATATTATTATTTAGGAGATGAGAGGATAGGAGAGAAGAGAAGAGGAGAGGAGAGGATGGGAAGAGAGGAGATGAGAGGAGAGGAGAGGAGAGGAGAGGAGAGGAGAGGAGAGGAGAGGAGAGGAGAGGAGAGGAGAGGAGAGGAGAGGAGAGGAGAGGAGGGGAGGATAGGATAGGATAGGAGACGAGACGAGACGAGACGAGACGAGACGAGACGAGACGAGACGAGACGAGACGAGACGAGACGAGAGGAGAGGAGAGGAGAGGAGTGGAGAGGAGAGGAGAGGAGAGGAGAGGAGAGGAGAGGAGAGGAGAGGAGAGGAGAGGAGAGGAGAGGAGAGGAGAGGAGAGGAGAGGAGAGGAGAGGAGAACAGGAGGGGGTGAGGGGGGCAGAGACATCATGTGCAGAGGGCCCAAGATGTTTTCCAACGCTGCTGGTCACAGATAAAAGATGATAACAACAACATAAATAGTAAAATTATAGCAAACAAACAAAACAAACTGCTTTAGAAATGGTCACGAACATGTATAGTTTCTGACAGTGTGGACGATGTAACAACCACTAGAGCAGCTAGTTATCTATCTGTAGACGTCAGTGACTCCAGCTCAGCCAGAACTCAACTGGTTCAATCTGAACATGTCTGGTCTTTAGACCATCAGGTGAAGGAAATTACCCCCCCCCCCCCATTTTTTTTTATAAATATTTAATCACATGTCTACTTTTAATGACATCTTTGATCATCAAGGTTACCTTGAATGTGTTCCTTTAGGGGGAAAGGGTTAATCATCCATCTTCCTTCGCCCAGGTTTCCACGGCTATTACAGGGAATTGAATTGGCTTCCTTCCAGTTTAAAAGCCTCTTCTTTAGACTCGAGGCCCACTGTCCTGCCAGGCTGTGTTCAGCGCATGTGTATGTCTAGTTGAATTATGTCTCAATAACAGCCAATGCACATACAATGGATTTTGGTATGAAGACAGTATTGTGTTAAAATACCATTGCTGCCCTGAGCAGCCTCTGCTTTCACAGGTTGAGGGACGCAATCACTTCTAGTGACAGAGAGTGTATTCGTCTTAAAGATTAGATTAGATTCAAATGTATTGTCATCATGCAGCACAAGTACAGTACAAAACAATAATAGATCATAATAATAAAAAATAAGTTTGGCATCCAACCAGAGTACAAATGTAACAGTAGTGAAATAATAATATACAATGTACAGGTGATTAAACTGGGTATTAAATATATAAATCAGTACTACTGAGTAATAATGCTAATCCGATGTATGTACAGAGTTGTAGTATTACTATGTACAGTAATACAGGTATAAAGACACTGGGTGTGGTATAAGTCATAGTGGCCAACAGCGTAACTAGTAAAGGACTAGTTCAAATGTAATATTGTTTTCATAAGTGTATAAAGTGTATGTGTTGGTAGATCTACCATTCACTCTGCTGTTGATGTTGAAAAGGGTTCAAGTATGTGCGGCTGGGTAGCGCAGCGGACTAAGCGTCCGCCTACCACCGCAGAGACACTGGTATCGAATCCAGCTGTCAGCGGTACCTCCGGCTTGGCAGTGTCAGCGGGTGGGAAGCCGGCGGGGTGTGTATCCTGGTCGTTGTAAACAGCGACTCTTACAGGTCGGTCGGGGCGCCTGCTCAGCGAGGGAGGGAACTCACGTTACGCTCCCCCAGTGAGAGTCCTCGCTGTCAGGTGAAAAGAAGTGGCTGGCTGACTCTGCATGTATCGGAGGGGACATGTGTGATAGTCTTCAACCCTCCCTAGACCGGCAAGTGGGGGGCAAATGCGTGCAACGACCAGGAAGGGGAGGGGGGAATTGGCATAACGACTAAATTGGGATGGGAGAAAAATACAGAAAAAAGGAGGAGAAAAAGTTGACTGTTTTTGGGTTCCAGCATAGAGGTATGAGCTGGAAAACACTGTGGTTCCATAGCCTAAAGTCTTATGTAGTACATGCCTGTGGTGTTATGACTGTAGTGTTTATGACTCTAGTGTCATGACTGTAGTGTTATGACTGTATTATTATGACTGTAGTGTTTATGATGGTGGTGTTAATGACTGTAGTGTTTATGAATGTAGTGTTTATGACTGTAGTGTTTATGACTGTAGTGTTTATGACTGTACTGTTTATGACTGTAGTGTTTATGACTGTATTATTATGACTGTATTGTTTATGAATGAAGTGTTTATGAATGTAGTGTTTATGACTGTAGTGTTTATGACTGTAGTGTTTATGACTGTATTATTATGACTGTATTATTATGACTGTATTGTTTATGAATGAAGTGTTTATGACTGTAGTGTTTATGACTGTAGTGTTTATGACTGTAGTGTTTATGACTGTAGTGTTTATTAATGTAGTGTTTATGACTGTAGTGTTTATGAATGTAGTGTTTATGACTGTAGTGTTTGTTTATGACTGTAGTGTTTATGACTGTAGTGTTTATGACTGTAGTGTTTATAACTAGTAGTGTTTATAAATGTAGTGTTTATGACTGTAGTGTTTATGAATGTAGTGTTTATGACTGTAGTGTTTATGACTGTAGTGTTTATGAATGTAGTGTTTATGACTGTAGTGTTTATGACTGTAGTGTTTATGACTGTAGTGTTTATAAATGTAGTGTTTATGACTGTAGTGTTTATGACTGTATGCTTTATGACTGTAGTGTTTATGAATGTAGTGTTTATGACTGTAGTGTTTATGACTGTATTGTTTATGAATGTAGTGTTTATGACGGTAGTGTTTATGAATGTAGTGTTTATGACTGTAGTGTGTATGACTGTAGTGTTTATGACTGTATTATTATGACTGTAGTGTTTATGACTGTAGTGTTTATGACTGTATTGTTTATGACTGTAGTGTTTATGACTGTAGTGTGTATGACTCTATTGTTTATGACTGTAGTGTTTATGACTGTAGTGTTTATAAATGTAGTGTTTATGACTGTAGTGTTTATGACTGTAGTGTTTTTGAATGTAGTATTTATGAATGTAGTGTTTATGACTGTATTGTTTATGACTGTAGTGTTTATGACTGTAGTGTTTATGACTAGTGTTTATGAATGTAGTGTTTATGAATGTAGTGTTTATGAATGTAGTGTTTATGAATGTAGTGTTTATGACTGTAGTGTTTATGACTGTAGTGTTTATGACTCTAGTGTTTATGAATGTAGTGTTTATGAATGTAGTGTTTATGACTGTAGTGTTTATGAATGTAGTGTTTATGAATGTAGTGTTTATGACTGTAGTGTTTATGAATGTAGTGTTTATGAATGTAGTGTTTATGACTGTAGTGTTTATGAATGTAGTGTTTATGACTGTAGTGTTTATGACTGTAGTGTTTATGAATGTAGTGTTTATGAATGTAGTGTTTATGACTGTAGTGTTTATGACTGTATTGTTTATGAATGAAGTGTTTATGAATGTAGTGTTTATGACTGTAGTGTTTATGACTGTAGTGTTTATGACTGTATTATTATGACTGTATTGTTTATGAATGAAGTGTTTATGACTGTAGTGTTTATGACTGTAGTGTTTATGACTGTAGTGTTTATGACTGTAGTGTTTATGAATGTAGTGTTTATGACTGTATTGTTTATGAATGTAGTGTTTATGACTGTAGTGTTTGTTTATGACTGTAGTGTTTATGACTGTAGTGTTTATGACTGTAGTCTTTATAACTAGTAGTGTTTATAAATGTAGTGTTTATGACTGTATGCTTTATGACTGTAGTGTTTATGAATGTAGTGTTTATGACTGTAGTGTTTATGACTGTAGTGTTTATGAATGTAGTGTTTATGACTGTAGTGTTTATGACTGTAGTTGTAACTGAGGGGTACAATTCCCTGACTGTATTGATAAGTATGGTATCATTAAACCACTACCGCTTTATGTACTTTAATTACTGGCCATACAGTACATGATATATAAATATGATGAACACTTCCCACAATGAACCGGTTCCACACAAATGTGTAATCAAGTATTTATTGCAGCAAAAGGTACATAATATACTTCTCTGTATTTTACTTTGGATGCGCTTATAAGGCAAAGGAATGTGCGTAGGCAAATCAATAATGAATGTCCATTCTCTGGTTACGCAGGAGGTAATTATACAACCTGAATCTTAGGGAATTATATCTATGGTACACTAGTAATATATAGCGGGAGACACTGGAAGGGTCCCCCCGGTTGTAAGCCAGCAGGGGTAGAGGATCTGTCGGTAGTAGAGAGTCTGGTCAACGATGACTAAGGAGACTCCAAGTACAGGAGACGGTGCAATAGTCTCTTGATCCACAGACGAATACAGCTGTTCTCCGTAGACTGTAGCTCCACAGTGAAGAAAGCTAGCCGGCCTCAGGCTCTCTGAGGCGCAGACTCGACTTGGCTCCTCACAGGATAAATCCCACACATGTAGGCGTCGGCGATTCTCCGCTCCATAAATCACAGGACCAAAACAAATATAATCCAGCCGCAAAGGGCTATGTAGTCGTCGGGTAGATTAATCCAGTGTACATGTCCACACGGTTCTCGTCTAGGTCTCCTCGGGTGAAAGCGCCATGAAAGCAGCCCAGCCTGGATAAGCACTCTAGCTGATACGAGGAAGCGTTGGTGATGCTGGTCACTGTAGAACTTTAGCCGCACGATACACTATACACAAATAGACTATTACTGACTTAATAGAAATATGTCGCACTCGACGGTATAGCGCCAAACTCTGACAATTCAGTTATTAACTCGCACGCGGTCTCAATGCTCTTATTTGGGGCCAAAACAGGCCATACTTCACCGCACGGAGTATCGTGGGTGAGGCTTCAACTTATTGGGTAACTCTACTTCTGTATTCACCTGCGCCATATTTATATGCACGGCGAACAAACTAGTGCCAACCTCATTTCTGTCTCGTATCCCTGGGCAAGGCCGGGCATGCACAGACATGTCTTGACGGTGACTTTGAACCTGACTCCGGAGGCACGGCCCCGGCGCCTGTGGACCGCTGTCCAATAGGAGAATGAAATATTATGGTCTGTAATAGGCTAAAGGGATATTCCGTGTATATGTACAAGGAATATACAAGGGATATCAAACGATATACAAATACTATGCAATATATATCAATCAATAAATATATATATTCGGTTTAATCTGATCCTTTGTAACAGCCGCCTCCTAATTAGTCCCACCTAATTAGCTAAGCAGAGACAGATTAACCGCACTGTCCACTACTCAATGTCTGTTGTGAGGGGGTCGGGCAGTTCACAAAGTCATGGGGTCATGGTCGTCATCGATAGTATCGGGGAGCCTTGGCAGTTCTATTAGCCTCGCCACGGGTCGGGTGTAGATCCGTCCTTGGACGAGCACTTCGGCTGCTCGGACCTTTCCGTCGGCACCGGTGATCACTTTGCTTACGCGGCCAGCCGGCCACATAGCTCGGGGTAGTGACTGGTCGATAATCATGACGACTGTTCCTTCTGTCAAATTGTCTCTCTCTTTCACCCATTTCTGGCGGGTCTGTAGAGACGGTAGATAGTGGAGTAGGAAGCTGTTCCAAAACTTGTCAGCCAATACTTGACTGTACCTCCACATTCTTCGGCCGTTCGCTTCTTCAGGCCTGTACATTGTCTGTGGTAGCGCGGGGTCCAGCCGCACCATCAAGAGTGTGTTGGGGGTGACTGGGTCGACATCTGCTACATCACTTGAGACGTAACCGAGGGGCTTTGAGTTCAATACTCCCTCGATCTCCGTGAGGACTGTCATTAGGACTTCTTCCGCCACGGTCTGGGCCCCAAGCACGGCGTACAGGGCTGTCTTTATTGAACGTACTTCTCGTTCCCAAGTTCCACCGAAGTGAGGTGCGTTCGGGGGATTAAACTGGAAGTCAATCTGGGATGGAGCGAGGTGGGTCTTAAGTTCTGGGCCCATAGCTTGGAAGCTCTCTCTCGGCTCTCTTTCTCCGCCTTTGAAGTTTGTCCCGTGATCAGACAATAATATAGACGGTTTGCCTTTCCGCGATGTGAATCTTCGGAAGGCCATAAGGAATGAGTCTGTGCTCATGGTTGGAAGGAGTTCTATATGCATCGCTCGGGTGGTCATGCATTTGAATACAATACCCCACCGCTTCTCGGTTCCTCTTCCTTTCTTTATATACAGCGGGCCGAAACAGTCCATACCGGTGGAGTGAAAAGGCTTGTCGCCGAATCGGAGGCGACAGGGAGGTAGGTCAGCCATCCGGGGTATACTGGGCTGCGCTCGCCACTTACGACAGTCTAGACAGGTTCGCTGGAAGCGCCGCACTGCTTCTCTTCCTTGCAGTATCCAATAACGACGTCTGATCTCCGCGAAGACTCTCTCTGCCCCGGCGTGATGCACATCCTCGTCGTATTTCTTTATGATCAGCGCTGTGACCTTGTGTCGGCTGTTTAAGACTATCGGGTACTTGACGTCATCCGGTAAGTCTGGAGCTCTCCGCAGACGACCACCCACTCTGATGAGACCATGGGCGTCGCTCTCGGGGGCTAGGTGGAGCAGTCTGCTGTCTGATGGGACGGGCTTTGCTCCCTGTAGACAGTCTAGCTCATCGGGGAACGAGTCTCTCTGGGCTCGTTGTAGTAGAAGAAGTTCTGCTTCTTCGTAGTCAGCTGCTGTAATGTCAGTAGTGAGCTGAACCTCTGGGTGGTGCCACAGGAATGTCTTTAGCTGCGCACTCTCTAGGGTGAGGCAATCGTCTATGTCGGGGTCTGTGGAGACGAGTGTGTTCAATCCACAGAACATAGATTTCTTGTTTTCGGCCTCCTCTTTACTCGCTTCCCGTGGGGTGGGTGTAGGCCACTCTTCTTCCGGGAGCTTTAGGAACTCTGGCCCGTCACTGTATAGGTTGTGACGGGTGAGGTCATCCAGGGACATTCCCCGGGTGATGACGTCAGCTGGGTTGTGTTTTGTGTCCACATACCTCCAGCTTGCTACTTCTGTTAAATCTTGAATCTCTGTGACTCTGACTCCCACGAAGACCTTGTATCTGCACGAATCAGACCGGATCCATGTGAGTACTGTCGTGGAGTCTGACCACAAGATTGTTCTTTGCACCGGAATGGTGAGTTCACGTTGGATTAACGTGGCGAGTTGCGCTCCTGCTAGGGCTGCGCAGAGCTCTAGACGCGGGATAGATTGTTGCTTTCGTGGGGCTATTCTTGAGCGAGCCAGGATGAAAGCAGTATGTATTTCTCCTCCCTCCTCTCGGGCACGCAAGTAGGCCACCAAACCGTAGGCTACTTCGGAGGCGTCGCTGAAGACGTGCAGGTCCATCTGGCACGTCTCCGGCCTCACTGTGGGTGGGAAGTAGCTGCGGCGTATGTTGACACCTGGGAGTGAGCTGAGTTCCGTCTCCCACTCTCTCCATGTGGATGCAAGGTGTTCGGGTATGGGGTCGTCCCAGCCCTGGTCCTTGTCCCATAACGCTCTTACAATCATCTTTGCCCTGGTGGTGTAAGGTAGAATACATCCCAACGGGTCATATTGTCTGGCGAGTGTTCTGTATACACTCCGTCTGGTGGTCGGTAGTGCAGTCGACCTTCCCTGCTCCTTGGTCAGGGGTGTGTGTTTATAATGGAGCGAGTCTGTTTTGAAGCGCCAGACTAGTCCTAATGTCATTTCTTGGGCTTCTCCTGGGATGGTCGCCATCCAGGTCTCGCTGCTTGCTGCCTTGTCCTCGGGGGAGAGGCTGCGCAATACTTGCGGGTCGCTGCTGGCCCACTGCCTGAGATCAAAGCCGCCTTTGATCAGGGAGGCGCGGAGCTTGAGTAGAAGGGCCTCGGCTTCTTCTGGCGTCGAGACGCTTTGCAGACAGTTGTCCACGTAGAAACTATTTCCTACACTTTGTCGGACCTCTTCATCAGCTGCTGGGTCCTCTGCGACGTGTTTTTGCAGTGCAAACCTAGCACAGCATGGGCTGCATGTGGTTCCGAAAGGGAGGACTTCCCATTGATAGATGGCTGGTTGCTCATCCCCGATCCTCTCTCTCCATAGGAACCGCAGCAGGGGCTTGTCCTCCTCCACTAGTCTCACCTGCAGGAACATCCCTTTGATGTCGCCGCTGATGGCCACCTTGTCTTGGCGGAAACGTAGTAACACGCCTAGTAGAGAGGGGCCGAGTGTTGGGCCGGGCAAGAGCTCTTTATTCAGATTTTGTGATCCGATCTGGTAGCTGCAGTTGAACACAATACGATCCTTGCCGTTGTGGTGGACTTTGTGGTGCGGCACGTACCATGATTGGGTCGTCTGATCGGCCTCTTTAATGTCAATTTTCTTTATGTGTCCCGCTGTGATTAGCTTGTTAATCTCAGCGCGGTACACAGTCTCTTGAGCGGGGTCTCTGGCTAGGCGCCGCTCTGTGTTCAATAGATACCGCTCCGTCGCTTCTTTTGGGGCGTGGAAGGTAGGCATACCCTCTCGCCTCAGGAGTGGAGTTGCGTATCTCATCACTCCGTTGACTTTGACTCTCTTTGTCCCCTGCTCGAGGAGGGCTATAGCGTAAATGTCTTCCTTGGAACGAATGTCTTTCTTTTCATTCTTAAAGGGCATTGTCTCTAGTGTCCATAGCCTCTCGACATGCTGTAGGAGGGTGGTGTCTTCTTCTGTCACTCTGGAGTGGAGGCAGTTAGTGGCTGCTGTTCGGTTAAGAGACTTAGCGAGGGGGCCTTGTAATGTCCATCCTAGGCGGGTCTCGACTGCTGCAGGACAGCCTCTGGGCCCTGTGTGGACCCGGTCAATCGGGACGATGAGGTCTGCATGGTCGGAGCCTATCAGCAGGGTCGGGGTGGCACCGTCTATGAGCGGTATAGGTAGTTGACGCAGGTGCACATATTTATCCATCAGCTTGGCGATGGGGTAGGTGTACTGCGACAGGCCTATTTCTTGGCTGGTGAAAGCATTAGTAATCCTATACCGTCTCTCTGGCTGCCCGCTTGCTGCGATAGTGAAGGAGACATTCTCGCCCTTTATCGTCTTTAGATCTCTTCTTATTGTCCGAATCGTCATCTGGTTTTCGCTCCCCCGCAGCCCCAGCTGGGCCGCAGCGGACGCGAGGAGAAGGGTCTTCTCTGACCCGTCGTCAAGGACGGCGTAAGTGTCCATGACCTTGTCTTGGTAACTCAGTGTTACGCGGACCACCTTTAAGAGCACCCGGGCGCCCCCGCTGCTGGCGGGGTCAATGTACATAACACTTGCCTTTGTGCTGCTTGAGGGTGCAGGCTTTCTTCTGTTACTGTCGTGTAGGACATCTAGGTGGGCTCCGTCACACCGATTACACCTCTTCTTTAAGCGGCAATCGGCTGCCATGTGACTGCGCGCACATCGGTAACAGCGTCGGTTGGACTTTATCCATTGACTCACCTCGTCGGCGGTCATCTTCTTGAATGTGTCACATTGTGACAACCAGTGTTCCTTTTCGCAGTACGGGCACACCATCTTCCACTTCTCTTTCATCGAGGGGGTACTGTGGTTCTTGCTGCTCGGTACTGATTCTGATTGGTGCATGACGGTCACCAATCTGCGGCCATCGTTTGCTCTCCTAGGTCCCTCTCTGGAGCTTGGGGTGCTCCGCATGAACGTATCCAACCATAGGCTGTTGACTTCTCTCGCCAGGAAGTCGGCTAGGTCTAGGAGGGATGGCTCGGGACCGTTAGGATCACGGTGGTCTCTTTGCCGCCTGAATCGCTCTTGTCGGGCGGGCGGAAGCTTCTCTAAAATCCTCTCGACATTAGAGTTTGCGTACAGTTCGTGCATACCCTTTTCTCTTTGCGCCCCCAGCATCCCTACCAGGGATTGTACCTTGATAGACAGGTCATCTAGTGAGCGATTGTCTGTGGCTGGGGGTAGGCGGTCAATATGCCTTATCTCTTGTATTACGTAGTCCCATATGCGTCCATATCTTTGGTCGAGTGCTGCTAGAGCCGCTGTGTATGGGGTAGTAGAGGTGGCATAGGCCAGCGCTATATTGTGCGCTCGGGGCACCTTGAGGTGCTTCAGTAGGATAGCATACTTGTACGGTTCATCAGCTACATCGGACATCATTGTCTCTAAGCACATTCGTAGCTCCGTGTACTGTGCTCTGTTCTCGTGGGTGAAGTCCGGAAACGTCGGTGTGCCAATGTATGATGCCATGGATGGCTGGCAGATCGGTGAGCGTTGGAAAAGAGGCCTCCTAGGCGAGTCTCCTCTTTACGCCTCTTGGTGGGCTGGTACCTGCTGGGTACCATGGCCCGCGTATCCAGGTGCTGTTCCTCGGGGCTCACCCGTGAATTGAGTCGGGGGTCTGTAGCGCAGAGCCGCGGGGGTAGAGCCTGGGCTGTACTGGACCTCCTGGTCCTGTGCAGTACTGTGCTGCTGTCGGGCTTGACTCTCCTCCTCTCCCTCTTCTTCTTCCTCTGGCAGGTCCTCTAGATCCTGTAGTCGTCTATTTAGCCTCTCCGCGGTGTAGACCGTTTCTTCCTTGTAGCTGGGTCTCACTTGGACCGGTCGGGGAAGGGGTTCGGAGGGGGGTATAGGCTCTCTCTGGTGGTCGGGCTCAGGGTCGCTTGATCGGGTAGGGGAGGGTGCCCTTGACCCTTGTCTTGACGAGGCCCTGGAACCCCGTGCGGAGGGAGGGGGTGTTGCCCTGGTGATCAGCTGCTCCATTATCTGCGCTTGTAATCGGTCGCGCTCGGCTTCGCGCTTGGTGAGAGCGAGGTCGCGCTCTGCTTCTCTTTGGGCACCGGCAGCGGCGCGCTGGGCTTCGGCGGCGGCGCGCTGGGCTTCGGCCCGGTCCCTTACCATATTCTCTTCCGTCTGAAGGCGTCTAATCTCTAGACGTATACGATCTTCGCCGCTCCGTTGCTGCACCTGAAGGCATTCTCTTTCCATGGAAGAATGTTCGCGCTCACTAAGCATCTGTGCTTGGAGTCGATCGCGCTCTGTTGAGGCTGCTAGGCTGGCGAGGAATGCCTGTGCCAGCATCTTGTCCGCCTCGCTGGGGGAAGACGCTGGTTGAGGTGATCCGCTCCTGGCAGTACTCGTTGGAGATCTGTTCTCCTGTGGCGAGTCCTGGAGATCCATCTCCGGGGTGCTCTCCTCTTCTTGTAGCGGGTAGAGTTCCATCCCTGGAGAGCTGTCTTTATCCTGGAGCTCTCCGGGGACTACTTCTTCGGTCTTGGCGGGGGGTAAAGTCATGTCGGGTCCCTCCTGGTCCCTACCGTGAGCTTGGTCAGTTACGTTAGAACCCACTAGGGCCTCTATTGGCGGGGTAGCCTGGTCGATAGGGTCGGACATAATTTTACTATCTACTTTTTCCGCGTTTACCGTCTGTAGAAAGCTAGGTAGTATATTGGCAACGTAATCCTCTAAGTACTGAGGTGTCTGCCGTCTACGCTGCGGGCGATCTACTTTAGGAGAACCGTTTTGTGGAGTGTTCATCATAGGCCATGTCAATATTAATACCACTATATTAATATTACACTAGTTACCCTCCAGCTCGAAGGACCAATTGTAACAGAGGGGTACAATTCCCTGACTGTATTGATAAGTATGGTATCATTAAACCACTACCGCTTTATGTACTTTAATTACTGGCCATACAGTACATGATATATAAATATGATGAACACTTCCCACAATGAACCGGTTCCACACAAATGTGTAATCAAGTATTTATTGCAGCAAAAGGTACATAATATACTTCTCTGTATTTTACTTTGGATGCGCTTATAAGGCAAAGGAATGTGCATAGGCAAATCAATAATGAATGTCCATTCTCTGGTTACGCAGGAGGTAATTATACAACCTGAATCTTAGGGAATTATATCTATGGTACACTAGTAATATATAGCGGGAGACACTGGAAGGGTCCCCCCGGTTGTAAGCCAGCAGGGGTAGAGGATCTGTCGGTAGTAGAGAGTCTGGTCAACGATGACTAAGGAGACTCCAAGTACAGGAGACGGTGCAATAGTCTCTTGATCCACAGACGAATACAGCTGTTCTCGGTAGACTGTAGCTCCACAGTGAAGAAAGCTAGCCGGCCTCAGGCTCTCTGAGGCGCAGACTCGACTTGGCTCCTCACAGGATAAATCCCACACATGTAGGCGTCGGCGATTCTCCGCTCCATAAATCACAGGACCAAAACAAATATAATCCAGCCGCAAAGGGCTATGTAGTCGTCGGGTAGATTAATCCAGTGTACATGTCCACACGGTTCTTGTCTAGGTCTCCTCGGGTGAAAGCGCCATGAAAGCAGCCCAGCCTGGATAAGCACTCTAGCTGATACGAGGAAGCGTTGGTGATGCTGGTCACTGTAGAACTTTAGCCGCACGATACACTATACACAAATAGACTATTACTGACTTAATAGAAATATGTCGCACTCGACGGTATAGCGCCAAACTCTGACAATTCAGTTATTAACTCGCACGCGGTCTCAATGCTCTTATTTGGGGCCAAAACAGGCCATACTTCACCGCACGGAGTATCGTGGGTGAGGCTTCAACTTATTGGGTAACTCTACTTCTGTATTCACCTGCGCCATATTTATATGCACGGCGAACAAACTAGTGCCAACCTCATTTCTGTCTCGTATCCCTGGGCAAGGCCGGGCATGCACAGACATGTCTTGACGGTGACTTTGAACCTGACTCCGGAGGCACGGCCCCGGCGCCTGTGGACCGCTGTCCAATAGGAGAATGAAATATTATGGTCTGTAATAGGCTAAAGGGATATTCCGTGTATATGTACAAGGAATATACAAGGGATATCAAACGATATACAAATACTATGCAATATATATCAATCAATAAATATATATATTCGGTTTAATCTGATCCTTTGTAACAGTAGTGTTTATGAATGTAGTGTTTATAAATGTAGTGTTTATGACTGTAGTGTTTATGACTGTATGCTTTATGACTGTAGTGTTTATGAATGTAGTGTTTATGACTGTAGTGTTTATGACTGTAGTGTTTATGACTCTATTGTTAATGACTGTAGTGTTTATGACTGTAGTGTTTATAAATGTAGTGTTTATGACTGTAGTGTTTATGACTGTAGTGTTTTTGAATGTAGTATTTATGAATGTAGTGTTTATGACTGTATTGTTTATGAATGTAGTGTGTATGACTGTAGTGTTTATGACTGTAGTGTTTATGACTGTATTATTATGACTGTATTGTTTATGAATGAAGTGTTTATGAATGTAGTGTTTATGACTGTAGTGTTTATGACTGTAGTGTTTATGACTGTAGTGTTTATGAATGTAGTGTTTATGACTGTAGTGTTTATGAATGTAGTGTTTATGACTGTAGTGTTTGTTTATGACTGTAGTGTTTATGACTGTAGTGTTTATGACTGTAGTGTTTATAACTAGTAGTGTTTATAAATGTAGTGTTTATGACTGTAGTGTTTATGACTGTATGCTTTATGACTGTAGTGTTTATGAATGTAGTGTTTATGACTGTAGTGTTTATGACTGTAGTGTTTATGAATGTAGTGTTTATGACTGTAGTGTTTATGACTGTATGCTTTATGACTGTAGTGTTTATGACTGTATTGTTTATGAATGTAGTGTTTATGACGGTAGTGTTTATGAATGTAGTGTTTATGACTGTAGTGTGTATGACTGTAGTGTTTATGACTGTATTATTATGACTGTAGTGTTTATGACTGTAGTGTTTATGACTGTATTGTTTATGACTGTAGTGTTTATGACTGTAGTGTTTATGACTCTATTGTTTATGACTGTAGTGTTTATGACTGTAGTGTTTATAAATGTAGTGTTTATGACTGTAGTGTTTATGACTGTAGTGTTTTTTAATGTAGTATTTATGAATGTAGTGTTTATGACTGTATTGTTTATGACTGTAGTGTTTATGACTGTAGTGTTTATGACTAGTGTTTATGAATGTAGTGTTTATGAATGTAGTGTTTATGAATGTAGTGTTTATGACTGTAGTGTTTATGACTGTAGTGTTTATGACTGTAGTGTTTATGAATGTAGTGTTTATGACTGTAGTGTTTATGAATGTAGTGTTTATGACTGTAGTGTTTATGACTGTAGTGTTTATGAATGTAGTGTTTATGAATGTAGTGTTTATGACTGTAGTGTTTATGACTGTAGTGTTTATGACTGTAGTGTTTATGAATGTAGTGTTTATGACTGTAGTTGTATGACTGTAGTGTTTATGAATGTAGTGTTTATTAATGTAGTGTTTATGACTCCAGTGTTTATGACTGTAGTGTTTATGACTGTAGTGTTTATGACTGTAGTGTTTATGACTGTAGTGTTTATGTCTGTAGTGTTTATGAATGTAGTGTTTATGACTGTAGTGTGTATAAATGTAGTGTTTATGAAGGTAGTGTTTATGACTGTAGTGTTTATGACTGTATTGTTTATGACGGTAGTGTTTATGAATGTAGTGTTTATGAATGTAGTGTTTATGACTGTAGTGTTTATGGCTGTAGTGTTTATGAATGTAGTGTTTATGACTGTAGTGTTTATGACTGTAGTGTTTATGACTGTAGTGTTTATAAATGTAGTGTTTATGACGGTAGTGTTTATGACTGTAGTGTTTATGACTGTAGTGTTTATGACTGTAGTGTTTATGAATGTAGTGTTTATGACTGTAGTGTTTATGACTGTAGTGTTTATGAATGTAGTGTTTATGACTGTAGTGTTTATAAATGTAGTGTTTATGACGGTAGTGTTTATGACTGTAGTGTTTATGACTGTAGTGTTTATGACTGTAGTGTTTATGAATGTAGTGTTTATGACTGTAGTGTTTATGACTGTAGTGTTTATGAATGTAGTGTTTATGACTGTAGTGTTTATAAATGTAGTGTTTATGATGGTAGTGTTTATGACGGTAGTGTTTATGACTGTAGTGTTTATGAATGTAGTGTTTATAACTGTAGTGTTTATGAATGTAGTGTTTATGACTGTAGTGTTTATGACTGTAGTGTTTATAAATGTAGTGTTTATGACTGTAGTGTTTATGACTGTAGTGTTTATGACTAGTAGTGTTTATAAATGAAGTGTTTATGGATGTAGTGTTTATGACGGTAGTGTTTATGACTGTAGTGTGTATGACTGTAGTGTTTATGAATGTAGTGTTTATGGATGTAGTGTTTATGACTGTAGTGTTTATGAATGTAGTGTTTATGACTGTAGTTTTATGACTGTAGTGTTTATGAATGTAGTGTTTATTAATGTAGTGTTTATGACTCCAGTGTTTATGACTGTAGTGTTTATGACTGTAGTGTTTATGAATGTAGTGTTTATGACTGTAGTGTGTATAAATGTAGTGTTTATGAAGGTAGTGTTTATGACTGTAGTGTTTATGACTGTATTGTTTATGACTGTAGTGTTTATGAATGTAGTGTTTATGAATGTAGTGTTTATGACTGTAGTGTTTATGAATGTAGTGTTTATGAAAGTAGTGTTTATGACTGTAGTGTTTATGACTGTAGTGTTTATGACTGTAGTGTTTATGACTGTAGTGTTTATAAATGTAGTGTTTATGACGGTAGTGTTTATGACTGTAGTGTTTATGAATGTAGTGTTTATGAATGTAGTGTTTATGACTGTAGTGTGTATGACTGTAGTGTTTATAAATGTAGTGTTTATGACTGTAGTGTTTATGTCTGTAGTGTTTATGAATGTAGTGTTTATGACTGTAGTGTGTATAAATGTAGTGTTTATGAAGGTAGTGTTTATGACTGTAGTGTTTATGACTGTATTGTTTATGACTGTAGTGTTTATGAATGTAGTGTTTATGAATGTAGTGTTTATGACTGTAGTGTTTATGGCTGTAGTGTTTATGAATGTAGTGTTTATGACTGTAGTGTTTATGACTGTAGTGTTTATGACTGTAGTGTTTATAAATGTAGTGTTTATGACGGTAGTGTTTATGACTGTAGTGTTTATGACTATAGTGTTTATGACTGTAGTGTTTATGAATGTAGTGTTTATGACTGTAGTGTTTATGACTGTAGTGTTTATGAATGTAGTGTTTCTGACTGTAGTGTTTATAAATGTAGTGTTTATGACGGTAGTGTTTATGACTGTAGTGTTTATGACTGTAGTGTTTATGACTGTAGTGTTTATGAATGTAGTGTTTATGACTGTAGTGTTTATGACTGTAGTGTTTATGAATGTAGTGTTTATGACTGTAGTGTTTATAAATGTAGTGTTTATGACGGTAGTGTTTATGATGGTAGTGTTTATGACTGTAGTGTTTATGAATGTAGTGTTTATAACTGTAGTGTTTATGAATGTAGTGTTTATGACTGTAGTGTTTATGACTGTAGTGTTTATAAATGTAGTGTTTATGACTGTAGTGTTTATGACTGTAGTGTTTATGACTAGTAGTGTTTATAAATGAAGTGTTTATGGATGTAGTGTTTATGACGGTAGTGTTTATGACTGTAGTGTGTATGACTGTAGTGTTTATGAATGTAGTGTTTATGAATGTAGTGTTTATGACTGTAGTGTTTATGACTGTAGTGTTTATGACTGTATTGTTTATGACTGTAGTGTTTATGAATGTAGTGTTTATGACTGTAGTTTTATGACTGTAGTGTTTATGAATGTAGTGTTTATGACTGTAGTGTTTATAAATGTAGTGTTTATGACTGTAGTGTTTATGACTGTAGTGTTTATGACTAGTAGTGTTTATAAATGAAGTGTTTATGGATGTAGTGTTTATGACGGTAGTGTTTATGACTGTAGTGTGTATGACTGTAGTGTTTATGAATGTAGTGTTTATGAATGTAGTGTTTATGACTGTAGTGTTTATGACTGTAGTGTTTATGACTGTATTGTTTATGACTGTAGTGTTTATGAATGTAGTGTTTATGACTGTAGTTTTATGACTGTAGTGTTTATGAATGTAGTGTTTATTAATGTAGTGTTTATGACTCCAGTGTTTATGACTGTAGTGTTTATGACTGTAGTGTTTATGAATGTAGTGTTTATGACTGTAGTGTGTATAAATGTAGTGTTTATGAAGGTAGTGTTTATGACTGTAGTGTTTATGACTGTATTGTTTATGACTGTAGTGTTTATGAATGTAGTGTTTATGAATGTAGTGTTTATGACTGTAGTGTTTATGAATGTAGTGTTTATAACTGTAGTGTTTATGAATGTAGTGTTTATGACTATAGTGTTTATGACTGTAGTGTTTATAAATGTAGTGTTTATGACTGTAGTGTTTATGACTGTAGTGTTTATGACTAGTAGTGTTTATAAATGAAGTGTTTATGGATGTAGTGTTTATGACGGTAGTGTTTATGACTGTAGTGTTTATGAATGTAGTGTTTATGAATGTAGTGTTTATGACTGTAGTGTTTATGACTGTAGTGTTTTTGACTGTATTGTTTATGACTGTAGTGTTTATGAATGTAGTGTTTATGACTGTAGTTTTATGACTGTAGTGTTTATGAATGTAGTGTTTATTAATGTAGTGTTTATGACTCCAGTGTTTATGACTGTAGTGTTTATGACTGTAGTGTTTATGACTGTAGTGTTTATGACTGTAGTGTTTATGTCTGTAGTGTTTATGAATGTAGTGTTTATGACTGTAGTGTGTATACATGTAGTGTTTATGAAGGTAGTGTTTATGACTGTAGTGTTTATGACTGTATTGTTTATGACTGTAGTGTTTATGACTGTAGTGTTTATAAATGTAGTGTTTATGACTGTATGCTTTATGACTGTAGTGTTTATGAATGTAGTTTTATGACTGTAGTGTTTATGACTGTATTGTTTATGAATGTAGTGTTTATGACGGTAGTGTTTATGAATGTAGTGTTTATGACTGTAGTGTGTATGACTGTAGTGTTTATGACTGTATTATTATGACTGTAGTGTTTATGACTGTAGTGTTTATGACTGTATTGTTTATGACTGTAGTGTTTATGACTGTAGTGTTTATGACTCTATTGTTTATGACTGTAGTGTTTATGACTGTAGTGTTTATGACTGTAGTGTTTATGAATGTAGTGTTTATGACTGTAGTGTTTATAAATGTAGTGTTTATGACGGTAGTGTTTATGACAGTAGTGTTTATGACTGTAGTGTTTATGAATGTAGTGTTTATAACTGTAGTGTTTATGAATGTAGTGTTTATGACTGTAGTGTTTATGACTGTAGTGTTTATAAATGTAGTGTTTATGACTGTAGTGTTTATGACTGTAGTGTTTATGACTAGTAGTGTTTATAAATGAAGTGTTTATGGATGTAGTGTTTATGACGGTAGTGTTTATGACTGTAGTGTGTATGACTGTAGTGTTTATGAATGTAGTGTTTATGAATGTAGTGTTTATGACTGTAGTGTTTATGACTGTAGTGTTTATGACTGTATTGTTTATGACTGTAGTGTTTATGAATGTAGTGTTTATGACTGTAGTTTTATGACTGTAGTGTTTATGAATGTAGTGTTTATTAATGTAGTGTTTATGACTCCAGTGTTTATGACTGTAGTGTTTATGACTGTAGTGTTTATGGCTGTAGTGTTTATGAATGTAGTGTTTATGACTGTAGTGTTTATGACTGTAGTGTTTATGACTGTGGTGTTTATAAATGTAGTGTTTATGACGGTAGTGTTTATGAATGTAGTGTTTATGACTGTAGTGTTTATGAATGTAGTGTTTATGACTGTAGTGTTTATGACTGTAGTGTTTATGAATGTAGTGTTTATGACTGTAGTGTTTATAAATGTAGTGTTTATGACGGTAGTGTTTATGACTGTAGTGTTTATGACTGTAGTGTTTATGACTGTAGTGTTTATGAATGTAGTGTTTATGACTGTAGTGTTTATGACTGTAGTGTGTATAAACGTAGTGTTTATGAAGGTAGTGTTTATGACTGTAGTGTTTATGACTGTATTGTTTATGACTGTAGTGTTTATGAATGTAGTGTTTATGAATGTAGTGTTTATGACTGTAGTGTTTATGAATGTAGTGTTTATGAATGTAGTGTTTATGACTGTAGTGTTTATGACTGTAGTGTTTATGACTGTAGTGTTTATGACTGTAGTGTTTATAAATGTAGTGTTTATGACGGTAGTGTTTATGACTGTAGTGTTTATGAATGTAGTGTTTATAACTGTAGTGTTTATGAATGTAGTGTTTATGACTGTAGTGTTTATAAATGTAGTGTTTATGACTGTAGTGTTTATGACTGTAGTGTTTATGACTAGTAGTGTTTATAAATGAAGTGTGTATGGATGTAGTGTTTATGACGGTAGTGTTTATGACTGTAGTGTTTATGACTGTAGTGTTTATGAATGTAGTGTTTATGAATGTAGTGTTTATGACTGTAGTGTTTATGACTGTAGTGTTTATGACTGTATTGTTTATGACTGTAGTGTTTATGAATGTAGTGTTTATGACTGTAGTTTTATGACTGTAGTGTTTATGAATGTAGTGTTTATTAATGTAGTGTTTATGACTCCAGTGTTTATGACTGTAGTGTTTGACTGTAGTGTTTATGACTGTAGTGTTTATGACTGTAGTGTTTATGTCTGTAGTGTTTATGAATGTAGTGTTTATGACTGTAGTGTGTGTAAATGTAGTGTTTATGAAGGTAGTGTTTATGACTGCAGTGTTTATGACTGTATTGTTTATGACTGTAGTGTTTATGACTGTAGTGTTTATAAATGTAGTGTTTATGACTGTATGCTTTATGACTGTAGTGTTTAAGAATGTAGTGTTTATGACTGTAGTGTTTATGACTGTATTGTTTATGAATGTAGTGTTTATGACGGTAGTGTTTATGAATGTAGTGTTTATGACTGTAGTGTGTATGACTGTAGTGTTTATGACTGTATTATTATGACTGTAGTGTTTATGACTGTAGTGTTTATGACTGTATTGTTTATGACTGTAGTGTTTATGACTGTAGTGTTTATGACTCTATTGTTTATGACTGTAGTGTTTATGACTGTAGTGTTTATAAATGTAGTGTTTATGACTGTAGTGTTTATGACTGTAGTGTTTTTGAATGTAGTATTTATGAATGTAGTGTTTATGACTGTATTGTTTATGACTGTAGTGTTTATGACTGTAGTGTTTATGACTAGTGTTTATGAATGTAGTGTTTATGAATGTAGTGTTTATGAATGTAGTGTTTATGAATGTAGTGTTTATGACTGTAGTGTTTATGACTGTAGTGTTTATGACTGTAGTGTTTATGACTGTAGTGTTTATGAATGTAGTGTTTATGAATATAGTGTTTATGACTGTAGTGTTTATGACTGTAGTGTTTATGACTGTAGTGTTTATGAATGTAGTGTTTATGACTGTAGTTTTATGACTGTAGTGTTTATGAATGTAGTGTTTATTAATGTAGTGTTTATGACTCCAGTGTTTATGACTGTAGTGTTTATGACTGTAGTGTTTATGACTGTAGTGTTTATGACTGTAGTGTTTATAAATGTAGTGTTTATGACTGTAGTGTTTATGACTGTAGTGTTTATGACTGTAGTGTTTATGACTAGTAGTGTTTATAAATGAAGTGTTTATGGATGTAGTGTTTATGACGGTAGTGTTTATGACTGTAGTGTGTATGACTGTAGTGTTTATGAATGTAGTGTTTATGAATGTAGTGTTTATGACTGTAGTGTTTATGACTGTAGTGTTTATGACTGTATTGTTTATGACTGTAGTGTTTATGAATGTAGTGTTTATGACTGTAGTTTTATGACTGTAGTGTTTATGAATGTAGTGTTTATTAATGTAGTGTTTATGACTCCAGTGTTTATGACTAGTGTTTATGACTGTAGTGTTTATGAATGTAGTGTTTATGACTGTAGTGTGTATAAATGTAGTGTTTATGAAGGTAGTGTTTATGACTGTAGTGTTTATGACTGTATTGTTTATGACTGTAGTGTTTATGAATGCAGTGTTTATGAATGTAGTGTTTATGACTGTAGTGTTTATGAATGTAGTGTTTATGAATGTAGTGTTTATGACTGTAGTGTTTATGACTGTAGTGTTTATGACTGTAGTGTTTATGACTGTAGTGTTTATAAATGTAGTGTTTATGACGGTAGTGTTTATGACTGTAGTGTTTATGAATGTAGTGTTTATAACTGTAGTGTTTATGAATGTAGTGTTTATGACTGTAGTGTTTATGACTGTAGTGTTTATAAATGTAGTGTTTATGACTGTAGTGTTTATGACTGTAGTGTTTATGACTAGTAGTGTTTATAAATGAAGTGTTTATGGATGTAGTGTTTATGACGGTAGTGTTTATGACTGTAGTGTTTATGACTGTAGTGTTTATGAATGTAGTGTTTATGACTGTAGTGTTTATGAATGTAGTGTTTATGACTGTAGTGTTTATGACTGTAGTGTTTATGACTGTAGTGTTTATGTCTGTAGTGTTTATGAATGTAGTGTTTATGACTGTAGTGTGTGTAAATGTAGTGTTTATGAAGGTAGTGTTTATGACTGCAGTGTTTATGACTGTATTGTTTATGACTGTAGTGTTTATGACTGTAGTGTTTATAAATGTAGTGTTTATGACTGTATGCTTTATGACTGTAGTGTTTATGAATGTAGTGTTTATGACTGTAGTGTTTATGACTGTATTGTTTATGAATGTAGTGTTTATGACGGTAGTGTTTATGAATGTAGTGTTTATGACTGTAGTGTGTATGACTGTAGTGTTTATGACTGTATTATTATGACTGTAGTGTTTATGACTGTAGTGTTTATGACTGTATTGTTTATGACTGTAGTGTTTATGACTGTAGTGTTTATGACTCTATTGTTTATGACTGTAGTGTTTATGACTGTAGTGTTTATGACTGTAGTGTTTTTGAATGTAGTATTTATGAATGTAGTGTTTATGACTGTATTGTTTATGACTGTAGTGTTTATGACTGTAGTGTTTATGACTGTAGTGTTTATGACTAGTGTTTATGAATGTAGTGTTTATGAATGTAGTGTTTATGAATGTAGTGTTTATGAATGTAGTGTTTATGACTGTAGTGTTTATGAATGTAGTGTTTATGACTGTAGTGTTTATGAATGTAGTGTTTATGACTGTAGTGTTTATGACTGTAGTGTTTATGAATGTAGTGTTTATGAATGTAGTGTTTATGACTGTAGTGTTTATGACTGTAGTGTTTATGACTGTAGTGTTTATGAATGTAGTGTTTATGACTGTAGTTGTATGACTGTAGTGTTTATGAATGTAGTGTTTATTAATGTAGTGTTTATGACTCCAGTGTTTATGACTGTAGTGTTTATGACTGTAGTGTTTATGACTGTAGTGTTTATAAATGTAGTGTTTATGACTGTAGTGTTTATGACTGTAGTGTTTATGACTAGTAGTGTTTATAAATGAAGTGTTTATGGATGTAGTGTTTATGACAGTAGTGTTTATGACTGTAGTGTGTATGACTGTAGTGTTTATGAATGTAGTGTTTATGAATGTAGTGTTTATGACTGTAGTGTTTATGACTGTAGTGTTTATGACTGTATTGTTTATGACTGTAGTGTTTATGAATGTAGTGTTTATGACTGTAGTTTTATGACTGTAGTGTTTATGAATGTAGTGTTTATTAATGTAGTGTTTATGACTCCAGTGTTTATGACTAGTGTTTATGACTGTAGTGTTTATGAATGTAGTGTTTATGACTGTAGTGTGTATAAATGTAGTGTTTATGAAGGTAGTGTTTATGACTGTAGTGTTTATGACTGTATTGTTTATGACTGTAGTGTTTATGAATGTAGTGTTTATGAATGTAGTGTTTATGACTGTAGTGTTTATGAATGTAGTGTTTATGAATGTAGTGTTTATGACTGTAGTGTTTATGACTGTAGTGTTTATGACTGTAGTGTTTATGACTGTAGTGTTTATAAATGTAGTGTTTATGACGGTAGTGTTTATGACTGTAGTGTTTATGAATGTAGTGTTTATAACTGTAGTGTTTATGAATGTAGTGTTTATGACTGTAGTGTTTATGACTGTAGTGTTTATAAATGTAGTGTTTATGACTGTAGTGTTTATGACTGTAGTGTTTATGACTAGTAGTGTTTATAAATGAAGTGTTTATGGATGTAGTGTTTATGACGGTAGTGTTTATGACTGTAGTGTTTATGACTGTAGTGTTTATGAATGTAGTGTTTATGAATGTAGTGTTTATGACTGTAGTGTTTATGAATGTAGTGTTTATGACTGTATTGTTTATGACTGTAGTGTTTATGAATGTAGTGTTTATGACTGTAGTTTTATGACTGTAGTGTTTATGAATGTAGTGTTTATTAATGTAGTGTTTATGACTCCAGTGTTTATGACTGTAGTGTTTATGACTGTAGTGTTTATGACTGTAGTGTTTATGACTGTAGTGTTTATGTCTGTAGTGTTTATGAATGTAGTGTTTATGACTGTAGTGTGTATAAATGTAGTGTTTATGAAGGTAGTGTTTATGACTGTAGTGTTTATGACTGTATTGTTTATGACTGTAGTGTTTATGACTGTAGTGTTTATAAATGTAGTGTTTATGACTGTATGCTTTATGACTGTAGTGTTTATGAATGTAGTGTTTATGACTGTAGTGTTTATGACTGTATTGTTTATGAATGTAGTGTTTATGACGGTAGTGTTTATGAATGTAGTGTTTATGACTGTAGTGTGTATGACTGTAGTGTTTATGACTGTATTATTATGACTGTAGTGTTTATGACTGTAGTGTTTATAACTGTATTGTTTATGACTGTAGTGTTTATGACTGTAGTGTTTATGACTCTATTGTTTATGACTGTAGTGTTTATGACTGTAGTGTTTATAAATGTAGTGTTTATGACTGTAGTGTTTATGACTGTAGTGTTTTTGAATGTAGTATTTATGAATGTAGTGTTTATGACTGTATTGTTTATGACTGTAGTGTTTATGACTGTAGTGTTTATGACTAGTGTTTATGAATGTAGTGTTTATGAATGTAGTGTTTATGACTGTAGTGTTTATGACTGTAGTGTTTATGACTGTAGTGTTTATGACTGTAGTGTTTATGAATGTAGTGTTTATGACTGTAGTGTTTATGACTGTAGTGTTTATGACTGTAGTGTTTATGACTGTAGTGTTTATGAATGTAGTGTTTATGACTGTAGTTTTATGACTGTAGTGTTTATGAATGTAGTGTTTATTAATGTAGTGTTTATGACTCCAGTGTTTATGACTGTAGTGTTTATGACTGTAGTGTTTATGACTGTAGTGTTTATGACTGTAGTGTTTATGTCTGTAGTGTTTATGAATGTAGTGTTTATTTTTTTAAACTTTGACCAGTCACCTGGTTCTTTTAGCGTTTATCGCTTTTTCTTCTCATTCATACTTGGTCAAGTTCGAGCGACAGAAGCAGGCTGAAAGGGTTCAGATGGGGGGGTAGACACTCTGGGAAAGGCACGGCTGCCGTCCGGGATTCGAACGCGCTCAGCCCCAGATCCGCGCGAGCGCGGTTGTCCACGGCGCTGAAATAGCACTCGCGGTACGTGGTGAGCTACTGGAGCTCCTATGAATGTAGTGTTTATGACTGTAGTGTGTATAAATGTAGTGTTTATGAAGGTAGTGTTTATGACTGTAGTGTTTATGACTGTATTGTTTATGACTGTAGTGTTTATGAATGTAGTGTTTATGAATGTAGGGTTTATGACTGTAGTGTTTATGACTGTAGTGTTTATGAATGTAGTGTTTATGACTGTAGTGTTTATGACTGGAGTGTTTATGACTGTAGTGTTTATGACTGTAGTGTTTATAAATGTAGTGTTTATGACGGTAGTGTTTATGACTGTAGTGTTTATGACTGTAGTGTTTATGAATGTAGTGTTTATGACTGTAGTGTTTATGACTGTAGTGTTTATGAATGTAGTGTTTATGACTGTAGTGTTTATAAATGTAGTGTTTATGACGGTAGTGTTTATGACTGTAGTGTTTATGACTGTAGTGTTTATGACTGTAGTGTTTATGAATGTAGTGTTTATGACTGTAGTGTTTATGACTGTAGTGTTTATGAATGTAGTGTTTATGACTGTAGTGTTTATAAATGTAGTGTTTATGACGGTAGTGTTTATGACGGTAGTGTTTATGACTGTAGTGTTTATGAATGTAGTGTTTATAACTGTAGTGTTTATGAATGTAGTGTTTATGACTGTAGTGTTTATGACTGTAGTGTTTATGACTAGTAGTGTTTATAAATGAAGTGTTTATGGATGTAGTGTTTATGACGGTAGTGTTTATGACTGTAGTGTGTATGACTGTAGTGTTTATGACTGTAGTGTTTATGACTGTAGTGTTTATACATGTAGTGTTTATGACTGTATGCTTTATGACTGTAGTGTTTATGAATGTAGTGTTTATGACTGTAGTGTTTATGACTGTATTGTTTATGAATGTAGTGTTTATGACGGTAGTGTTTATGAATGTAGTGTTTATGACTGTAGTGTGTATGAATGTAGTGTTTATGACTGTATTATTATGACTGTAGTGTTTATGACTGTAGTGTTTATGAATGTAGTGTTTATGACTGTAGTGTTTATGACTGTAGTGTTTATGAATGTAGTGTTTATGACTGTAGTGTTTATAAATGTAGTGTTTATGACGGTAGTGTTTATGACGGTAGTGTTTATGACTGTAGTGTTTATGAATGTAGTGTTTATAACTGTAGTGTTTATGAATGTAGTGTTTATGACTGTAGTGTTTATGACTGTAGTGTTTATGACTAGTAGTGTTTATAAATGAAGTGTTTATGGATGTAGTGTTTATGACGGTAGTGTTTATGACTGTAGTGTGTATGACTGTAGTGTTTATGACTGTAGTGTTTATGACTGTAGTGTTTATACATGTAGTGTTTATGACTGTATGCTTTATGACTGTAGTGTTTATGAATGTAGTGTTTATGACTGTAGTGTTTATGACTGTATTGTTTATGAATGTAGTGTTTATGACGGTAGTGTTTATGAATGTAGTGTTTATGACTGTAGTGTGTATGAATGTAGTGTTTATGACTGTATTATTATGACTGTAGTGTTTATGACTGTAGTGTTTATGACTGTAGTGTTTATGACTCTATTGTTTATGACTGTAGTGTTTATGACTGTAGTGTTTATAAATGTAGTGTTTATGACTGTAGTGTTTATGACTGTAGTGTTTTTGAATGTAGTATTTATGAATGTAGTGTTTATGACTGTATTGTTTATGACTGTAGTGTTTATAAATGTAGTGTTTATGACGGTAGTGTTTATGACGGTAGTGTTTATGACGGTAGTGTTTATGACTGTAGTGTTTATGAATGTAGTGTTTATAACTGTAGTGTTTATGAATGTAGTGTTTATGACTGTAGTGTTTATGACTGTAGTGTTTATAAATGTAGTGTTTATGACTGTAGTGTTTATGAATGTAGTGTTTATGACTGTAGTGTTTATGACTGTAGTGTTTATGAATGTAGTGTTTATGAATGTAGTGTTTATGACTGTAGTGTTTATGACTGTAGTGTTTATGACTGTAGTGTTTATGAATGTAGTGTTTATGACTGTAGTTGTATGACTGTAGTGTTTATGAATGTAGTGTTTATTAATGTAGTGTTAATGACTCCAGTGTTTATGACTGTAGTGTTTATGACTGTAGTGTTTATGACTGTAGTGTTTATGACTGTAGTGTTTATGACTGTAGTGTGTATGTCTGTAGTGTTTATGAATGTAGTGTTTATGACTGTAGTGTGTATAAATGTAGTGTTTATGAAGGTAGTGTTTATGACTGTAGTGTTTATGACTGTATTGTTTATGACTGTAGTGTTTATGAATGTAGTGTTTATGAATGTAGTGTTTATGACTGTAGTGTTTATGACTAGTAGTGTTTATAAATGAAGTGTTTATGGATGTAGTGTTTATGACGGTAGTGTTTATGACTGTAGTGTTTATGACTGTAGTGTTTATGAATGTAGTGTTTATGAATGTAGTGTTTATGACTGTAGTGTTTATGACTGTAGTGTTTATGACTGTATTGTTTATGACTGTAGTGTTTATGAATGTAGTGTTTATGACTGTAGTTTTATGACTGTAGTGTTTATGAATGTAGTGTTTATTAATGTAGTGTTTATGACTCCAGTGTTTATGACTGTAGTGTTTATGACTGTAGTGTTTATGACTGTAGTGTTTATGACTGTAGTGTTTATGTCTGTAGTGTTTATGAATGTAGTGTTTATGACTGTAGTGTGTGTAAATGTAGTGTTTATGAAGGTAGTGTTTATGACTGCAGTGTTTATGACTGTATTGTTTATGACTGTAGTGTTTATGACTGTAGTGTTTATAAATGTAGTGTTTATGACTGTATGCTTTATGACTGTAGTGTTTATGAATGTAGTGTTTATGACTGTAGTGTTTATGACTGTATTGTTTATGAATGTAGTGTTTATGACGGTAGTGTTTATGAATGTAGTGTTTATGACTGTAGTGTGTATGACTGTAGTGTTTATGACTGTATTATTATGACTGTAGTGTTTATGACTGTAGTGTTTATGACTGTATTGTTTATGACTGTAGTGTTTATGACTGTAGTGTTTATGACTCTATTGTTTATGACTGTAGTGTTTATGACTGTAGTGTTTATAAATGTAGTGTTTATGACTGTAGTGTTTATGACTGTAGTGTTTTTGAATGTAGTATTTATGAATGTAGTGTTTATGACTGTATTGTTTATGACTGTAGTGTTTATGACTGTAGTGTTTATGACTAGTGTTTATGAATGTAGTGTTTATGAATGTAGTGTTTATGAATGTAGTGTTTATGAATGTAGTGTTTATGACTGTAGTGTTTATGACTGTAGTGTTTATGACTGTAGTGTTTATGAATGTAGTGTTTATGACTGTAGTGTTTATGAATGTAGTGTTTATGACTGTAGTGTTTATGACTGTAGTGTTTATGAATGTAGTGTTTATGAATATAGTGTTTATGACTGTAGTGTTTATGACTGTAGTGTTTATGACTGTAGTGTTTATGAATGTAGTGTTTATGACTGTAGTTTTATGACTGTAGTGTTTATGAATGTAGTGTTTATTAATGTAGTGTTTATGACTCCAGTGTTTATGACTGTAGTGTTTATGACTGTAGTGTTTATGACTGTAGTGTTTATGACTGTAGTGTTTATAAATGTAGTGTTTATGACTGTAGTGTTTATGACTGTAGTGTTTATGACTAGTAGTGTTTATAAATGAAGTGTTTATGGATGTAGTGTTTATGACGGTAGTGTTTATGACTGTAGTGTGTATGACTGTAGTGTTTATGAATGTAGTGTTTATGAATGTAGTGTTTATGACTGTAGTGTTTATGACTGTAGTGTTTATGACTGTAGTGTTTATGAATGTAGTGTTTATGAATGTAGTGTTTATGACTGTAGTTTTATGACTGTAGTGTTTATGAATGTAGTGTTTATTAATGTAGTGTTTATGACTCCAGTGTTTATGACTAGTGTTTATGACTGTAGTGTTTATGAATGTAGTGTTTATGACTGTAGTGTGTATAAATGTAGTGTTTATGAAGGTAGTGTTTATGACTGTAGTGTTTATGACTGTATTGTTTATGACTGTAGTGTTTATGAATGCAGTGTTTATGAATGTAGTGTTTATGACTGTAGTGTTTATGAATGTAGTGTTTATGAATGTAGTGTTTATGACTGTAGTGTTTATGACTGTAGTGTTTATGACTGTAGTGTTTATGACTGTAGTGTTTATAACTGTAGTGTTTATGAATGTAGTGTTTATGACTGTAGTGTTTATGACTGTAGTGTTTATAAATGTAGTGTTTATGACTGTAGTGTTTATGACTGTAGTGTTTATGACTAGTAGTGTTTATAAATGAAGTGTTTATGGATGTAGTGTTTATGACGGTAGTGTTTATGACTGTAGTGTTTATGACTGTAGTGTTTATGAATGTAGTGTTTATGACTGTAGTGTTTATGAATGTAGTGTTTATGACTGTAGTGTTTATGACTGTAGTGTTTATGACTGTAGTGTTTATGTCTGTAGTGTTTATGAATGTAGTGTTTATGACTGTAGTGTGTGTAAATGTAGTGTTTATGAAGGTAGTGTTTATGACTGCAGTGTTTATGACTGTATTGTTTATGACTGTAGTGTTTATGACTGTAGTGTTTATAAATGTAGTGTTTATGACTGTATGCTTTATGACTGTAGTGTTTATGAATGTAGTGTTTATGACTGTAGTGTTTATGACTGTATTGTTTATGAATGTAGTGTTTATGACGGTAGTGTTTATGAATGTAGTGTTTATGACTGTAGTGTGTATGACTGTAGTGTTTATGACTGTATTATTATGACTGTAGTGTTTATGACTGTAGTGTTTATGACTGTATTGTTTATGACTGTAGTGTTTATGACTGTAGTGTTTATGACTCTATTGTTTATGACTGTAGTGTTTATGACTGTAGTGTTTATGACTGTAGTGTTTTTGAATGTAGTATTTATGAATGTAGTGTTTATGACTGTATTGTTTATGACTGTAGTGTTTATGACTGTAGTGTTTATGACTAGTGTTTATGAATGTAGTGTTTATGAATGTAGTGTGTATGACTGTAGTGTTTATGACTGTAGTGTTTATGACTGTAGTGTTTATGAATGTAGTGTTTATGACTGTAGTGTTTATGAATGTAGTGTTTATGACTGTAGTGTTTATGACTGTAGTGTTTATGAATGTAGTGTTTATGAATGTAGTGTTTATGACTGTAGTGTTTATGACTGTAGTGTTTATGACTGTAGTGTTTATGAATGTAGTGTTTATGACTGTAGTTTTATGACTGTAGTGTTTATGAATGTAGTGTTTATTAATGTAGTGTTTATGACTCCAGTGTTTATGACTGTAGTGTTTATGACTGTAGTGTTTATGACTGTAGTGTTTATGACTGTAGTGTTTATAAATGTAGTGTTTATGACTGTAGTGTTTATGACTGTAGTGTTTATGACTAGTAGTGTTTATAAATGAAGTGTTTATGGATGTAGTGTTTATGACAGTAGTGTTTATGACTGTAGTGTGTATGACTGTAGTGTTTATGAATGTAGTGTTTATGAATGTAGTGTTTATGACTGTAGTGTTTATGACTGTAGTGTTTATGACTGTATTGTTTATGACTGTAGTGTTTATGAATGTAGTGTTTATGACTGTAGTTTTATGACTGTAGTGTTTATGAATGTAGTGTTTATTAATGTAGTGTTTATGACTCCAGTGTTTATGACTAGTGTTTATGACTGTAGTGTTTATGAATGTAGTGTTTATGACTGTAGTGTGTATAAATGTAGTGTTTATGAAGGTAGTGTTTATGACTGTAGTGTTTATGACTGTATTGTTTATGACTGTAGTGTTTATGAATGTAGTGTTTATGAATGTAGTGTTTATGACTGTAGTGTTTATGAATGTAGTGTTTATGAATGTAGTGTTTATGACTGTAGTGTTTATGACTGTAGTGTTTATGACTGTAGTGTTTATGACTGTAGTGTTTATAAATGTAGTGTTTATGACGGTAGTGTTTATGACTGTAGTGTTTATGAATGTAGTGTTTATAACTGTAGTGTTTATGAATGTAGTGTTTATGACTGTAGTGTTTATGACTGTAGTGTTTATAAATGTAGTGTTTATGACTGTAGTGTTTATGACTGTAGTGTTTATGACTAGTAGTGTTTATAAATGAAGTGTTTATGGATGTAGTGTTTATGACGGTAGTGTTTATGACTGTAGTGTTTATGACTGTAGTGTTTATGAATGTAGTGTTTATGAATGTAGTGTTTATGACTGTAGTGTTTATGAATGTAGTGTTTATGACTGTATTGTTTATGACTGTAGTGTTTATGAATGTAGTGTTTATGACTGTAGTTTTATGACTGTAGTGTTTATGAATGTAGTGTTTATTAATGTAGTGTTTATGACTCCAGTGTTTATGACTGTAGTGTTTATGACTGTAGTGTTTATGACTGTAGTGTTTATGACTGTAGTGTTTATGTCTGTAGTGTTTATGAATGTAGTGTTTATGACTGTAGTGTGTATAAATGTAGTGTTTATGAAGGTAGTGTTTATGACTGTAGTGTTTATGACTGTATTGTTTATGACTGTAGTGTTTATGACTGTAGTGTTTATAAATGTAGTGTTTATGACTGTATGCTTTATGACTGTAGTGTTTATGAATGTAGTGTTTATGACTGTAGTGTTTATGACTGTATTGTTTATGAATGTAGTGTTTATGATGGTAGTGTTTATGAATGTAGTGTTTATGACTGTAGTGTGTATGACTGTAGTGTTTATGACTGTATTATTATGACTGTAGTGTTTATGACTGTAGTGTTTATGACTGTATTGTTTATGACTGTAGTGTTTATGACTGTAGTGTTTATGACTCTATTGTTTATGACTGTAGTGTTTATGACTAGTGTTTATAAATGTAGTGTTTATGACTGTAGTGTTTATGACTGTAGTGTTTTTGAATGTAGTATTTATGAATGTAGTGTTTATGAATGTAGTGTTTATGACTGTAGTGTTTATGACTGTAGTGTTTATGACTGTAGTGTTTATGAATGTAGTGTTTATGACTGTAGTTTTATGACTGTAGTGTTTATGAATGTAGTGTTTATTAATGTAGTGTTTATGACTCCAGTGTTTATGACTGTAGTGTTTATGACTGTAGTGTTTATGACTGTAGTGTTTATAAATGTAGTGTTTATGACTGTAGTGTTTATGACTGTAGTGTTTATGACTAGTAGTGTTTATAAATGAAGTGTTTATGGATGTAGTGTTTATGACAGTAGTGTTTATGACTGTAGTGTGTATGACTGTAGTGTTTATGAATGTAGTGTTTATGAATGTAGTGTTTATGACTGTAGTGTTTATGACTGTAGTGTTTATGACTGTATTGTTTATGACTGTAGTGTTTATGAATGTAGTGTTTATGACTGTAGTTTTATGACTGTAGTGTTTATGAATGTAGTGTTTATTAATGTAGTGTTTATGACTCCAGTGTTTATGACTAGTGTTTATGACTGTAGTGTTTATGAATGTAGTGTTTATGACTGTAGTGTGTATAAATGTAGTGTTTATGAAGGTAGTGTTTATGACTGTAGTGTTTATGACTGTATTGTTTATGACTGTAGTGTTTATGAATGTAGTGTTTATGAATGTAGTGTTTATGACTGTAGTGTTTATGAATGTAGTGTTTATGAATGTAGTGTTTATGACTGTAGTGTTTATGACTGTAGTGTTTATGACTGTAGTGTTTATGACTGTAGTGTTTATAAATGTAGTGTTTATGACGGTAGTGTTTATGACTGTAGTGTTTATGAATGTAGTGTTTATAACTGTAGTGTTTATGAATGTAGTGTTTATGACTGTAGTGTTTATGACTGTAGTGTTTATAAATGTAGTGTTTATGACTGTAGTGTTTATGACTGTAGTGTTTATGACTAGTAGTGTTTATAAATGAAGTGTTTATGGATGTAGTGTTTATGACGGTAGTGTTTATGACTGTAGTGTTTATGACTGTAGTGTTTATGAATGTAGTGTTTATGAATGTAGTGTTTATGACTGTAGTGTTTATGAATGTAGTGTTTATGACTGTATTGTTTATGACTGTAGTGTTTATGAATGTAGTGTTTATGACTGTAGTTTTATGACTGTAGTGTTTATGAATGTAGTGTTTATTAATGTAGTGTTTATGACTCCAGTGTTTATGACTGTAGTGTTTATGACTGTAGTGTTTATGACTGTAGTGTTTATGACTGTAGTGTTTATGTCTGTAGTGTTTATGAATGTAGTGTTTATGACTGTAGTGTGTATAAATGTAGTGTTTATGAAGGTAGTGTTTATGACTGTAGTGTTTATGACTGTATTGTTTATGACTGTAGTGTTTATGACTGTAGTGTTTATAAATGTAGTGTTTATGACTGTATGCTTTATGACTGTAGTGTTTATGAATGTAGTGTTTATGACTGTAGTGTTTATGACTGTATTGTTTATGAATGTAGTGTTTATGACGGTAGTGTTTATGAATGTAGTGTTTATGACTGTAGTGTGTATGACTGTAGTGTTTATGACTGTATTATTATGACTGTAGTGTTTATGACTGTAGTGTTTATGACTGTATTGTTTGTGACTGTAGTGTTTATGACTGTAGTGTTTATGACTCTATTGTTTATGACTGTAGTGTTTATGACTGTAGTGTTTATAAATGTAGTGTTTATGACTGTAGTGTTTATGACTGTAGTGTTTTTGAATGTAGTATTTATGAATGTAGTGTTTATGACTGTATTGTTTATGACTGTAGTGTTTATGACTGTAGTGTTTATGACTAGTGTTTATGAATGTAGTGTTTATGAATGTAGTGTTTATGACTGTAGTGTTTATGACTGTAGTGTTTATGACTGTAGTGTTTATGACTGTAGTGTTTATGAATGTAGTGTTTATGACTGTAGTGTTTATGACTGTAGTGTTTATGACTGTAGTGTTTATGACTGTAGTGTTTATGAATGTAGTGTTTATGACTGTAGTTTTATGACTGTAGTGTTTATGAATGTAGTGTTTATTAATGTAGTGTTTATGACTCCAGTGTTTATGACTGTAGTGTTTATGACTGTAGTGTTTATGACTGTAGTGTTTATGACTGTAGTGTTTATGTCTGTAGTGTTTATGAATGTAGTGTTTATTTTTTTAAACTTTGACCAGTCACCTGGTTCTTTTAGCGTTTATCGCTTTTTCTTCTCATTCATACTTGGTCAAGTTCGAGCGACAGAAGCAGGCTGAAAGGGTTCAGATGGGGGGGTAGACACTCTGGGAAAGGCACGGCTGCCGTCCGGGATTCGAACGCGCTCAGCCCCAGATCCGCGCGAGCGCGGTTGTCCACGGCGCTGAAATAGCACTCGCGGTACGTGGTGAGCTACTGGAGCTCCTATGAATGTAGTGTTTATGACTGTAGTGTGTATAAATGTAGTGTTTATGAAGGTAGTGTTTATGACTGTAGTGTTTATGACTGTATTGTTTATGACTGTAGTGTTTATGAATGTAGTGTTTATGAATGTAGGGTTTATGACTGTAGTGTTTATGACTGTAGTGTTTATGAATGTAGTGTTTATGACTGTAGTGTTTATGACTGGAGTGTTTATGACTGTAGTGTTTATGACTGTAGTGTTTATAAATGTAGTGTTTATGACGGTAGTGTTTATGACTGTAGTGTTTATGACTGTAGTGTTTATGAATGTAGTGTTTATGACTGTAGTGTTTATGAATGTAGTGTTTATGACTGTAGTGTTTATAAATGTAGTGTTTATGACGGTAGTGTTTATGACTGTAGTGTTTATGACTGTAGTGTTTATGACTGTAGTGTTTATGAATGTAGTGTTTATGACTGTAGTGTTTATGACTGTAGTGTTTATGAATGTAGTGTTTATGACTGTAGTGTTTATAAATGTAGTGTTTATGACGGTAGTGTTTATGACGGTAGTGTTTATGACTGTAGTGTTTATGAATGTAGTGTTTATAACTGTAGTGTTTATGAATGTAGTGTTTATGACTGTAGTGTTTATGACTGTAGTGTTTATGACTAGTAGTGTTTATAAATGAAGTGTTTATGGATGTAGTGTTTATGACGGTAGTGTTTATGACTGTAGTGTGTATGACTGTAGTGTTTATGACTGTAGTGTTTATGACTGTAGTGTTTATACATGTAGTGTTTATGACTGTATGCTTTATGACTGTAGTGTTTATGAATGTAGTGTTTATGACTGTAGTGTTTATGACTGTATTGTTTATGAATGTAGTGTTTATGACGGTAGTGTTTATGAATGTAGTGTTTATGACTGTAGTGTGTATGAATGTAGTGTTTATGACTGTATTATTATGACTGTAGTGTTTATGACTGTAGTGTTTATGAATGTAGTGTTTATGACTGTAGTGTTTATGACTGTAGTGTTTATGAATGTAGTGTTTATGACTGTAGTGTTTATAAATGTAGTGTTTATGACGGTAGTGTTTATGACGGTAGTGTTTATGACTGTAGTGTTTATGAATGTAGTGTTTATAACTGTAGTGTTTATGAATGTAGTGTTTATGACTGTAGTGTTTATGACTGTAGTGTTTATGACTAGTAGTGTTTATAAATGAAGTGTTTATGGATGTAGTGTTTATGACGGTAGTGTTTATGACTGTAGTGTGTATGACTGTAGTGTTTATGACT